>NC_022018.1:43032046-43036287 GCF_000317375.1 Microtus ochrogaster | reverse complement strand
AAATTTGTAAATAAACTCAAATATTGATGAAGACATATGTTTTAGAGGAAAAATTCAGACACTCATAAAAATAAATAAAATAATTTCAATGGAAAAAAAAAGGATGAATGAATGGAAGAAGCAAAGGAGGGAGAAGAAAGAGGAAAACATGAGAAATGCCAAAAGTAGAATATTTACTGTCTGGCCCGTTACAGAAAATGTCAACCCAGCTGTGTTCTAGAGGGAAATGGATGACAGAGGGAATCTGAAGCTAAGTCACCACACAGAGCAGAGTTCTAGAACTCCTCACTACTCATCTCTGAATTGCCCTAGAAAATAAAATAAATTTCTTCTGTTTCAATCTGTTGTATTCAAGGTCTCATCAATGAAAGAGCCATTAGTCACCCACTCAAATAACATTTTAGTTTTTCGTTTGCTCTCTTGCAATTTCTGTGTAGAAATCTGTGTTATATGTAGGCAATAGCAACCTTTTCTGCCTCTCAGAAACAACAAAAACTCACCTCTCTCAGCCTTCTCAAGTCTTATGTACTATCTGGATCTTCCTGAACATTGCATATTACTAGGAAATATCCTTCAGTTCTTCGTTCTAATGATGACTCAACTCCTCTTTATCTTGTAAACTTTAGATTGTAGATTGTTTCGTTTTTCAAGTTTTGACATCAGTGATTTCATTTTTATGAAAAAATTTGAAAAATCTATTCACATTTTAAAATCATGCAACATAGAAAAGAACAGTACTGGGAGAGATTTGTACACTGCAAAGATCTGTCACTGGTATTAGTTTAATAAAATGCTGATTGGCCAGTAGCCAAGCAGGAAGTATAGGCAGGGCAACCAGACAAGGAGAATTCTGAGACGAGGAAAGTCAGAGATGCAGTCACCAGCCAGATGCAAAGGAAGCAAGATGAGAATGTCTTACTGAGAAAAGGTACCAAGCCATGTGGTTAAACACAGACAAGAACTATGGGTTGATTTAAGTTATAAGAACTAGTTAATAATAAGACTGTGCTAGTAGGCCAAACAGTTTACAAGTAACATAAGCCTATGTGTATTTGTTTGGGACTGACCGGCTGTGGGACCAGGTGGGAGAGAAACTTCTTTCTACAGAACAGTGATTTGAAACTCTGAGAGATGTTTGCGGGAGTCACTGAGGACTTGAAGAGTGTGAGTCATTTATTTATTATTTATTTATTTCTATATTGTGGAGTCACCTAAGAAGGGAGTCTCAGTTAAGGGATTTCTCAGATCATATTGGTCTGTGAACATATCTGTGAGGAACTAACTGTCTTGATTGTTACTTGATGTAGAGGGCCAAGCCTACTATGGGCCGCACCATTCCCTAGTCAGGTGGCCTTGGGTCATATAAGAAAGCCATATCATATAGATAAGTTTGTAACATTTGTTTTGATTTCTTACATGATTATATTCAAATATCTACTTCTTGTATTATGTATGATAGTTCATGTTTTCTTTGTTCATTTTGTTTTAGTGTTTAGATTGTTCAGATAAATTTATGTACATTCTATTTAAAGTAATCAACTTCCACAATATTTGATGAAATGATTACTTTCTTAAACTCTTTCTTTATCTTCTTTTATTTCATTTTTCCTGTTGTTCAAATCTTCTAGAATTTTTAATTTTTCAAATTTTTGTTTTTGGTTAAAATATAGTTATATCATTTTACCTCTTCTTTTCCCTATAATCCCTCCTGTAGCCCCCTCAAAGTTATGGAGTTTGTTTCTACACACACACACACACACACACACACACACACACACACACGCTGACACCTGAGTCTGCTTAGTATTACTTACATGTATATGTTTTTAGGGCTGACCACTTGGTATTGGAATACCATTTAAGGGGCTCATCCCTGGGGAAGACTAAATTCCCCCTTCCTCAGTTGTTCTTAACTGCTCCTGGCTCTTCATCTAAGAGTGGAGGCCCATCAGATTTCATTCATACATTTTGAGATGTGAACTGGTATTGGAATTGTTTAAAAAGGATGCTTTTGAATTCATTACTATTATTCCATTTGTTTTCTAGGCAATGTATTTTGCATATTGCTATACAATATACAATTATAATTAAAGTGTTAGATTAGAGGTGTGCCACCACACCTGGATCTACTTGGCTCTCTTATTGAGCCTCTTAATTCCGGTTGTTTAGACTTCTGTGTGATCAAAATTTTTATGCTACTGATTTGCTTCTGGGCATTATTAATCACATTCCCTAGAGGGTTTGAGATAGAGTGGTCTTCTTTATTTTAAAATAATGTTTTATAGTCTTGGTTTCCCTGAAAGCAAATCTTAGACAAGTGCCCATGTGTAGAATATCATCCAAGATGTGTGTAAATGAGCCTCCTGCCTCCAAGTCCCAAGTGCTTCAATTACAGATGTATACCAGCATGCCCAATGACTTTCATAACATTTTAACATAGATATTTGAAGCTGTAAATTTCTGATATTTATGCCAGCTGTCAATAAATTTTCTCATGTCTCTGTGATTTGACTTTTGTAATACTTAGAAGTCTGTTGTCTCATTTTCAAATATTTAGTATTTTTATTAAGACCTTTTTGTTTTTGTTTTTTTGAGACAGGGTTTCTCTGTGTCCTGGAACTTGTTCTATAGACAAGACTGGCCTTGAACTCACAGAAATCTACATTTCTCTGACTCCTGATTGCTTAAATTAAAGGCATGTGCCACCACTGCCTTTAAAATAAAAATTGTGCTTTATTTTAAACAAAATTCATCATAATCAGAGGACATTCTAGAAAATTTGTAATATCAGTCCTTGAAAGTTTCTTGACATTCATATAATACAACTTAGGTTAACCTTCATGTTATAGTATCAATCATACCAGGTTCACTGAGAATAATGTACATATTGAGTTTTTGAGTATGTTAGTCTATGAGCATAATACAGTTCAAAATGACCAGTAAGGGTTCTCCATGACTTGTTAATATTTTCGTTGGATTATATATAAATCGCACACTGAGAGAGGCTTGCATCAGTCTCAAGCTTCTGTGGAAGCAACGGGTTCTTTCCTTTTCATCATTATAGAAAGGGTTTATCCCTCACACCACTGTTTTTCTTGAAGTCTACTGTACCTGATGTGAATTCTGTTCTTTTCATATCGTTACTGTTTGCATGGTACTTTTCCTTTTGTTCTGTGTCTTTGTGTTGAAAGCACATTTCTCCAGTTACGCATAGCTAGGTCTTACTGTCCGCTCTGACCATCACTGCCTTTCACTGGTGTGTTTAGTTCTCCGATAGTAACTCTATGTGCCTCTTATGCTCTCAATTGGCCAGTTTTGCTCTTGGTTTGCTACTCGCTCTCTTTTGATTTTAGTTCCCCGGTCTTCTTTCCTTGCCTTATTTTAGATTGTCAAGTATCTTTTCAAATTTTTTTAATTTACCAGATTTTTAGCTTTACTGCTCTGCATAGTTTAAGTGTGTGGAATCCTGGTTATAATCCTAGTTATACTATGCACCTTCATTGCCATTATTTTGCAACCCTCGCTTTACCCTTCCTATCTTCTGTACCATAGTTTACATGTACACTACATCTATATACTACACATTTCACCCAGAGGAAAGTTATGTAATTACCACAAACAGACCTATGTAGTTTCAAAGAAAATTTTAAAAATTATTTCATATTTACCTGTGTATTTACCATCTTTAATGCCTTTCATTCCTTCCCCAAAATAGACATTTCCATCTGGTCTGACTTACTTTCCATCAAAAGATTTTCATTAGTGTCGCTAGTGAATTGCTGCTGTTGACAAAATCTCTTGATTGTTTTTATTTTGAAAACGTTTTTCTTTGCCCTTGTTTATATGGAACAAATTTAATAAATATAGAATTTGATGCTGACAGTTGTTCGTTTTTTTCAAAACTCTAAAGAAGTTGCTCCATTCCCTTTTGGTCTCCCTGGTTTCTTCTGAGAACTCAGTGACTATACCAAATCTGTTTCTCTTGCCTACAAAGTGTCTTTCCTTGCTATTTTATAGATTTTTCTTGTTCCATCATGTCTACTTCAAACCGCTTTTCTTCTCATTCCTCTCTCTTTATGGGAATCAGATTATAACTATCTTCCAGGCATTGGTGCCCACCATAGCTTCATATAGTTTTACCAAAGTTTCTCTCAAAATCGCTGTATCTTTTGTCACTCGCTCCTCTATCAAATCTAGGACACTGCCAAAAGCATGCAGCAAAGTTTAAATTTTTATGTATT
>NC_022018.1:43010506-43027634 GCF_000317375.1 Microtus ochrogaster | reverse complement strand
TCTCTCTCTCTCCCTCTCTCTCCTGCCCCCCTCTCTCTTCCCTGTTATTCTCCCATGGTGAGTGAAATCTCAAACTCAGAGCAGTCATTCTATTCAAGAGCAGGAGGGACTGAATTATCTTTTATGACCCTCCCCTCATGCATCACACTTCCTCTGTGGTCCTCAATCCCCACAGCCACGCATGCCAGGCATAGCAAGAGGACTAACAGTCTCAGCCTCCTGCTGATCTTGCTAAGACTGATTCTGACGGAGCACAGACAAGCATGTGGGAGATACCCTTACACCATACAGCATGAGACTTCCAGGGCCCCCTCACATATCACAATACAGTAAATAGAATTCTTGGTTGTTGGTGCAGAAAAATGCCGCAAAGCTGATCACATGGGGTTTCCAAAAACTTTAGTGATGGTGCCAAAGTCAGTGATGGCAGAGTCAGACAAAGTGAAGCTAATTAGCAAAGGTTTCTTACTACCTTTAGTGGCAGAAGACACGGGAAGAGGTCTCCGAAGTTTCACTACTCAAAATATAGTTTGTAAACCCGTATCACCTACCATGGGCTCTGATCAAAGGCAAAGACTCGAGTTACACAGATTTGCTGACTTCTATGATCACCATCCACCCATGACCCATATGATCAAGAACTCAAAGCAGGCTGTCTCACAGAACAGCGTAGAATAGTTTGTGAACTACCTTTATGACCTCACGCCATCTCCTACACACTGATTTCATCCCCTCAGCACTGATTTTACCCTGAGAACTTCCTAGAATTGCTGTGGGTTGGGGCTCGGAAATCACTATAATTTAATATTATGGAATTACAACTCCCCCTACACCATGCCAAGTGTCTCAGACTTTCTCAAGAGAATCTGGGGTATGTATATGATTCTCTTCCTCAGATATCAGGTCTAATGTGGTTTAAAAAAAGGAAAAAGAAAAAGAAAAAAAAGGAAAGCTCCTGCTCCCAACCACCAAGCTCACCCTCCCTTTCACCTTCTATGTGTCACTGAAATTTACTGGGCCTTGGGAACATGAGACCTTCTCTTTCCTCACTTTCCTGTCCACCGGGAATTTCTAAATCTAAAGTGACCATTTCATTCTTTGCCAAGATCCCAGCACCCACAGCACGCCGGGTGAGAGGGAGAAAGTTAAAACCTGGGGAGATGGTTCAGTCTGGGAACATGCTGTGTTTCAGCCCTCAGGATCCATGTCAAAAAACTGGGCTCAGGCTTGTCTTTATTACAGTCCCAGCACTGGTGAATCGCAAAGGCTTGCTGGCCAACCGGTCTAGCCTAGAAGGTGAGCTCCAGGTTCAGTGAAAGACCACGTCTCTAAAAAGAAAGTCTTTCAACATTGACCTCTACCCTCCACATATGGGCACAACCCTACACAAACATGCACAAACCAACAGACAGCTACACACAAATCCTTTATAAACATACAGAATGGATGGATGGATGGATGGATGGATGCATGGATATATCCATGGATGGATGCATGGATGGATGCATGGATGGATGTGTCAATGGTAGGGAAACAAAACGAGACTAATTGATGGTTATCAGAACACAGGTGTGAGAGAACAGACCTCATGTCTTCTATCTTTTCAAAGGGCTTCTATGCGACCCACACAAGGGGATTCAGTGTCCCAGGCACCAACATGGAGAGTCTCCTGGGAGCTACTCTGCAGGGGAACAGTAAGCTCTGCTCATCCACAGCCATAACCATGCATTCTGTAGCAGCCTTTTCTAAGCCTGCAAACCAAACCCATGCCCAGGTGCTTAGCTCAGAGCAGTTAGAGCTGTGTCACAGAGGAGGAGAAGAAGAGAACCAGAAGGAGCAGAGAGGGGCAGGAGGAAGAGCTGGTCCGAGTAAGTATCAAGATTTGGAGGAATCAGGGATGCTCAAGGAAAAAGACATAGCTAGGAGATGCAACACTACACAGGATTTATCAGTGGTACTAGGACAGGACCACATGGAACATCCAGCAGAGGGCTCTTTGGATACTGCGGAACAAGATTGTCTCTCAGAGGGGAAAGAGGGCAGAAGAGCTTGCAGGAAGAAGAAACTAATGCATCTGATTGTGTAGCAACGCAGTGAAAAGATTGGATTGAAGGGGTCTCTTAGGGAAAAATAAAAAACAAAACAGCAGTTTGGTACCCTGTCACTGCAAAGTCCTACCTTCTTGGTGGGTGATAGCTGTTGAATGAAGTCTGTGACTATGCAAAGCAAACAAATCGTTCTCTAAATGCTTTAAAATTGTGCTTGTTGGAGTTCTTTTAAAAGTAATTTTAAAGCAATAGTTTAAAATAAGCACCATCGGGCTTTTGAGCTAAAAATATCTTCATCTTTAAATAGGGGCTGGGAATGTGACTTGACAGGAGCGGGCTTGCCTAGCACGTACAGGAACCCGAGTTCAATTCCCAGCACCGCTTCACAGGAAAGAAAAGATAAATCAGGCCAGGGGGATGCATGTCTGCCGTTCAAGCACTCGGGAGGCTGAGGTGCAGGACAATGAGCCTGAGATCAGCTTGGCTACACAGTGAGAACTCATCACAAATAAATAAATAAATAGTCAACAATGCAGGCCAGTGGTAGAGCACTTACCTTAAATGTTTGAGGCCATGAGTTCAACAACCAGTGTCACAAAATTAATTAGTTGATTAATTCATTAAAAAAATGTAGGGCCAATGCACAGGGAAGCCATCCATGGGTCATTGATATAAGGCTGGGGAGAAGCTGTCCTATAGAACATTCCACGAGGAGGTGTAGGAAATAGAAGCTGTCCAAGCTAATTAGAAAGTTGGTTTGGTTTTGCCTTTAAGGTAGTCACATGAACAAATTGAACATGGAATCACCCAGTTTGGCCCAAGTCAGACTACCCCAAAACAGAAATTTGAAGACCAAACCACCAAGAAACACAAATCGTGATCACTGCACTTTCTTTAGAATAGAATTAGTTAACACCTTCAACCCTCTCAAATCCCCTACACTTGACCAAGAGGTCTAATTATTTTATAGCACCTTATTATGCTTCACTATAAAACCCCAAATGCCACTTTGAGTCCTTCTTACTTATAAGAAATTGTATCTGCCTGAAAAAGGCAATCCTTGTTTCCACTGGCATTGTTGACTGGACTTATTCTGTATGCTTTTGTCTTTAACAAGAAAATCATGTCAGTAGAGTTTGTGCTGGGATTATTTTTTTCCTTTTTCAAGGCAGTGTCATTAGTTGAGAGTTCAGGCTACAAACCCTTACAACACGCTCATCCATGACAAACCATGTAGACTGGGAAAAAACACATTGCTGCCCACCCGGAAAAGGAACCTTTGTAAGAGCACAAGGGAGCCCCCACCTCGAGCAGTCAGTTTCAAACACAGGAGCAGATATGATCAAAACGGACTCCACTCAAGCCAATGATGATTTCCTAACTACACCAAACATTTCTCTAGAAAGAAAGACTTTTAGTAACCATGTTTTGCTGGGGGATGGAGGTGTCACACATGCAAAACCCTTTTAGAGTGTTCATGTCCCTTCCACGGGTCAGAAAGAAGCTTTCGAAATCCAGGTGTCCAGTGGACCTTGAAAGAGATGAAGTTTTTCATATGGGAAGAAAAACAAACCAATGTTTAGTACCCCAAAACCACAAAGCTGATTCCAACCTGGTGGTGTATTTACACGGTAGGGATTGTGAAAGCTCTCCTTGGAGGCAGGTGGAGGAGATTTCATTTCTGCTCTTACAGGCGGTAATAGCTGCGCCACAAGAAACAGCAATTCCCCTTTTACATCGAGTTATGCTAAGTGAGGACAGAAGATGAGTGACTTCACATGAGCTCGGGAATTATAGAAATGGGTTATTTAGCAAAACCCACTGCTGAGTTAAGCTACCTGAGTTTTAATTCACAAGGGTTGAATGCAGACACGGGGCACTTTGGTACAAGGTGACCTGTTACTGCTTTGGCTCAGAAATGCATGCTCACTCAAAAAAAAAAAATCCTGAACGAGATCAATATCTCTACATAGTAGTAACTTGCAAAGATATTTTGGGGCAAACGAAGTAGTTCTTTTTGTCATAATTTGAAAAAATTATTAAAGAATCTAAAACTTAGTGTTCAAACCATTAACCAGATCCTAGACAGAACCTCAGCTGCTTATCCATCTGAGATGTAACCTTGCCACACCATGTGCCCTGTCCCTTCCAGTGCCCACAGAGCCAACTAGGAGAAACCAGGACCTTGAAGGGGAGGTCATCCATCCCTCAGGCCAAAGTTATTTCTCTCATATGACTTTGCAGAAGATTATTGATATCAAAGGCAAGGAGTGTTTCCTTGCTTAAGCCTTCATAAACTAAGTAAAGGAAACCTTGAAGCAATTCTGATTTCACACAAACACACATGTTGGCTCAGAGGAAAATATTAATACGCTCAAAGTTGCTGTCGCCACTTAATACGGGAAACAAAGGAAGGATGAAGATGTAACCGGAGGATGTTCCAGAGTTGCCAGCATGTGCATCCCGAGTCCAGGGCTCAGTATTCTGTCTCCAGGTGCAGAACTCCCTCCGAGTGCGTGAAAGTTGGTCATGCAGGTGCGTTTCCAGTACCTGCCACAGTTTGAAGCCGCCACAATTCTGGCCTGGAGGAGAAGTTCTCTTTCCTTGCAGCAAGATAATGTTTTAAAAAGCTGACTTTTAAACCTCTTGCTGAATTTTTTAATGGATTAAATTCATCATGTCACCAGCTGCTGTGCCGCTAATAGAGCCATAAAACACTGTATTAAAGGATTACCCATGCAAAATTTCCTCCGGTGCTAATGTGAATTTTAATACTTTTAACATTTAGTTGAGATGGGAATGTCCAAGAACAGCTTGTTCAATAGGTTGTTCTATAAAATTAAGTTCGTCGTCTCATCAGAAATGCCAGGACTCCATTAAGCTAAAATTTTACAGAGAGGCTAAGATGATTCACTGTGCAGTGTGTGAAAAGAGAGAGCCAACATCTGCCCCTGCATGGATGCTGTTTAGAAAGCAAAAAAAGATAGAACAGAAGAGACAACGCACAACTGCCGTGAATCTCGTAAGTCCACAGAAACTGGGCTCCACAGAGAAAAATGCTAACTTTGAATATGTAAGAAGCCAGTTGCCAACGCAAGGATGCTGATCATTGAAAACTCCTAAACATACATCCCGTGAATGCCATGTGTCAGAGAAGAAAGGCTCTTTTAAAGAGATGATCACGCACAATCATGTAGATATTGCACTTGCAAGCATAACACAAGTGTGAGCCAGGAAAAAAGATGGAAGATGCAGCTGGCTGGTCCTGGGTACAACCCTCATAGGAAAGAAGGCTGGAGATAGTGAAGTTCACCCTCTCTGCCCTATAGGGGGCAATGCTGAGACCCTGAGACCCTCCAGCCTACCCAAGGTCGCACAACTAATGGAAACAGATCTGAGAATAGAACTCAGGTCTCCTGACACCAGACAAGGGATCAGGTGCCTACCTTACCCATCTATAAATACATACTCATTGATTTTGTCCGTATGAAACAGCTTCCATATTAAACAACAACAAAGAATCGATAGGCACATGGTGAAAAGATGAGGGTCCTCCCATGAGAGGTCTACAAATAGAATAACAAATCTATATGTATCGAGCATTGTTTCTGAAAGAGTTCTGGACCAAACCATCCTCCGAATATTCAACTTGAGGTTTTTCATAGTCTGGGTTTCGTGTCCTCTTTGGCTCCTAAGCCCTTCATATCCTGATTGTGATGCTTACCTGTGTATGTGAAATGGGACAGCATTTCGCTGTGTCCCAAAGAAACTGGGCCATAAAATGAGGTTGTAAATTCGATGCAGACTTTCCTTGAATGCTGTTCAGTAATCGTTCGAAATGCGATCATCGCAGGAGGCTCCGAATTCTCATCACAATTAGAATGGACATTAG
This sequence comes from Microtus ochrogaster, assembly GCF_000317375.1. Classification (NCBI taxonomy): domain Eukaryota; kingdom Metazoa; phylum Chordata; class Mammalia; order Rodentia; family Cricetidae; genus Microtus; species Microtus ochrogaster. The sequence goes on along the minus strand of NC_022018.1, from coordinate 43,021,694 downwards.
AATGTGTCCTGCGCCTTATTTGAAAACACTAGCCAGGGACGATCAGTTTTAATGGAAATTCTCCAAGGCTCTTTACCCAGGCTGAATTTTGTCTGCAGCTCCATATTTTGTACTCTGTATGTATTACTGCTCTGAGAGCCTGTCATTTCTTATCAGAATGAGAAAGGCTAAAGAGATAATATTTCAATAACATACTGGCCTGATCATAAAATAACTCAATGGAAATGTGTAACTGCCTCGGGCAGCCCGGCAGGGTACCCAGCAGTCAGACAATTTCGATTCTAGGTTCTTTTTTTTTTTTTTTATGGTTACATTTTCTGTTATATCAGACATCCCCTCAAGTCTTAGTTACGCCTTATTCAAAAGGGAGAGCCACTGTATAAAGACCTACAAAACTTATTATGATACATTACTGTAAAGAAATAAAAGTAGCTACCGCAGTAGCATATTGATAAGGACAAGCTTGCCACATTAATTGACCTTTTTCCCATCTCGCCTACCGGGGCTGAGGCCTGAGTTCCTCAGTTGCTAGGCAACTGGGGTCACCATTTTCAGGTCTTAAATGCACAACCTAGTCAGTAAGAAGATTCAGGCTTCAGAGAGAAAGCAGATCCCTGGCAGCAGAAAGATGTGTGGTACAAAACAGAATAAGGTTTGCTTTCTTTTTTTTTTTTTTTTTAAATCACACTAAAGGCTCAGACAGAGAAACTTTGACTTTTGCAAAAGATTTTGATTCCAATGATTAGACTCTACGGATGAAATATCCAGCCAGGCTTTTCTTTGATAAATGCCCCGACATAGGTCTCAGGATCGGGGCTGTGGATGCACGTATGATCAAACCCTCATGCCCAACGTGCTTGTCAAAAGCACAGAGGGATCTAGGGAGACGCATTTGGAAGCTGATTTGAAGGTGAGGGTTTGGGGGCTTTTTTTTTGCATTCTGCTCACAAACAGTACTGCATTCTGCCATGCTTAGTGACAGTGCTGCCAGCAACTCACCAGCCCCTAAAGGTCAGCTGCAAGAGAACTCATTCAGTCCCCTTCCCCCACCACCAAGTCAACACTTCCTTTAAACTTTAATAAAGGGCATCGGAAGGAACCTATTTCTCAACCGAAATAAATGGAGCATCCCTATGTAATTGCATCAGACTCTATTACATAGGTATGTATTTAGCTTCCATTGCATAGTCCTAACAGCATGTCAATTGTGGCAACTTTTTAACACAAAATTGGCAGATTCAATTAACTGTCAGGTGTAAGGGAGAGATTTTATATTTCTCATTTCTTAGTCTTAGTATCTTAACCTTCACAAAGAACCACTCTTTCTATTGCACTTCGTATCAGCACTCAGAAACTACAAGACTATTTGAGGAAGGGACTATTACCCTATAACCTCTAGGGTTTTATTTGAGTTGCTGCTTTGGAGGGGAGAGGGCACAGTGTGTGTGTGTGTGTGTGTGTGTGTGTGTGTGTGTGTGTGTGTGTTGATTCTGAAGTACAGATGAATATAGTGTGTGTGCGTGTGTGTGCATGAGTGTGTGTGTGTGTGTGTTGATTCTGAAGTACAGATGAATATGGTGTGTGTGCATGTGTGTGCATGAGTGTGTGTGTGTGTTAACTCTAAACTAGAGATGAATGTGGTGTGTGTTGATTCTGAAGTACAGATGAATATAGTGTGTGCATGTGTGCATGTGTGTATGTTGACTCTGAACTACAGATAAATATGAGGGGTGTCTTGATTCTAAAATACAGATAAATATGGTGTGTGTGTGTGTGCACATGCATGCATGTGTGCATGTGTGTGTGCACATGCATGCATGTGTGCATGTGTGTGTGTGCACATGCATGCATGTGTGCATGTGTGTGTGCGATTCTAAACTACAAATGAATGATTTGAAATCCAAACTTTAAGGAGATAAATAGAAGGTTCCCTGGCTTCCTTCCCTCTGAGCACTGTGTAAGTTCTTATAGATCGTCGGCTGATGACAGCCGGGCTATTCCACAGATGTCCCAGTGCATATAAATAGCAATGAGATCGCCAGGGGCCAAGCCATGTGCCTGGAGACTGTGGCTGTCAGATAACTCTAATGATTTCTTCAGCCCTTCAGGGTGAAAAATTTACTTCATACTTTTTTTTTGTCTAATATTGGCCATTTTCCTTTCCCTGAAGATAACTGTCATTTTTAGCTATGCCTGCCACCTTTTCCAAGTTGCTGTTCTGAAAAGAACATACAAATGAGGCAGCTGGACAGATGCAGGCCCTGGCACGCCAAGGTGAAGCAGGCTGCATTCAAGCCTGAGAGAGCTAGCAGGGTAGAACCTGCAGCCAAGAATCCACCTCCGAGTCACATGTGTGTGCCTGTCATGTGCAGATTTAGTTTTTCACATATGGGGCATGACTTCCTGAGACTCAAAGGTTACAGAGGGCAGAAATGGGAAAAACCCAGATTCCCCCAGAACAGCCTCTTGGTTTCAAGCAGACATTCTGAGCAAGTGGGTACCATTCCAAGAACTGGGAAAAAATTAGGGGTGTCGGGGCTGGTCTCCACAGAGATGGAACCAAAGCTCAGAGGGGCTCTAATACAATGAAATGGAGCCACTGTAACCGTTGAATCGAATATTTTTTAATTAAACCTGTGTTTCTTATGCCTTTCCACTGAGCTTCCTAGCAATTCTCTTTCTTAGTAGACTGCATTCTATGAAATTAATCCAGAATGAATTGAGATTTGGTTTTCAACTTCATTTCAACCAGCCCTTGAGAAGAACTGTCCCAAACTGAGATCAGCATTCCTAACTCATAGAAAGTTCTGGTTAAAGGTAGATAGATCAGACCTGTACGCTTAGATCTTTACAGTCTGGGTGGTAGGAGCGCGCTGAGGGTCCAAGAAAGCCGTTCAACCCCAAATCTGTTCGGCTTCAATGCTGCAGCGTTTGCCCTAGATTCTTCCGCTAACTCCAGCTTTCAGAAGCCAGCCAGGCATGCTAGACGGCACGTGGGTTCACCCCAGGCCGATTTTCTGTGTGCAGAAAACAGCAGCTGAGGGCTCCAAGAGGGGAACAAATTGAACCAGGTGGGATGTTAGGCGGAAATGAAAAGAGTACCCACCACACAGGTTCATGACCTCTGTACCTCAGCTGCCCTCCATGAAGTAACATCTCCCAATTCCCCTCAGGGAGGGGGTCCCGAAGTCTTCCAGAAGCTGCCTTACTGTGTTCTAGCTGATCTAAAATGCTTCCAAGAGCAGCTGGGATTTGTCCTTCCTTGGGCTTTATTTCAGAGCTTTTCTCTGCCTTCTGTCTCTTTGCTCTGCACCTCAGAAATGATGGCTTTTTCTTGGGTTTGTTTCATGGAAGGTATTGGGAGGAGGCTGGAAAGCAAGGAGAAACCAAGCGCTCATCTCGCTAGACTGTAGGGGGCATCTCCTGCTACACGGGCACCCTCCCATGATTCTGGGAGCCTTACAGTCCCCCTGTGGCTTTAGACACATAGAATGGGCCAGTTTCTGATGTCTAGCAATACCATCTTCCCGCATCTCTTTGGTTCTTGCTAAACTCTGTGTCTCCTGAGCTCTTCTGCCACCCACATATTCAAGCCTCTAAAGCCCAAATGGTCATTGTTCTCTCACTATCTGGCCGATATTCTTAAGGGTGACAGATCTAGTTGTCTGGGCAGCTAAGCCTGGGAAAAGTATTTCTGCAGTAGATCATCATATCTGCATCAGCTATGACAGTCAGCTAGCTGAGCATTGGACTGGAGGGTCTACAGACAATCCAAATCCTGTCTTGTTCATCACCGAGTTCACAACACCTAGTACGTAATTGATTGGAAGTGACTATTATTTCTATATTTGTGACAGGAAAGGGATTATTTTACTTGAATATTTTAGCCTTAAAAAGGTATCATGCTATAGGATAGGGTCATATCAGGTTCTTTATCCTCAGCTGTCCAAGGAACTAACTGGGGACCTTGGCTTGGGCTCCTGGGAGCCACTCTAGGTTCAAGGCTCTTGCCAACCCTAAAGGTGGCTCCCTTATCTAAGAATAGTGCTTCCGTGCTCCCCTATCCAACCTTCCTTTATCCCAATCCTCCTTTTTCCCCAAGTTCCCCCCATCCTCCCCTTCTGCCTTATCTCTCCCCATCTCCCCTTACTGACGAATATCTTGCATATCATCATAGAACCTTCATCTGGTGATGGATGGCGATAGAGACAGAGACCCACACTGGAGCACTGGACTGAGCTCTCAAGGTCCCAATGAGGAGCAGAAGGAGGGAGAACATGAGCAATGAAGTCGGGACTACGAGGGGTGCACCCACCCATTGAGACAGTGGAGCTGATCTATTGGGAGCTCACCAAGGCCAGCTGGACTGTGACGGAAAAAGCATGGGATATAACTGGTCTCTCTGAACATGGCGAACAATGAGGACTGATGAGAAGCTAAGGACAATGGCACGGGGTTTTGATCCTACATAATGTGCTGGCTTTGCGGGAGCCTAGCCAGTTTGGATGGTCACCTTCCTAAATATGAACGGAGTGGGGAGGACCTAGGACTTACCACAGGGCAGGGGACTGGACTGCCCATTGGACTGGAGAGGGAGGGGGAGAGGAGTGGGGGGAGGGGGAGAAGGGTGGGAGGAGGGGGGGAAGAGTGGGAAGAGGGGGAGGGAAATGGGAGGCTGGGAAGAGGTGGAAACTTGGGTTTTTTTTTCCTTTTCTCAATAAAAAAAAGTAAAAAAAATATTTATATTATATTTATAATAAAAGGAAAAAAAAGGTATCATGCTCACTGTGTTCTGTGAGAAGTAAGGCTGAGGGCTTTCACTAAAGCATGGGAATTGCTGTCTCTCTGGCTTTTTGACTAATCTTTTTCAGCAATGCAATGAAGTCCAAGAAACTTAATTTTCCAATTAGACTCACCTTCAACAACAAAAAGAAGGAAATAAAAAAAAAGAAAAATACTTTCAATAGAATTCCTTGCTGACACCTAAATTTAGCTGGTCAATGTTTACCTGAGCAAAGTGTAGTTACTTGTATTATCACATCATAAAACTGTCTAGTGGGATTCTAGCTGTTTGAGGTGTTAAATTCCCATGTCACCTTCAAAGAAAACGACTTTTGACTTTCACTTCTTAGAAGGCAGGTACTAACACAGGCAGGACTGGCCTGAGGCAAACTTGAAAAGCGGGGAGGTTGTGAGTTATCTGCCTCTCCTCTTACCACAGGTCCCCTTTCACCTCTCTCTGGAACTCTGTTGTTCTGATGTTTGCCATGTTCCAGCACCCGGCCTGTACTTAACATCAGTCATCTACACTGAGTGACACACAGCTGTGGTGTTTAGAAACATGTCCTTTTCTGAATTTGTACATTTTCACAGGAATCAGTGACATCAGGTGCTTCTCAATTTTTACCACTTATTAGAATCACCTGAAAGACTATCAGAACTCAGACATCAGGGTATGAGCCAAAATTCCCTCTAGGTGGCTCTGGGCGGAGCCCCCCTACTTGTACCTTTTTAACAAGTTCTCAGATGTTGATGATGGTGGTGATGATGGTGATGATGATAGTGGTGGTGATGATGATGACTATGATGTATAGGGACCATCTTTTGGAAGTACTGAATGAGCAGTTTATATACCTACTAGGTTTCCTGAGGCAGATGCAGATAGTTCCAGAAGCCTCACTGTGGTAACCTCTGAAATGGAATCTTCAGCTAAAACTGCCTCTGTTGTCGGGCTCCCACATCTTTCAGGGCAGCTCCATCTTCAGAGCCAGAGCTGAGACAGACAACGCACATGACAACGACAGGCTGTCGGACTTGGGACTCTGAATAAAACTTCAGTGCAGACACAAAGCTTTTACATCCCTTTTAGTTACAAAATAAAGTCTTTGCTCCTAGGCTGCCTGGCAAAGGAGTCGTGGCTTGACCGCCTGTCTGTACAGACCATTGTGCGGGTTTCTTGAGTCTGACTGGTCAACTTGACCATGGGTGTCACGCTTGCCATTTTACCCCCAACTTCTACTTATTCTTCTCACTAGGCAAAAATCTACCCCTCCAAAAAAAAATGAGGAAAAGGAATGAGATCCAATCTTCTAAACCTGTCTGGTTGATGAATGCATGTTACAGTCTCTACTTGCCACAAAAAAAAATGATGTGTGGCCTAGCAGTTAGCTCAATTTGTTCAACAAACAGTTCCAGAGTGCTGGACACCAGGTCTAGGAAGATGAAGAGGCATGAGTGTTCATGATCAGTGGGAACCATGGCCATGTAACAGCTCTGTCTACAAATAAAATGCCACATGTGCCCGAATAAAAGCCCCGAGAGGCACCGAGCTTCATGAAGGAATATGTATACTCTATCTAATTGACACGATGCCCACCATACCATGATTCCCTGGTGGCTCTATGAAGGATTAAGTGTGCCCAGAAGTTTCATTTCATACATACACTATATACCTATACATATATGTGTATGTATATGTGTATGAATGTGTGTGTGTGTGTGTGTGTGTGTGTGTGTGTGTGTGTGTGTGTGTAAAACACATCTCAATCCTCTTCCTCCCCGACATTTTCTACCCAATCCCAGACTAAGACCTAGAGTCACTTTGCAAGACAAGGAGTTAGGAGTGGGCCCCAGCGTCCCTGGCGAATGTCTTGGTAAGAACCAGGAAGAACCACACACACTGCCTACATTCATAGGACACATGGGGGGGTGTTCTTAACAGGGGCAATGCTAAGAGCGAGGTTGCAGGGTACGGAAACGTGGCTTTAGGCTCACGGAACTATGACACGTTAGCTGCAGGGTACGGAAACGTGGCTTTAGGCTCACGGAACGATGACACTGTTCAGGTGTGCTGCTGACTGCCTGGACAACTGAACGAGCTGCCTAGAGATCTCTGACAATTCCTTTCCCTGTACTATACACACAGTGATGCCAGACTCCCAGGGGGCTTACAAAAAGTAGACGCGGTACGCATAAGGAGACCTTGGTGCTGAGACAGCACACGGTAGGCCCGTAAGTGTTCCACCCTCTGCTCTCACCTCCCAGAGCTGGAAGGTGAAGACAGATATTTAGAAAGAAACCTCCCCAAAAGGGTGCTCGGGATGAATGCTACACTCACCAATTAAAACCAAGGTCAGTGGAAGCACCTGTTGTTCACAGCCGCTACCTCACGGGGTCAAATGGAAACCGGTACCGGGAATCCTACAGGTACTTGCTGATTCCTGTCTGCCTCCTCTTAACTCTGGAAATTTCCAGGAAAATCTCATGCAGTGGATTTGCCAAGGGAGCAAAGCTGAGGTCCCCTAACCTGGTGCTGCTTTGGTAAGTTACCCTTCCTAGACAGCAGCCCCAAGTGCGCCTATGTTCTCACGTGTTCATGAGCATTGGGGCGTCCTCATTCCCAGCCACAAAATCACGCGCCACCCAATTCCTCTTGTTCCTGTGTAATGAACAGAAGTGTACCAGGGCAGAACATCTAGTAACAAAAACGTAAAAATGCCTTTTTTTTTTTTTTTTAAGAATTCTGTCAGAAAGATCAGGGAAAGTCACTTTGGTCAAACTCAGTATGCATGTGAAAGGCTCTTTTGAACTTTTTACCTTTTGATCTGCAACTCACAAGATCTCATTAAAAGTATATTATTTAGCTTAAACTTCCAGGGCTTACCATTTCCCCCAGGGCCCAGGACAGTGCAAAGCAGTTCACATGAGCTTATGCCATGACAACATGTCATAAAGTATCTGCCTGGAGATTGCTGCTAAGGCATGCCATGGAAGGGGGGAGCTCTCTGCACATACACTTCAGACAACTCTACAAGGTGAGGTCAGACCGTGTCTGCCAATAAAGTGTATCCTAATTGCTCAGGAATGCTCAGCCTGACACACGGGGCAATCAATCTCAGTAGACGAGCCAGAGACACCTGGCTCCCAGAGCTGGATGCCTGAGGTTAACTATCTAGTTCTCCGTCCTCAAGCAATCTTTGGAGGAAAAGACAGAACTGAAGTTATGAGAGCAACCCCTGATTTTCAGCTGAGCTTCCCTTGGAGAACTGAAAGTGGCCAGTGCCGTAGAGAATAAATCAAACAGTTGCAAATGCGGGTATAGTGCATGGGTGCAGTCACCTCCCCCATTTTTATTGCACTTCATAGAGCTTCCTGCACACGACTCTGAAGGTCATTCTATGAAGAACAGGATGCAAAACCTTCAGGGCACAGGCCTGCTCAACTTTGATTAAGAAACAGCAAATTGAGGCAAAAAATGAATACCATATAATGCTGGTACATTTTCAAGAGTGGAGTCTTTCCCAAGTCCCACAGCTGTGCCTTTGTATGTGCATCACCCCTGTTTATTTCCATGATGGTTTTGACTGGGAGAGACACCCAAAAGGTAAGAAGTGAGTAGGACTCAATATGATAAAATGTTTGGGGGCAGGGCTCAGAATAACCTGTAAGTTAATAAAATAGAAAATCCAGATGTCATATTTCTTCTCTGTGGTCCTGCTGACTTGCAACCCCACACAGCCTTAGACATCATCTCCCAACTTGAAGTAAAAAGGTGCAGGGAGAAGGTAAGGTACCAATCATGGTGCTCCAGAGGGGCAAAACTAAAAGGATGGACTGATGGATAGGTGATGATAGATGGTAGGTAGGTAGGGAGGTAGAGATAGATAGATAGATAGATAGATAGATAGATAGATAGATAGATAGATAGATAGATGATAGATAGATAGATAGATAGATGATAGATAGATGATAGATAGATAGATAGATAGATAGATAGATAGATAGATAGATAGATAGATAGATAGATAGATAGATAGATAGATAGATAGATAGATAGATAGATAGATAGAAAGAATAACATGGTCTCTAAGTTCAGCATGTTGTCCAATAACACCAGCCCTCAGGAGTCTCTGGGTAAAAGAAGAAAAAGAAAGAAAGAAAGAAAGAAAACTTCACAGTAAATTAAGTACAATTAGCAGAGCAAACATCAGCTCTCCCAGCCCAGGAAAGAAGCAATCAGTCAGCCTTCATTCTCAGCACCCATTAAGACGGGAACCATTTCTCAAACCAGTGATCTTTGGAGCAAACGTCATGATGAGTGCCCTCCTAAATTAGGGCATCCTCATTAAGAAGTACCATAACCATATTCAACTGCAGCTTCTGCTAAGAAGTGGGGGTGATAAAGCTTCCTGAGAGGCAACAGCTTTTTGATTCTTTTGATCCCCACCATAAAGACTGCTAAGTCTGTTCCAACACTTTGACAAGCTACACTCCTTTTTAATGTTCCTCTAAGCAAAAAGCATTTCTTTGGATGATGGCCATAAAGAGTTGGAAGGGGCCTCTGGAGCTGCTCTTTCATTTAATAAATGAGAAGCCAGAGGTCGGATTATGGCAGATAATTGCTCGTGCCACAGAGCTAGTGAGTTGCATAACTGGTTTAGCATACATCACATAGTCAGAGATAGACCCCTGTGGGACAAGGACCTGCCCCTCATCTCTGGTTTTGCCAACTCCAGAGGTACTGACAGGGACTCAGAGTCCAGGGAACCAACCTTACTGAATCCTTGCTCAGACCTCTGTTAGGTCTCAAACCCAGGACAGAGGTCTAACCGTGATGCCTATTATCATATCAAAGTGAATGCCGGCTTCCAGGTTCTCCCAGCATCCCTCAGTCCCTACCCATTACAGGGTCATGGCAGCAGGTGAAACATCGAGTAGGTTTTTTTTTTCAGTGATCACAATCCAGGTGGCACCATTAATACTCCCATCTGTCTTCTTTGGAGACCTAAGGGTTGCCACTCAGAGCTGACATTTCTGTCTATCATGGCAAGCTTTCTCATTAAACATTTTAAATGCCATATTCAGCAGATCTCTGAAGTGTTTGAGGACCATTATGTAACAAGTATAGCTAATTTTAAACAAACCTTATTTGCTTTTAGTTACTTGCTTTAGGCTTAACCTGAAAACACATTAACAAAGTTAGCAATGAAAAAGAGGCTAGACATATATCTTCAAGTTAGTTGTTAACCTGAATAGACATTAGGAATTTATAAACCTTATTTATTAGACATATTTTATTTATCAAATATATGTTGTTACCCACTTAAATTTTCTAGGAGCCTAGTGTTGAACACAGCTGTCAAAGACATAAGTAGTTACATGTAAGTCTCTAAATCAACTTTTGTTAATATAAATAAACCTCTATAACCTTAGGAATTTATCATACAAAAATCCATACTAATCCAAAATCATTTAGAGACCTGCTGTTGTTTCCTTAGCCTGAAAGGGAAACACAATGACAAACAGAGAGTGCAGTAGAACTAAGAAGTTCTGTAATTGCTGTTTTAGTTGCTTTATACCACGTGATCATCTTAATATGGTAGTGAAGTCACAGGGCATGGACTCTCTAACTGTAGTAAAGATGGCTGCCAGCTACATGTTTGTCTCCATCCTAATGAGGTCATCATCTAAGATGGAAGCAAGTCACATGGTTGCTATTTTAAAACATCTATTTCCTAGTAGATCCACTTTTTAAAACAAGAATTGAATCCAAGTTACGCACACACACATATAATAGGAATTGAATCACATATAATATGCTATAGCAAATTAAGGTTACCTAACTTTTAGATTAAGCTAACTTTTGAGACAGATTTTACAGATTTTTTTTTAACCACACCCAATGAACTTACATCTGGCTCCCAGAATTTCTGAAGGCTGGAAACCTGAGATAAGTCTGTCCACCAGATTGGTTTCTCCTGAGAAAGAATCCGTTTCGTTCTTCTTCTACTTCTGGGGAGATGGTGGCAATCTTCAGCATGCCTCCTTGACTTCTAGGCATAGCACCCGAGCTCTGACATGCTCGCATGTGTTTTCCCACAGGTGTTCAATTAATGCTCACCCTAATGACCTCATTTGAACTAATTGCATTTGCAGTATGTCTTATTCTTAAAAAATATACCTAGGGTTCCCCCGCCCGCCCAGCTGGCTCACAGCAAACTCCGGTGTGTCCCAGCAGTGCCGGGCGCCGGCACACCCGAGCAGGCGGCTAGTTGGCGGCGGCGGTGGCGGCGGGTCAGACACATAAACGCAGGAAATGGCCGTGAATGTTATTAAGAAAAGGGGGGTGGAGAGAGAGAGAGAGAGAGAGAGAGAGAGAGAGAGAGAGAGAGAGAGACAGAGACAGAGA
>NC_022018.1:42976223-43009869 GCF_000317375.1 Microtus ochrogaster | reverse complement strand
GGAACTAGCTCTTGTAGACCAGGCTGGCCTCAAACTCACAGAGATCCGCCTGCCTCTGCCTCCTGAGTGCTGGGATTAAAGGCGTGTGCCACCACAGCCCGGCATCTTGGGGTTTTTAATTTGAATTTTTTCTTGAGCAGATGATAGGGGCCACACTCTTTCCTGCCGTGCTTGGTGGCAGCAGTGCACAGACCTCAGTCATCCCCATGAGCATATACTATTATATATACAATATATATATATATATATATATATATATATATCCCGCAATCTACAGGATCCTGGCTTCTAAGGCAGAATGCTCAGTGGGTTAAGTGGAATACATCTTAACATATCTTCAATTTAAAGTGGATAATCCTATCATAAATTAAGGGACAGGGACATTTCAGAAGGACCCTCTTCTGCCTTTTGCTCTTTTCTCTGAATGTGTCCTTCCTGCTTTTGACTGTCCACCAAACAATGGCCGTTGGGCTTTGCTCTCAGCTACCATGCTTAGGACTAATCTCTGGGGAGGCTTTTGGGTCCCTTTAGTAAACTATTCAGCGAGCAGCTTGCCCACCTTCCAAGCTAGAAGTGTCGCTAAAGTGTTGAAGTCTCTAACCCTCCCATCAGGGCGCTTGTCCTCCCTCCCTGTCCACTTTAGTGTCTGGTCTTCTCTGACCACATCAACTCAGTGAGGAGCCTTGGTCACCAGTGTGGCAAAGAAAAGTTCAGTTATTCACCAGACTGACTTTCTGCTTAAAGCTGGACTTAAAAGGGGATCTCAGAGGCCAGGTGTGGTGGTTCGGAATCCTAGCCATAGGAAAGGCATGCTCAACGGTACTGTAAGAGCAAGCCCTTGAGTTGGAGCTGAAAGAATGACCTGACACAACACACATGACGGCCATGCCATGGTCCACATGGAAAATCCCATCTAGACTTGAGAAAGGCAAAGGTAACTGCAACAATTGTTGCCCCGGCAGCCAATGTGGTCTCCTAAACCAAGCACATGCTGAATGAGCAGAGCATTGCTTTAAATGGTAACTTATATGGAAACCAGAATTTCAAAAAAATAAAATGAGCCAGGACCCGACAGAGATGAAAAAGTTTCTGGTGTCTTACTAGATGTCCTGTTGGAAGTCTAAAGCTGGACATGGCATCATTTGTAGACACCATTCTTAGTGGTTTCGGAATACAGCTCAAACTCATTGGGAGGAGCCAATGGCAAAGATGTGTGGATTCGCAAAAGCCACAAAGAACTTGGTCGGAAAGAATATATTTTAACTTTAAATATTATATTTGAATTTTCGAAATGGATAATGGTATCTGTGAATGTTACTTACAGTAGTAAAATATACCTCTCCAAGGAGGAGAGAATTTGTATTTAAAGAAATATTGAAAGGACTCGAGTTAGAACTGGCCTCGCCACTCAGTGGTGGTGATCCGTTCGGAACCACCAGATGGCACAGCACTGCCTATTTTTACACCATTTCATTTCCGGAAAAATGAAGGTCATTTGACCTCAGTTTATTGTCCATTTTATTCACCAAAACAAATTTAACAGTGTGGAAACAAGAACACACAAAAGTGTCTTTCTTGTTTTCAAACAAGCTCTAACTGTCCTTTTAATATTATCATTTGCTCTACCCTGTCATTAAGTTTTGACAAGACAGCAATGAGCTGAAATAGTGAGAAAAACCAGTCCATTGGTTATTCCTTATGTGAAGAAGAGATGGCTGATGAGATAATTTTACCTTTCATAATTATCAAATAAGGATTACTTCTATTTAATATTCTATTCCTGTATTTTGTTTCCACAGGATACATGACTAAAAATTCATAGAAATGATTGCCACAGTGAATTTGACAGAATCCAAGAAAACATATATGACATAATTGGAATTCAGAAGGTTGAAGAGATTTTTTTTTAGTAGGTTTTATCTTACTACCTTACCAATGGCTTTATAGACAAAAAAAAATCAAAATCAACCCAATTTTAACATATTTGACAGGAATTCTCCACTTACCCTCTGGTAGACTGTGCTGACACAGTAGAAACTAGATTTTGATTTTATCCTTCTGGGAAGGACGACCTCTTTGTTTCTTTTTTGGATTAGTGGGGTGCATCAAACCCACTTTGGATATGCTCCAGTTGACTAAGTACCAGAAATCCATAATGTGGCTCTCTTCGCACGGAACCTTCAACATCTGTTGGCCAAATGAGTGCTCACATGGCAGGTTTGCTCCCCCTACCTCTAAAGCCACAAACAGGATGAAACGAATCCCCCCCCCAATTCTGCCACCTCGCCATGCCATCTTGAGCCAGTTGTTTAAATCCTTTCTCCCTTCTTTTTATCAAATGAAACAGAGTGGAATTTCTCTAAGATTCGGCTAGACTCTCTTTTGTGTTTGAACTTAATGCCATGGGGCAGAGTGACTTATTTCAAGGTGACTGACAGCACAGGAGATGCTAGGGGAAAGGTCATGATATGACGATCAATCCCAGTGGCCGAGCAGTGAGCTGACAGCTTGGGCTGCTGTCCATCTTGCCTGTTAGAAGAGTCAAGAGCCCTAAGCACACAGAAAGGCCTCTCAACTTCGCTTTGCTTCAGAATAAACACACTTACTCTGGCTGTTTTTCAACCACCTACCTGCCGGTTCCTTCTCTGCCTTACAGAGAATCTTCAATGGCATAGAGCATATGAATTCCAACTCCTAGAACTCATAACTTAAGCTTCCAGGGAGAGAATAAACAAACGAACAAAGAAAGGGAGTGACAGTCAACAGGGGTGGTGGGAGGAAAATAAAAGGATCATGAGGGGACAGAATCTCACAGCACATTATACAAGGATAATATTGTGAAAGAATAAAAAATAAAATAATAAAAATAAAAGAAAGAATGAGAGCTGTGGCTTTAGACATAGTCTCAGGCTGGGGAGATGTCTCGATGGATAAAACGCTCACCACCAAACCTGATGATCTGAATTCAATCTTGGGTTTCACAGAGTGAAAGGAGAAACCTGACTCCTACACATGTATATACAAAAGAAATTAATAAGTAGATATTTTAAAGAAGTACAATCCTGACTCACATAACCACATCCTAGTCAATAAGGGCCCACACAGGCAACAGTGGTCCCCTAAGATCTCAAGGCCTGGCGATGATTAACATCGCTGTTCTTCTGTAAGAACTTAAGAAATGCTGAGATGTTTGCAGAGTGACAAAATCACCCCCTGACACATTTCTCAGAGTGCATCTTCATCCTTAATTGATGCCGGACTCTGTGTGGTATGTCTGTTTAAGTTGGTCCTGAACATTCTAGACTCCGTTTCTCACGGCCTGTGAGAGTGGAGGGGGAGCCTGAGCTACCCCTCTGTTTTGGAAGTTTTGTCTCTCTGATGATGAACCTGCAATACAGAAACTTCTGAATTCCTCCAATTTAGGAACAACTCTGTCCATAATGTGCTGTCTGCAGAGTTCTCAATGAGTGAACAATTTTCCTGTTTTTCTTACCTTTACCTTTTCTTAATAAGCTAATTGCTGCTCTGCTTTGCAAACAGACTGAAGAAGCACACTTAATGTGCTCAGGTAATAGAGAACGTTGTCTTTTTAATGGACAGAGGCTTTTGCCTCTTTGTTTACACTTTTAACGGTCTTGTCAAAAGGGCATCCATGAGGGATGGGTCCTTAATTAAGACTTTAAAATGAGGGCAATAAATACATTTTATTGATTATAATATCTTCTTTATTAGAAGGACGACAGACGGCTAGCTAACTGGTCATGAAATATTCATTAGAAACAATAGATGATGGAAATAGTCTCATGGTTGGTGGGAATCATTTTTTTCCTCAGAAACTCGCTCCTGAAGGAAGTCAGGTGGGCCCAGTCATGTCGTCCCTAAGGAAACAATAGCTGCTCTCCTACTAAGCTCTCATCCAGCGACAAGTCACATGTCTTCATCTCTCTTCACCAACACTTGAGCTTCGTAAGCAAAGTCCCGTTTGACTAGAGGAAGTAGAATGCCCAGGGTGTCTCTGGTAGGTCCACCTCTGCCTTCAGAACCAGACTCACCCACAGCAGAGAGTCTAACCAGGCAAGTCAGCTCTGCACAGGAAGAATCCGTGCCCATCGAACAACACAAGGCAGCGAGGTGTCTCTCTGCTGCGGGCACCTGTCTTGTAACTACCCAGAGCCTTCTAGAACTTCAGACTGACCTTTACACTTCTTACTAATTTTATGTACACCTCGTGCACTTTAGCTTGCTCCCCAAAATTATCAAGGACACAGTTTTAGATAAATTCAACAGAAAGAGCAGAAAACAAACCGAAAACGCTACCGTAACTATTAAAAATAGCTTCACGCAGCACTTCCTCAGAAAATTCTCAGCCTGATCCCATTTTGCTGGAAAGGTCCCTGAAAGATAGGAAAACAACCTCACTCATACATGCACAAACAGTAAAAGTGTGCATGTGTGTGTGCATGCGTGTGGGGGGTCTGTATGTGTGCATATGTCTGTGTGTGTGCATGTGTGCATGTGTGCGTGTGTGTGTGATGTTCAGTTATTTCCAGTAGGCTGTACCTCATAACTACCACCCAATAGTACATCACATTAGTGACCAAACCTGGGCTACGTGGATCTGTAAAGGACAAGCCAATTGCCTCTATAGGCTGTGGGTGGGAGATTCTCTACTGTGACCACTTTATCGTACCATTCTATCAGTGTCAAAGCCAGGGGAGCACACAGGCAGTGACCCCAGAAGCCTAGTGCCAAAGCTAGAGGACAAAGCACCCATCTGCAAGGAATTATGTCAGAAAATCCCCCAAAGCAGTCCCTCGCAGAAAGAAGAAACTGGATAGGTCATTTCTTCTCCATCAGCCTTCAGGGCAATGGAAGCTGTGGAATCTATATCCTCCCAAAAAGTTTCAAATCATGGGAAAGCTCCCAGATTCTTAAATTATTCATATTAACAACCATAAGGGAAAGAATAAGCCTTCAGGAGATGCAGAAGGGCTTCAATTTGGGGGCTATTGCCAGCCCCTGAATCCTTTTAACTCCGTTCATGCCACATGACGGAAAGTCTTGTAATACTGCCTTTGATTTACTGAAGGGAAAAAAGGCTGATGCTACTGAAAAGACCCATTACTCCTGTGCCTCCTCATGTAGTTCAATGTTAAGTACTCTACAAACGGAATCCTTAGTGGAATGCAATTCTGTAATTCAATCGAGAGATCTTGCTAATGTCCCAGTCTGCAAGAACATAGCTTAAGGGTTTCGGTTTAGTAGGGAATCTTGCAAACCAGAGATGGAATTACAACCTGCCTTTTCCAGTCGATGGATGAGTGAAGGCTTTGGCAATGGGGTATTAAGCAATTACGGAGATTTTTAAAAGGAATTGAAAGAATTATAAAATTCAGTTTATCTCAGCAAAGGTAAAGGACAAGGAAGACAGGGAGAGAAAGAGAAGGAGAGGGAGAGAAAGAGGAAGGGGGGATTCTTTTGAGCAGTGAAGATATTGAAGTCAGGCACTAGGAAGAAATATCAGACTAACTAAAGATATATAGGTAGATATAGAATTTAAGGCTCTAAATTCAGAAACAGCACTAGTTTGAAGTCCTGCTCTCTCTGCTTCCAAATTCCTAACTCTGATATTCACTACCTCCATGACGTGGACAAAAAGTGCCTGACACTTCCAAAAACTGGACTGATGGGAAAGTCAAAAGAGATGAACATTCCTCACGAGCTCACTAATATCAGTACTCACAGGGAAGAAGACAAAGGCACAGAAACGTGACAGGAGGCGTGTCCCCCCAAACTGATGACAGCCTGGGGACAGCAGGCTGAATTGGGGTTTCTGGATCGTATCTTCAAATCTTATTTGCTGAGCTTGGTTGTCATTTGAATTGTGTGTGAGTTTGCAATGAGAACATATTACCAAGTCTTTTCTGAAAGGGTATCATCTTCCCATTGTCAGATATTACACAACTCATTAACAATGTTCCAAGAAAATGGAGCGTGTGTGTGTGTGTGTGCGTGTCTGTGTCTGCATATGTGAGTGTTTACCTGTGTGTTTCTGTGTATGTGAGTGTGTGTATCTGTGAATGTGAGTATGTATGTATGTCTGCGTTTATACCTGTGTGTGTGTCTGTATCTGTATATGTGACTGTAAGTGTCTGTAGCTCTAGGTATCTGTGTATGTGTGTGTATCTGTGTGCATGTGTCTGTGTCTCTGTGTTTTTATTTGAACCTGAACTGCGATGATGTAGACACCCACTAGTAAAATATGAAGAATAAAGGGCAAACTAGTAGAGATAAAATTCTAAATCAGAGTGCCCTGAGAACATTAGAAAACCCTCCCCATGAGTCTTGAGTAAACTGGGTGATTCCAGATACACATTCCCATCACCGTGGTTGAGCATCAGCGCCACCCACAACTTTCCCTACTCATCTTCCAGGATTCTCCAGTCCTGCACATCTTCCTGGTTCACTTAGATTACTGGTTGTGTTTTGTATAAGCTCAGAAAAAGTAGTTTATCTCTGCCCTAAGAAACAGCCTTCATTCGGATTAAATGGGTGTCGAGGGCAGATGCATTCTGTGTCTTGCTTCATGCGCTCAAGGCTGTCTGTCCTTGCACCATCTGTCTCACTTAAACCAGGAAGAAAAGTAAGAATCTTGGCTCTGGGCTTCTCTGATACTAGTTGCAAACGAGTCACAAGAGGTGTGTGTGTTCTCCCACACATTAGTACTTCTGAGCCGCCGTTATTTCCACAGAAAGGTCATGGCTCAAATACGTAAGTTACAATGTACGTACAGCACCAATTACAGCTGAAAGAACCCTTCAGTATTAAATACTTCATTGGATGCTTACAAAAATCCATCCTTTGCCCCTGTTAAACAAGCAACATCATCCTTATCTTGTAATATCATCAAACTGAGGTTCAGAGAAATTATGACATAATCCTTCCCATGATGCCTTTCAGCTCCTCCTCAAGCACCTGCCTCATCCTACCAGGTCAGAGCTGCTGTCCAGTGTCACATCTCAGCCACACCTGTATCAAACAATGCATGGCTCTAGATGCTGCGGAGGTGACAAGAACAAAAGGCAAGTTGATAAGCTTGTCTCAAAGCTGCTTCCATACCTGGGAACTGCAATCCAATTTAATACATAAACTGCAATTTAGGCAGGAGTACATTCTTATAACAGATACTTGAAGCTTTGCTAACCCTAGGGCAAGGAGGCTTCAGCCAATCACAGACTGCTAACTGTGAGGCCTTGTCCTTATAAGGCAAATGCAGATGACAACCTATCAGACCGGTTCTGAATGTCACTTGCTTCTATCTGGAATGCTGCCCAGTTCCAGAACCTTCTTCTTACCCAAAAGAAACGTCTGTTAAATTTATTTTTTTTTACTGTAGATTAAATATATAAGTGAAAAATAAGATTTACTGGGGAAAAAAAACAGCTATAGCATTCCAATAATTGTTAGAAAAATGACAATAATAACTGGTGGGAAACAGTATAATCAATAAAAACTACAGGACCTGAGAGTTTAAACTGAATAAAAGAGATTTTTTTTTCTTAATTTCATCTAACATTTCCTCCACAAATATTTGTTGGGCACATGCTGTGTCAGACACTTTTCCAAGACCTGGGAGACATGAACTGGGGAGATGCTAATGAATGAACCCCGATACCTTGTTAGGGCCTAGGAGTGATAGACTGGCAAATGATGTCAGGGCTGGAGCCTGGAATGGGGTACTAAACCATACATGCGCAAATGGCTTTCTTATCATCCAACCCTCCCTGTCTTGCCCAACAATCTGTGTCTTAACCGACCCCCTGTGTAAATGTTCATGGGACCCTGTATGTGCCCTGCAAGTAAAGAAGTATGTTGGCCTCTCCGCTTTTACCTGGGTCATCAGTTGTAGCACAAAACCTAATTAGTTTTAATAATAAAAACCCCGAGTCAGATAAAGGGCAAATGCGAAAGCTCAAAGAAGCAGAGCAGCCCAACCACTAGTTCTTACCTCCACCAAATCCTCGGACCAAATGGGTAATCCTGTCTCTAGAAATCCTCATACTGAATGCCCTGAGATCCTGTCTCCACCTCCCTAGTACTGGGATTAAAGTGTGAGCCTCCACCACCCAGCTCTGTTTCTCTTTTAGGTTGCTTCAATCTTGTGTAGCCCAGGGTGGCCTTGAACTCTGGATCTTTCTGCTAAATCCTCCCAAATCCCGGGATTGGAGGTGTGTGCCACCACTGCCTGGCCTCTATAGTTAACTAGTGGCTAGCTCCACACTCTGATCTCCAGGCAAGCTTTATTTGTCAGAAACAAACAAAATATTATGTACCACAATCTGTCAGACCCTGAGCTATCGTGATTTGACTTCTGACCTTTTGGGACACTAAGAACAAAGTCTTCTCTGGCCAACCCTGACTCGTCTGTTGTCTCAGTCCATCTACTCCAGGGGGGTCTTTATTTTTCTATCCTGCTGGAGCAGTTTCCCCTACATCCCAACCAAAGCCTGAGAAGGTGACCTAGCTGAGGTGACCCTAGTTAAAGTGGCCAAGGCTGAGAAGGTGGCCCTCACTGAGGTAACCATAGTTGAGAAGGTGACCATAAAGACAGGGTTTGTTCTAAATTGTATTTATTCCATTAAAATATGACTTTCTGTACATACTGCTAAGTTCTGTGACAGATTTGCTACAGAGAAAGCCTTAGTTCTAGGTTATGCCATTTTGCTTTCTTTGTCCCTTTCTATCCTGTCATTAAAACCTGAACCTTTTTCCTTTCTTGGACCAAACACAAAACCTGAAATTAGTGATTCTCGTTCCAGTGGCTCTTGACAATCAAATCAGGAATGTTGTATTAGGGGAGGGGAAGCTGGCGAAAACCTTGCCATACGTGAAACACATCTTCGACTTCTGATGCCATGGCTGAGGGCTATATCTGCATGATCAGAGCCAAACTGTCCTTCTCCCCCCTGCCTGACCACTACCCCCAGAAATTGTCCACAGAGACCCGCCTAATATGTCCACACACACAGGCTAGGACAACCAGGACCTGAAAGAGCTCTGCCCAGAGCTCTGGGTAACACAACCAACTCTACATGATTAGGAAGATCTTAGCACACCTCGCCTCCCTGCCCCCCAGAACTAATCTATATGCTAATTTGCACTTCATAATGCCGCCCCACAATATGGTAATTGCTATAATGTTTTCCAGGGAGGGGGGGTGGGGGAGAAATTGAGCTGTGGCTCAATCATTGAAGCCTGCGTATGGGTGAGGCTTCACACAAGAGCGAGCCCATGTCCAAGGTGCACCATGTTGAGAACACAGTGAACTTCAGACAGAACAGGAAAATGTTGTCTGAGGCGATGCTGTTTCGCAATGGCCCTCGGTAGCAGGGTGTAGGTATACAGGCTTCCCATGCAGTATATTCAATAGAATAAGGCCACCTCCCCCCACCTGCCAGGGCAGCTGATGTCTGTTTACAAGGATCTCTGCAGCAGCTGATCTAGTGGGATGGCCCAGCCTCCAGGGCTTCTGCCTCCCCAAGCATGAGGGTCCTTTCTTGTTGGCCTGTTTTCCTGTGTGCGCTCTCCAGTGTTATTAAGATATCAAACACAGGAATGACAACAAGAGTCCTAATTAAACAACAGCCTCACTGTGCGCCCTCAAAGGAACAGGCTGAACCCAAATAAGACGAGTGTGGGACTGGAAAGGGGGGAAAAAAAGACAATGGGGGCTTTGAAGCCATGGGGGTTTCAAACAGCAGATTTGCTATGTGTATTTAAAAGGCCAGATGACACCAAGGGCTCCTAAAACTATGCAGAGAAGATCAGGACTCACGGAGTCGGAAGGAGAAAGAGAGTTCTGTGGCCAGAACCCACTTGTAATTGAGCTTGAGGATCACTCACGGCAATCAGGGAAGTAATATGCTTCTGAATAATTATGAATAATTAGGCACATTTATGAATAATTACACTGTTAATAACTATCTAACTCATTCCATTTTGAAATTGTAATTCAGTCACTGCAGAGTGGGGAGCCATTCCCTAGTCCTGTTCTGTGCATATTCATGGCCTAATCCAGGATAGCACTGGACTTGCCTGGGGGACAAAGGGACATCCTGGTCCATGGGGACGAGGCTTCTTATCCCCTTGGCTGATGTGAGAGGACTCCAGACAAGCGAGAGAAACAGAGAGAAGGAAATATTTTCTTAAAACACCAGAGCTTCGCCGGCTAGTGAGTCTTTTATCAATATGCAAATTACTTAAAAGTGACGTGAGGAATTCGCTGCTGTTTTCAGTACAATGGTTGAAAAGAAGCCATTGTCTGCACCTCAGTAAAAAGGATGCCCAGAAATTCTATCTGAGCAATCTTATGACTGAATCTTCGGCTCCTCACAATCAGAAGCCATGGTTTGAAAACACAGCCTTAAAGTGTGTTCCAGGGATTTTAAACAAAAATGTGTCTCTTCTTACTGCCGTCACACACACACACACACACACACACACACACACCTCATTTCCTCTCCCTTCCCACTCAACCCTTTAGTGCTTCTCTCTTTCTCTTCAAAGCCTAACAGTGTTCATAATAAAGGTAAATTTATGTTTTCCTGATTCCAAATATAATATGTTTGAAAAATATCAGAAAGAAAATTTTAAAGATAATTTTAAAATCAATAATACTGGACATAACTAGCATTAACCCGATGTTCTAAAATGTTAATTTGCAGTTCATATTTTAGACAAGTTAAAATTTGTATCCTTTTATTTTAATCTTAGTATTATGGAAGACGTGTTTTCCATATTAATAAAAAAAAAAGCAGCAAAACCCCTCATGCTTCAAAACTGAGAAAATGAAGTTATGGACCACATTTGAGTTTTTAGTCCTCATATAGACACAGTCTAGCTACTTTTTATTTCATATCAACGTTCTCCATCATTTAAAAATAAATAATTTTGAAGCTGAACACAGTGGCACAGACTCTAATGTCCTCAGGCAAGAGAGTCACTTGAACCAGGAATTTGAGCCCCCACCTCGGCAATATAACAAGACTCCATCTCAAAAAAACTATGTGTGGAAAGGGGCTAGGGAGATGGCGCAGGAGGCAATGCCTACTTGCACAGACATGAATAGGCAATGTGCCTACTTGCACGAACAAGGGGACCTTAGTTTGGTCCTCAGTACTCATGCAGAAGCCAGACATGCTGCTCACCTGTAACTCCATTCCTGGTAGGGTGGACACAGGAGGATTGCAGGGACCTTGTGGACTAGCCAACCCGGCCCAAACAGCAAGCTCTAGGCATGGGTTCTCAACCTTCCTAATGCTGTGACCCTTTAATACATCCATCTTGTTACTGACTTTTTGATTAGAGCAGAGCCCTTGAGGTCTAAACATCTCTTAATGATTGGATCCCTCTACCTAGGATCACACCTTCAATGTATGAGCTCTTTTTTGCATGCAGGGCAGATGGGGACCACCTCATAGCTACACCATGACGGTTAACATTTGAGTCCATAGGCTGGGTAAAGCACATTGCCCTCCCCAAGGTGATAGTCCTAACTTTATCCATAGAATAGAGCACAAGACACAGAAATGACTCTTTCTATCTGCCAATCTTTATCAAGGGACGTGGGACTCCCACTTCCCCAAGCTCAAATTATGGTATTAATCCTTTGGTTTCATGCCCTGGAGAAGCACCCTCCTGGCTCTCAGTTCTTTTGTCTCAATACCAGAGACACTGCTCATTCTTCATAACACCTGCTAGTCTGCTGAAGTTGTTAAAGCTTTTCAGCTTATAGAATCACATAAGCTAACGGTGGCTGGCAGTGGGATGGGTGTGTTTGTTGTTCTGTTTCTCATTCCTAGGCAAATACCAGAACACCTCAGACCTATTGCTGATTCAGGAATCTCTGGGGAAGGTGGGTTAGTAGCCTTCCGTAATTGTAGAGCATACTAAAGTTGGGGAACACTTGCCACAGAACAGACTTAAGAGCTGAGGCACTCTGCACTCTCAGCCTGTCCAGTGTGGGAGCAGAGAGTCAGCCTTCAGTGTCTCAAAAAGAAAGATGGGCATTCTGAGTGCCGAGGGCTCTCTGTAGGCAGGACACCAAAATTCATCAGCCCAATACAGCACAACTGTCCCTTTCCCTCTGCCTTTAGTGAGCAGGACTGGCCTCTCTTCTACCCCGGAAACACTCTTCTCACTTGGATGTTTTCTTCCGGCACAAAATCAAAACCCAAGTCACAGGTGATGCTCAGCACTGGTCAGCAGTCCAGTTTGTCCTCCAGGCCAAAGATGACAGAATGTTTCCCAAATTGTGCCCAAGTTTTTATATGGCTGTGTGACTTACTTGGAACAATGGCAAAAATGACAATTGCAATGTCCCACTCCTGCCACAGAAACCATTGCTGTCCTGATAGTCTCAGACTGTCTGGGTCTCAGCATGACCACAGGAAACAGAGTTCCCCTCCCAGGGCTGACCTCATGGGTAAGTAAGTTGTATAAGTCTCCATGCTCAGAAGGAACCCACCCTTCATCTAATCCTCCACTGTCACCATCATGGAATCACTCATAATCTTCACTTTGAATTCTGCACCACAAATTATATATACTGTCTCGACCCTTACCAAATCCTAGTATGCATGAAGTAATAAAATAAAAGTCAAAATGGTGCCCTGTTAATCAAGAAAAAAAATTCCATTGGAAGCCTTCGAGATGCCTGCCAAATAAAACTGTGCTTGTTCTCATTTTAACCTCATTCGCAATTTTTGGATTCCAATAACATGAGTGAGATCTAATCTTTTGTGTTTATAAGATTTTAAACTGATAATGACCTTATGTGGACAGGCGCCGCACATGTAACCCCAACAGTACACTAACCAGCAACTAATAATGTGATAGTTCATAAATACCCACACTGCCTCAAAGGTCAAGAAATATTACAAAGACAATTTAAACATATTTTCTCTACTGTACATCATGATTTACTCAAACATGACTTATTAGTATTATTTAGTTGCATACACTGATGGAATCATAACTTCTCCCACCTAAGGTCACATGGAATACAGAAAATTTAAAATTATACTGCATGGTTAGGTTCCAGTAGACAATGGACTAGAGTATATGTTATATAAAAACAATTTTAAATGTTAGAGTACACCAAATATGCTGGTTAGTTCTGCCAAATTGACACAACCTGGAATCCCACGAGAAGATTCTAAATGAGGAATTATTCAGATTTGCTTAGCCTGTGGGACATTGTCTCCATTGTTGATTGGTGTAGGAAGAATCAACCCACTATGAGCAGCACAAGTCCCTAGGCAGGGGTCCTGAGTAATGACAAAGAGGAGAAAGCCAGCTGAGAGCAAGGATGGATACGCTTATTGGGTCTTGGGTCTTGACTACAAGGTGACACTTAGGCTCCTGCCTTGGCTGACCTTTAGAAGTGGACTGTGCCCTAGAATTGTGAACCTGATGAACCCATCTTCCCTAAGTCAACTTTTCCAGGTTATTTTATCTCAGCCACAGAAATGAAACTATAATACTCTTAAGAGTATCAGTGCTCAAAAGCTTACCTTTTTTTCTTTAATGGTGGAAGATAATTTAAGATTTTTTTCCCCCAATACCCTGGTTCACCATTTAGACATATATGCTTAAGATTTTTTTTCATTTTTCAGTGATCAAGATTTATATATGAAATACTGGATTGTAGAGACACCACAGAGGCATAAAATCATCCTGTTCCACAAAATGCTGGGTCACAGAGCATCTACATAGAGTATCAGGCACTCCTTTCCATATTGCATGACAGCACTGACTTCCAAATAGAGTGAGTGACAGCATTCCCATCGACATAGGGTGACAGCTGACCTGGTCATGACCCTGATGGAAAGTCGCACTAGAAGGGCCACACATGCGATTCATTTTCTCCTCAGAGACACTCTAAGATCCTTCTCTGATTCCTTTTTATGTTTGAACAGGAATCACAGGGAGGAAGAAACATGCTCAGACCACACAACTAGTAGAAGGCATGCATAGGATTTGAACTCTGATGCATCCTCTCCCAAGATCTTTCATGAAGGAAAGGCTATTTGGTGGTATGAAATGGTCCCCATTGGCACATATCTAAATGCTTAGTTAGCAGGGAGTGGACCTGTTTGAAAGGATTAGAAGGATTAAGGAGTAACCTTGTTGGAAGACGTGTACAAGATTTCAAAAGTCCATGCCGGGCCCACTCTCCCTGTCTGCTGCCTATGGATCAGGATGTAAAGTCCTCAGCTACTGCTCTAGCCTCATACCTGCCTGTATAGCACCATACCCCATGCCATGATAATAATGGACTAAGCCTTTAAAACTTTAGGGAAGTCTCCAGCTAAAGACTTTCTTTTATAAGTGCTTCCTTGGTTATGATCTCTCTTCACAGCAATAGAACACTGACTAAGACAGGGTATGAGCTTCCACAGACATGTTCAATGTGCATAGAACTATGAAAAGTAAAAGAGAAATATTATACAAGTGGACAAAGTAGATAGTAACCTATTCTATAATACAAAATTTTCAAGACTAAATATTTATTGAAAACTTTTCAGAGACAAAAGAACTAAAAGAAAATCAAGTTATAATTCAAATAACACTTAAAGTGGGTATTTTATATCTATAAAAATTCTCTATTGATTCCAGGTTCTGGCTATTACAAACAATGCTGCTATGAACATCGTAGAGCATATACTTTTGTAGTATGTTTGTGCATCTCTTGGGTATATTACAAAATCCCGAATTTCCTGAGAAACCGCCACACTGCTTTCCAAAGTGGTTGCACAAGTTTGCATTCCCACCAGCAATGGATGAGTGTACCCCTTTCTCCACACCCTCTCCAGTAAAGGCTATCATTGGTGTTTTTTATTTTAGCCATTCTGACAGGTGTAAGATGGTATCTTAAAGTTGTCTTGATTTGCATTTCCCTGATCGCTAAGGAAGTTGAGCATGACCTTAAGGACAATGAGGACTACTGAGAACTCAAGAACAATGGCAATGGGTTTCTGATCCTACTGCACGTACTGGCTTTGTGGGAGCCTAGGCAGTTTGGATGCTCACCTTACTAGACCTGGATGGAGGTGGGTGGTCCTTGGACTTCCCACAGGGCAGGGAACCCTGATTGCTCTTTGGGCTGACCAGGGAGGGGGACTTAAGTGGGGAAGGGGGGAGGGGAAATGGGAGGCGGTGGCGGGGAAGAGACAGAAATCTTTAATAAATAAATAAATTAAAATTAAAAAAATTCTCTATTGAAAAACTATAGCTTTTTCAACTGATATGGGATGAGCAACTTTACTTTCTGTTATAAAATTATAGGAGAGGTGAGCGCTGTAATGTAAAGCCTAAATTTCATTTTGCAGTTACTTTTATCTTTCTATTCCCAGAGACATGGGAAAAAATGAATTAGATGTGATGGAATCAGTGGAAGCTTGAGTAACGTCAAATAAAATGTATTATGTGTGGTCAGTGTTTTCATTATGTGACGTCTTAGTGATATTGGTCTGTACCAAAATGATTCTTCTGTCATTTGAGTTATTTGACTATTGATTAATCTTCAAAAATATTTCAACATGAGTGATACTGTGAAAAGGGAGCCTGCTCCCCTGCCTCCTGCCATGGGGACTCTAAGGAGCATGTCTTTGCCTTTTTTGCATGATTTATGTTGATCTGAACCTGAAGAATCAATAAATAGTTTCTGAGGCAGAGTTATCCACAGCCCCCACAGAAAGCCTCCTTTTCAGTTTCTACTCAATCTACAAAATGCATTAGCCTTTGGAATGGCAGGGTCAGGAATGGCTCATTGATGAGAATCAGGAACTTTGTTCAAGTTTGTTTTTAGGGTACAAAGTCCTACACCTAAAAGAGTCCCCCGAGTGGCAAGAAGGAGGAGCTACATTTAGTTCCAAGTTCAACATTATGTAAGGGCCCACTTTGTAAGGGGCTCTTTCAGATGCTGCTAATGTTGGTGTTAGCTGTTTAAGATATTAAAACTGTAATTTCTCTCTCTCACACACACGTGTGTATGCGCATGTACACACTCACAGACAAACACATAGACACAAATACACACACACACACACACACACACACACACACACACACATCACACACTCGATTTCTTGGAATAAAGTTTGTTTCCAGAAACATCATTGCCTCCTCAGAGACCATGTCAGTTGGCACTTCCACTTCAAGGTTGGGAAGGATTTGTAACACGTGGCCTCAGCTGTATCCAACACACAAGAACCAGCAGGAGAATGTTGGTTTCAGCACAGCAAATGTGGAAGAAATGAGAAAGAAAGGAGAGTCTAAAGCAGTTCATCCTCTCCACTCCAATAGGGTAGGACTGTCAACAAGGGGAAAGACTATTATTTCATTCATTGCGCGTTATCTAAATAAAATAAATGGAAGAATGTAAAGGCAGGGTTAAGGATTCTCTGCTTTGTACTTCTCCTGTCCCTGTACATGGTAATCCATGTTCCACTGATGCCGAAGAGGACATGGAGGCAGGTCGTTCCTTCGGAATATCAGACATGAACCTCTCTCATTCTGTATGGCACAAGCCCTAGAGAGGGAGAAGAAAGTTAATGACAGAGTGTGTGGCTGAGCCCTTTGTCAAGGGGAAATGGGACTTAGGCTGTGTGATTCTGATCTCCTGGACTGGTACTAGCGAGTAATAAGCGTAGACGAGGAGACCAGATCTGCTGAGCCTAGAAATGACTGCAGATTGGTCAGGTCGAAGTTAACCCTGCTGACATGCGGGGTTTGCATTGCGTTGCAAGGCAAGGCCTTTCTTGCATTCTCTGTCACAAGCCTCCAGCTTACAGAGCGAGAGCAGACAGGAGGGCTGGATTTTCTCACAGGGTGTGCCATGGTGAGTTCTGCTTCTAAGATAATGGTGCTTCAAAACTCAGCCAGCTTCCAGAGCTACTTGTGGCACAAATCTTCAGAGAGAAATAGCTCTGTGCCTGAAAAGAATAACAATTAGCAGTCCAACCATGGCACTGAACCAACCTGGGACATTACTGAATATATCTAATTACATAAGAATAATTTCATTAGCACCAGCTTTCATTTGAATATGCTGCAAGTGGTCAAAAATTTTTATCTCCTTCCTGGGACTCATCTCTAATGAGATCTCATGACTGAAGGTTTATGATGTTTGATAACTGGTAGCTATGAAATCTCAAGCCTAATAAAGACAGTAAGCAACTGGGCAGGCTTCGTGGGGTCTTAATAATCATTAATTACAAATTGCTTTTATAAGCAAGGGCTGCCATGTGCCAAGAGAGCACCATCGGACTTCCTAGACCAGATCCAAGACACCTTCACAGATGTCAGGGCTCACTCTGTTCCCAACTCCTTTCAATCACCCATCCTTTCGAGGGTGGAGGTATGTGTGGGATTCAGGAAAGCCTAACACACCCCAACTGGCTCTCTCTCGTTTTCACTCAGCCACAGTGATCTTTTTCCTGTTCTGGGAGGACTTTTAGTATGATTGTATTAGCTGCTTGTTGCTGCTGTGATAAAAACACTATGACCGAAAGAGAAGTGTGAAAGGAATGGTTTATTCTGGCTTATGGTTCCAAGGGAGAGTCCATATATGGCATCAGGAAACTGAGACAACACACTTTTATCCACATGCAGGAAACAGTGAGTGTGAACTAGAAGTGGGGTGAGGCTATAAACCCTCAAAATAACGACCAGAAGCATATTTCCTCTGGAAAGCCATTTGCATCCTGAATGTTCCATAGCCTCCCAAACAGTGACACCAACCAGATAACAACTTTTCAAATACATGAGACCGTGAGGGACATGCTAGTCAGACCACTAAAATAATCAAAGATCAGAAGTTAACTTGTTCCCTTCTCTCTCTTTTATTCCCTCCTTCCTTCCTCCTCACCCCTACCCACTCCCTCAACCCTTATCCCCCCCCCAACACACACATAAATTCTCTACTCTTTATACCATTAGAAAGGAAGTATGCAATAAGGAATCTTACCAAAATGCACATTCTCAGTTTTGATAAGTCCGTTCTCTGGATACTCAGCTAAAGTATCACTTAGAGATAATTACATCATCCTTTGGCACATTCAAGATCAACCAAGTAATACATGGCAATAGAGTGTAGACCTCACTGTCTCCCTGGTATGAAAATAAGTTCCTATAAAAAAGCTTCACCTTGCACAGAGCCTTCCTCGGGTCTAACTAACCAGAACTGCAGTGATGTAACTTCAGAGAAGATGATCCAAAGGCTAGGAGCTCTTACTGCTCCTGCAGAGAACCCGAGTCTGGTTCCCAGCACTCACATCTGGCAGCTCACAACGACTTGAAACTCCAGCTTCAGAACATGTGACCTCCTCTACTCTGTTACTATATAATTTCATGAAGCTGTCACAACATTGGAATGTGCTATTTGGGGTAAATGATTCTGTATTCCTGGGTCATGGTCACTCATCTGTCTCCAAAAAACTAACTCTCTTATGCTCTTTGAGGTACGATTTATGTTTTGTGTTGTCACTGACCTAGAGAGCTGGTGTTAATGCCAAATTTCATGAGTCTTGTGTATCTTGACCCAACTTGTCTTCTTCTTCAAGCCCCTTCTCTGGCCACTGCCCCTTTGTGGTGGATGGGCGATTGTTCTTCACAACTTGAAATCACCTCTAATCACTCTAATTGCTTATGCTATCCCCAGTCCCAGTATTGAAATACCACTGCCCTGGAGTCAGCAGGAAGAAGGCTGTCATTGCAGATGAAATAAAACCATCAACAACAACCACAGATGCCTAACTCTTTAGAGAAAGAATGGAAGGATAACCAGGCTTCGAAAATGTCTAGAAGCTGAGATGACAAAGGCAGCCTTATTCCAACCCCACTCCAGCCCCGTGCCACAAAGAGCACAGAGTATGCTCTCTAGATTGAGTGAGGATATCCCGCAAAGAAACCCAGAAAGGGAGGGGGAACTAGATTTGATGCTTCCTGCATCGCCTGCGCTGTGATCTTGCTGCCAGTAAGATAATCTCCCATAGAGCAGAAGAGCTCCAGGTGAAAGGTTCCCTTCCTTTATAATGTCAGGCTCTGGGTCTGCCAGGTAAAAAGCAAATGGTAATCTTATCATTAGAATGCCTGACCCCTCGGCCATGCCGTATCTCACAGGAAATGGTAGGAACAGCTCGCGTGTCAGCATGGAACACTTAAAGGTCAGCACACAGAAATGTCCCAGAGCTCACAACTGAATTGCTGACACCTTTTATTATTGCCACTTAAATAAATGATCTTAAATAAATGATTCAAGGGGCAAAGGAAGGAAGTACCGGCTTAATGTCGAGATTTACATTTAGGATTCTTGGGGCAGTTGTTTCTCAACTATTTCCAAAAAAATAAACTTGCTGAGTTTCGGTGTCAGGGAGCAAACATGGCCATAGAAAGTCACATGGCTCACTATCCCTCAGCTTACAGAGTACTCAGTGTTCCTTGAAAATGCACCATCATTTTTAATATGATTATGTAAGAATTTCTCCTCCTAGTTTGCTCTTTATTCTGCATAAAAATATTTTCTGCATTTTTTTCCTCCTCTTGATTTGGCAGGAGAGCAGACATCAAGGAAGCTGTTCATCACAACACTTGACCATTGCTATCTGGAAAGTAAGATAGATGATCAGAGCTGCAAGGTCATTCTGCCTATTTCTTTACAATCAAACCATACAAAAGCACTGGAGAGGTGGCTGAGCGAGTAAAGTGCATGCCACTAAAGCATGAAGACCTGAATTCAGATTCCCAGAAACTACATAAAATCAGGCAGGCTTGTGCATGTTCGCAACCCCAGCATTGTGGGGAGGAGAGGAGCCAGTTAGATTCCTGGAGCTTATTAGTTAGCCAAGTTAGTCAAGCAGTGAGTCCCAGGTTCAGTGTGTCTCAAAAAATAATGTGGAGAGTAACTGAGGAAGGCACGCACACCTCTAGCCTCCTTTTGCGCATGCGCAGGCACGTGCACTCTTACACACACGTATACTTCATACACACATACAAAAACACTAAAAACCGTTCTAATGACAAGCTTTTAATGGCTAAACGGAGCTATCACCCTGACACAGCAGTTTCATCTAAGAGAACTAAAAGAAGACTTTCAAGTTCCTCATGCCAACATCCATGACAACCAAAAGCAGGAATCATAGTTAAAAGGCACAAACCATAAAAGGCATAAATGTGGTTGATACTCTAGAATTATGGAATATTATTTAACCTTAAAAAGAAGGTACTCCTGGCACATATACCACAGGACAGATGAACTTTGAAGACATTATACAAAGAAGGAAGTCAAGCACTAAATGGTAAACCCTGCAGGGTTCCACTCAAACATCTGGAATATGGGAATTTAGAGCAGCAGTAGGTAGATTTGCAGATGCTGAGGGAGAGGACTGGGAGGGTGAGTTGGAACGTGGTGATTTATGAGTACAGAGTCTCGTCATGGGGAATGAACACATTCTAAAGCTTACTGTTAAAGAGACTACACAGACGCACGTGCCTAGCTCTTACTACCCTGGAGTCTGTTAAGTTACACACTTCCTATGGGTTCTTCAGCAGGTCCTGTATGTAAATCATATCCCCAGAAAGCTCTCTGGGAAAGTAAGCACGGAGCTTGGGCATGGTGGTACATAACTGGAGTTGCAGCCCTCGGGGTGGGCATCTCCTGTGAATAGAAACAAACTGCATGTACCCTGCTGGGTTACAGCATTATCTAGGGCAATTGCGTTCACTTCCTGGATATAAGGATTTAGTCTCCACGCATCAGAGTCTCCCCATGTGTTGTTACTAGAGAACTGAGTCTCGCTGAACTGTGTCTACAGAACACCAATAGCTCTTGTGTTCTGACAGGCAAACCATGCCAGGCCCTGTTCTACACCAATGCTGCCCATGTGCAGCCTCTGGCTGGTTCCTAATGTGCCTTAAAAAGTTGGGACTTCCGTCTTTCCAGAAGTGTGTGAGCCAACTTTCCATCTCTACGACAAAATGCCTGAAACAACCACCATAGCAGTAGGAAAGGTTGATTCTGGCTCAAAGTTTCAAAACATTTTAGTCCACAGTCACCCAGCCTATGTGGCCTATGTGCCTCGGGTGACTGGGCTAAGGGAGTACATGGTGGCAGTGGGTAGCATAGTGGGCCTATTCACTTCAGAGTTGCCAGGAAACAAAGACAGACAGAGGGGAAAGCAAAGAGAGCCCCATATTATCTTCAGGGAGGTTTTTATCCCCTAAAAGCTCTACCACACTTCAGTAGCAACAAGATGAGAACTGAGCCTTTGAGGTAGCTGATCTGTTTCTCCTGGATATGACATGGCCATTGGCTTTGAAGAAACAGAAGTGCCAGAGTGACCTATAAAGTCCTCGGTCTACAGTAATAGATATGAGATAAACAAAAGAATACAGGGGAAGTCAGGCCTATAGGAGGAGTGATTGTTTTCTTTCATAGAAGGATGGACAAAGCTACCAAACCCACAGCTGAGATTCCTCCCACCAGCTCAACAGATCCATGTGGTCGTTAGAAATGCTGGAGTATGCAAGATATGGAAGATAGAAGGGACTGAGATTCTTCCGCAGGGCAGCTTCCGCCAGTCTACACCATGGTGGGACTATTTTGTCATTGCAGCTGCTCTGAGTCACCCGAGTTCCTACAAGTAACTCTAGTGTACTCACTGGCTCAGTACGCTGGACTCCTTTCTTTGTACTGTTGTTGCTCTGTTTGTGGCGAGTAGACATGGTTTTGCTTCTCAGGAAGAGTCCCAGAGCAGATTTTAGCACAGGGACCCCTGAAAAGCCTTCCAGATCCAAAGTCGCCCTGCAGCTCTGGTCCAGGATAGTTGGCTACCTTTCAAACTGCTTACTGGTCAGAAAAACTGTCAAGCCACCCCACAACCTCTTGTTTCATTGAAGACATGCCCCTTTTCAAGCTACCTTATCACAGCCTTGCTTCTGGACCCTTCCTCTGGCCACACTGTTGGAGCCTCAGGCCATGAGATGAAAAAAAAATCATTAGAATGCCAAGGAAAAAAAAATGAGGCTTCTCACTCAGAGGTTGATTTTTTTAAGCTTCAAAGGGCCATAAATCTGGGCTCAAGGCAAGAAAATGTATGCAGAAGGGAAATCTGCAAAGAGTCTTAAATATGAAGTTATTAAAAATTGATTTTTAAGGATGCCAATTTTGTGTTCTGATTTTATCCTGAAACACTAACTTTCAACAAAGGCAAACACTAGCGCACACTTTCTCCCTGCTGATTCTGAAAACGCAACCAACCTCCAAGAAAACTTTTGTTAGGATGCACTTAATGCTTGCATCCTCCCCTCCCCAACTTCATATGTGAATGTTCCAACTGACAGTGGGATGGTGTGAGGGGGTGGGGCTGGGAGATTACAAGACACGGGGGTGTCAATACCAACTGAAAGAGGCCATAGACCCGTCTCCCTCCTTCTATCAAATGAGAACACAACAGAAAAGCTCTATCTGTGGACCAGAAAGCTGGTACCTGGGTCTTAGACTTCCAGCCTCCAGAACTCTGAAAACTAAATTTATAGCCAGCCGGACAGTGGAGGCCTGCAGGACCATGAGAGGTTGAGGTAAGATGGTTGCAAATCGAAAGCCTTCTTGAGCAACATAACAAATCCTGTCTCATGAGGGATTCCCCTTTGTATGCTGTGAATATGTTTTATTACCATTGGTTAATAAACAAGCTGCTTTGGCCTATGGCAGGACAGAATATAGATAGGTGGGAAAACTATACTAAATGCAGAGAGAAAGAAGGCAAAGTTAGGGAGACACCACGTAGCTGTTGAAAGAAATAAAAATGTCAGAACCTTACCAGTAAGCCACAGCCTCATGGCGATACACAGATTAATAGAAATGGGTTAATTTAAGATATAGGAGCTAGTTAGAAATATGCCTGAGCAATTGGTCAAACAGTGTTGTAATTAATATAGTTTTTGTGTGATCGTTTGGGTCTGGGTGGCCGGGAAACGAAAAAGCATTCTCTGCTTACAGTCTCAGGTTTGTTTTTGTCATTTTAATGGGAAACAAAGTCTGGAGCTATAGCTCACTGGCAGTACACTGAGAGTACCTAGCATGAACTAGGATCCAATATTCCCACTGTAAAAATTAGTTAATTTTGTTGCTTATAAGACTTTCAACCTACTTCATTTTGTGATAGTAACCCAATGTATTCTTATCTCCTAAGATAGTAATGGTCATTGTATAAATGACTCTGCAGAGTCTTCAGAGTTTTCCTGAAGGCATGAGTGACCCATGACAGTAGGGGACTGGCCCATCCTCTTAGAAACTGTCCCCCAGCAGTAGGATCTAGCAACCATGTTCCTCCTTGCCTGTCCCACTCTACCCTGCAGTCTCATGGTTTCCTCTGGGGCATGGGGATAGTGTTTTGCTGTTGTCAGTTGCGTGGGGAGGTTGTTTTTGGTTTGGTTTGGTTTGATTTGGTTTGGTTTTTCGAGACAGAGTTTCATTATGTAGCTCTTGGTGTCTTGGAACTCACTTTGTAGATCAGGCTGGCCTTGAACTCGCAGAGATCTGCCTGCCTCTGCCTCCCAAGAGCTGGGATTAAAGGCATGTGCCACAATGCCTGGCTTGTGGGGAGAGTGTTTAATCTTCATTTTCAGTACTTTCAAAACTAACTGGGCTGCTACCATCTCTGTGGTTACCATGATCACTGAGAGACCCCTCCACTCTAGCAGCATGTATTTTAACAACATCATCCTCTCCCTTCTCAAGTTCTTTCTCCTTCTCCTACTTCTTCCACCTCTTTCTTTCTGTCTATCATTCTCTCCAGACTCTTCTGCCATGTACACAGCATTCTGAGATCCATTTGTTCAGAAATATTGTTTGTAGTTAGCCGTTAGGGAAGACTGACTAACATTCTTCCAAATAGCTCCCATCCCCACCCTGTCAGTGGAAACCAACAGCCTTTGAATGAGATAACTCTTCCACTAACCTACTCAAGATTTTTGGCTGGCCAACTTTGTAGCTGTCCCTCAAATGCCAAGAAATAAGACACCTAGTTATTCAATGGCACATGAAGGGCTGAGCTCTGATATCAGTGACAATAGTCATGTGGAATGACATGGTCAGGCTGTCATTGGAGCCTGTGTTCCTCTCACCTTACAACCCCATCACTTGGGAGCAGATGATACAAAAAGTTAGGACTTTGTTGGGCTGGCATATGTGTGGATCTGGTTCTTTTTAAATAGCTCCCATCAGCTGTTGGATGTAGCCTCTCTGGCAATTATGCTAGGCTCTGATCTATGAGTACAGCAGCGCATCATTGGGAATTATTTCATTGACTCTTTCTCCAGTCATGTTTGATGCTATCCTAAGTTTCTGGGCTGTCCAGACTCTGGTTCGTGGCCCTCCAGACAGTGTTAGGCTTGGGCTCCCTTCTGGGGCATGGGTCTCAAGTTTGACCAGTCATTGGTTGGCCACTCCCACAAATTTTGTGGCGCCTTTACCTCAGTACATCTTTCAGGCAAGACAAATTGTAGGCCAAAGGTTTTGTGGCTGGCTTGGTGTCCCAATCCCTCCACTGGAAGCCTTGCTGGGTTACAGAAGATGGCCAGTTCAGGTTCCATATCCCCATTACTCAATTTTACTAGGGTCGCCCTCATGGATTTCTGAGAGTTTTCATTGTACTAGGTTTCTACCTCACTCCTGAAATGTTCCCCAAGTCCAGTCATCTCTCCTCATATTCTCTCCATCCTCTCCCACCCCCACAAATCCTTTCTGTTCCCATCCCTACCCTCCCCCCGTCCACCTACAAAATATATTCTATTTCCCCTTTCCAGGGATATCCATATTCCACCACCGTCCTCTTGAGCCCCCCTTGTGCTTAGCCTTTCTGGGTTTGTGGAGTATAGCATGATTATCCTTTACAGCTAATGTCCACTTGTAACTGAATAAAAGACAAACGTGGTCTTAAGTCTTAAGTGACCTCAAATTGTATTACTAACTCTGGGTAGGGAGTCTAGCAAATTTGCAGCTCCTTAGAAAATAAGAAATATTTTCATAATATTACATTGCCACAAACTGTGGGTCAAAATGAAAACTTTATCTTTTTAGTTGCTTCTGATAGATGATGGTATCACAGCAACAATTAAAGAAACTAAAGGGCACAACAAGCCCTATTACCCACAGAGCTATTCTCCAGCCCCTCTTTTAAGTATTTAAACACATGCTAGGCATTCAGAAGACTACAGCAAAAAGATAGGGTCTCAAGATGTCCATGGGAGGAAACTAGGTTGTGAAAGAGAGGTTCAGAAAGACAGCGTTGTTGAGCAAAAAGGCAAAAGATCAAGGTGTTGAGGTAGATAGAATGCCCCCACTAACACTCAAATGCCTAATACACTGGTATGGAAGCATGGGAGAGTTGCTGATCCTCTGATCCAATCCCAGCACTAGGGAGGCTGAGGCAGGAGGATCACATTGTCAGAGAATTGTTCATACTACCACACCACGGGGCCAATAAAGCTACCTTGAATCAAGAGATGGAGTCAGCAATTGGCTGACCAGGATTAGCCATAGAGATGCTGGAGGACTGAGGAGGTCTAATAGAGAGGGACAGGAAGAGAGAAGGGGAGATTTCCAGGGGTGGTACATGAGGGAAACATGGAGAGAGGATCAGTCCATCGACTCTCGGCTTCTGCTTGCATTTACCAGGTTCTTATCTCAATTTTGAACTCCCGAGTTTTTATTATACTAGAACAATGTTGGTAGGCATTACAGGATCATCACTAACTCAAAAAGATCCTTGATTACACAGTAAGACCTGTCTCAACATCATCAAAGGTGTTTGAATTGACAACAAGCCACTGAATTGACAACAAGCAGCTCCTTGTAAGAAAAGTAGAGGTACCAGCCAGAAGGCAGAAGCCACCCCCTTACTGGAAAAGGGACGGCCTGCACATTGACCTGTCTAGGAAAGCAGTGGCGTGGCTTCACAATGTGAGGCTTTTCCTTTTCTAATTTCTGATATAATGGAGATACTACCACCCTCGTGTGTGTGTGTGTGTGTGTGTGTGTGTGTGTGTGTGTGTGTGTGTGTGAGAGAGAGAGAGAGAGAGAGAGAGAGAGAGAGAGAGAGAGAGAGAGAAAGAGAGAGTGTTCATATGTATATGGAGGTCACAGAGGATTAACAGCAAATACTTCAATTGTTCTCCATCTTCAAGGTGGAGTCAGGGTCCCTCACTGAACTTAGAGCCCATCAGTTGGGCTAGACTGGCTGGCAGCTTCAACCCTGGGACTACTGACACCAGTTTGTTTGATGCTTGCTTGGGTTCTACTTTTATGGTCATTGCATGAGAGTTTTTTTTCTCTTTGTGTTTTTTAACCACTCGATAGTTTCATACATTTATGTAATTAATGTTACCTGCTTGTTTAAAAAAAGAGAAAAAGAAAACATGGGTTCTAGGGATCAAACTCAGCACATCTTCATGCTTGCCTGGCCCTTACCAACTGAGCCATCCCTTTAGCCCCACTACTGTCGTCCTCTTTTAAACAGCAAAGTAATTCGATAATGTAAAATGAGCAGAAAATAAATGTCATTTGTTTGCAGGACCAGATAAGCTTTTTTATTAGCATTCCCTTTCCTATCTCTGTGGTGAATGTCATCAAAAGCTCAGGGATAAACTCTCATGAATATTTCCCCTCTGAAGACAGAGGAGGAAATTGAGATTCCCATTACAGCAAGCCTACCATCTGAAGCTCCATCACTCAGGACTTAGTCACTAACCTCAGCATAGATGACAAAAAAATGCAGTCAGAGCTCAGAGTTGCTGGGTAAAGAACTTCTGTAGGATTTCATCATCTCTCAATACTGTTTGCAGCTGTCCACATAATGAGTGTGTCTCCATAATTTTCTAGCATTGTTAAAGCACAAGAGTTTATATCATTAAGGTCATTAAACTATGCTTTTTGCTGTAGGCTACCAAAGAGTTTGCTAATCACTTAAGCTTTTCTTCCCAGTTCTGCAAAGATGTAGGCCTCCTGCTCTGTTTCATGATGTCTTCATCTCTGCCTTTTAAAAGCCAGACACCCTTGTCTTCAAATATTTTTAATTGCTACAGTTTTTCTATATAGACATAATAATACTGTTTGTCTTTGAAAGGGGAAAATACTTTCATCTGAATGAAAAACTGACCCCCAAACACTAGTTTGGCTGTTGTTTTTCACACCGCCAATTATTTAAAAGGCAACATTTGACATTTGATCTTTATCCTCTTTGTCATCTGCCCTCTGCCTGCGAGAGAGCGCTGCCCCATAAACACAGTTCACAGGAGCAAATACATTTAGCTCTGTCGGATTCCATTGGTTTCCGGAGTGTTTCAGACAGGGAACATAAAAAAAAGGGTGACAGTTTCAGAAGCCACTAAAATTTTATACTTGGCTTTGTCACCAGGATTAACGCATTTCAGCAAATTCCATAAGAAAGTCCGGTCTCTCTACGTATGCCCATCACAGCCATGAAGGCTCCCCCACATGTCAGCAAGTGTATTGTAAAACCCATAAACAGCAAGTGTATTGTAAAACCTTTTATGACCATTATAAAAATATTTTGACTATTTTACTCAACCACCTCAGTAAGACACCTGATACGAGTTGAGGGAGAGAAACAAAATCCCTTTTTCAACAAGCCTTTCAGAATTAGAGGAAGGCTGGAGAAAAAGAAAACCAATTTTCTATTAAAATAACATCAGTGTTCAAACAGAGTGTCCTCTTGTTATATTTATCTCCAGTAGCAATAACCCAGCACCCAGATCTGGACTTGGGTCGCAAAGAGTCCAAGCATTGCACTGTGGTAGAGTCTAAATGATCACAGTTAAGTTGAACTCAGAAAGGCAAATGTTACATGTTTTCTTTCATATGTAGATCCAAGATTTCATACAGGTTCCTAAAATGGACATGTCAGTAGGTTGAAGATGGCTGGGGGGACTCTGACCTGTGATACACAGCCGGCACCGAGAGTCTGTTCATGACATCTGAGAAAGGCAGGCATTGTCTCTACTAGCCATCCAGGAAGCCCAACTACATCCCCTGTGACAACCGTCACAAAAGGCCAGGACTTAATCACCTACCTTTTCTTGTTGCTGCTTCTAACTTTGACTCAGCCTGAAAAAGCCAAATACGTGCTTCTCTCCACTGTCTAGAAAGCCCGCTCCTCCCTGGCCAGCCTTACTTCCCCAGCCCACAGCCTTGGCTCTGCACCGTGACTGGTCCTCCCACTCCACCACCTACCTTGCTCTAAGTCAGTGGTTCTCAACCTGTGGGTTGTGACCCCTTGAGGATCAGCTCAACTTCACAGGGGTCACCTAAGACCATCAGAAAACACAGATATTTACATTACAATTCACAGGAGTAGCAAAATTAGAGTTATGAAGAAGCAATAAAAACAATTATATGGTTGGGGTCACCACAACATGAGAAGCTCTATTAAAAGAGTCCCAGCATTAGGAAGCCAACTGTTCTAAGTCATTTCCAAATGACAATCCCTTTGCTTTTCAGACATTTTTTTTTTTCCATTTGGTCCTCATCTCCACAAGACTTATCTATCCCAATAAGTCCAGGCATTTCTCTAAGGACAGTTCTACTCAATAACTAGACCCAAACTTTCTGAGAAACACTCTGGTATCCACTATAGTAAGTCAGCTTAGCCAGGTTGGTGGCGCATGCCTTTCATCCCATCACTCAGGAGGCAGAGGCAGGCAGAACTCTGTGAGTTCAAGGCCAACCTGGTCTCCAGAGAGAGTTCCAGGGCAGCTAGAGTCACACAGAGTAACTATCTCAAAAAAGGAAGAGGAGGCAGATGACTTGGTAACATAGCTTAAAGAAAATGTGGATGACCCTACCAAGATTCTATTTATCTAAAATATAAAACAAAATAAAACCTTCCCAATCACTTCATGAAGAGACGGTTGAACAAAGGAGCTATTCATCCAGGGTCAGTCCTGCCCCCCACCTCGGTCTAGCCGCGCTGGTACTATCATCTACTGCCCCAAATACAAGGCGAAGCTTCTTCCCTAATAGAATGTCTTTTCCATATTTATAAAATCCTCTGTTTATACCTTTCTCATGTGCTGTATGTAAGGAACCCAAAAATTGTACATTGGAGGAGGATTATGTTACATTTGCTCAGTTATTTATACTTACAGAGCCTAAACTCTGAACCTTTAGAGTTTCTGCCTTTAACCTGGAGGGCCTGCTCTAAGCCTTCAGTAAATGTTTACCCAACATTCAAAGCTCGGGTGAAATGTCACCTCTTCAATCTTCTCCTCACCCCCATTTTCTCCTCACCTCCCCAAGCAACATTATTTGATGCTTCCCCTATTTCCAAGACTGAATCTATACATCTAAAAGCAAACTTGTCACGAGATAGGCATCGCGCTTGCTTCCAGGCCTCTCTCCAGAGGGACTGAAACCCCTGAGTCTATTTCACATCATGCCTCTAAGTTTTGGGCTCCTTGATACACTCAGTCACACAAGGGAGTAGCCATTTTTTTTCCTGTAGTGAGGCTTTGATTCTAACTTTAAAGCCTTGGTGTTCTTGATGAAACAGCCTTGCTATTTCTCGTGTTCACATGTTTAATGGAATACGCCCCTTTCTCTGGAGTCTGTTTATCCATCCTTCCTGCTTGCCTAAGTCACCACCACCTCATTCTGAGCCTAGTCACAGATTTAGTTCCAGAACCGGGCATTCCAGAGAGCTGCAGTGAAAAACACAAATGCCACCCAACATCAGGATAACCAGCCAGGGATGTTGGGTGTAAGGCACACTCTTCATCTGCCTTGGACAGGCTGCGGAGCTCTCTGGGACAAGCCACGGTGGCTTACAGCCTTCTCCCTCAATGCCTGCTGCCACCCTGCAGTTAGCTATAATGGCTGCCCTTAAAGCAAGGAGCCAAAAGAACAGTTAGGCACTGAGTTGGGCAGTGAAGCAAGAGGATTAAGGGTGGGAATATAAAGGTCACGGAAAAGGACTCTCTTAGTATTGTATCAGGCCATGAAGCAGCAATGTGGAGAACCCTAATGGCTCTGAAAACTGGCCCAAAGTTTCATGCTGAAGGTGGTGCTGCCTTTGTGCTTTCTCCCAAGCTCTCTGTTTGGAGCAGCTATCAAAGGGATTTGCTGAGCAAGGCAGGAAGAGGGAGATTTCTAGACTGGGGCAATCAACGGTGACTGAAGATTGGGTTTTGTAACAGGACCAGGTGCTCAGGTGTTGCTTTATTGCGTGGAATGAGTCAGAGCTGCCCAGACAATGCAGGGAGCAAAGAGAAAGCAAGTCAGTGTTAGTTGTACGTGGTACCCAATACTATGATGTATCGGGGATGGAGATCCATCACCTGGAGATTGTGGTCCTAACAGTGTCAGCTCGGGAGGGATAACGTTATAGCAACCAGAGCTGCTCACTCCAAACAATGAGAACACACAAGTCACCCAGCTAAGCTTCAATTTCAGAAAAACCATGGCATTTCTTAGCATTTTTAATCCATGCCATACTGGGACACAGCTAATGCTTAAAAATTATGTATTGCTTGTTGGAATCTGAAACTCAATTGGGCATCCTGTATTTATCTAGCAACCGTGCAGTAACAGTGTGCTCTCAATTTTCCCCTTTCTCTGTTTCCTCTGCCTTGGCTGCCTACTAACCTCACATGGGAAAGTTTTGAAATGCTGATGCTTAGAGCACATGCCAGGCCAGTGACATAGGCTACGTGATGCCTAGTGATGAGAACCATTGTCACACTGTGGGGCTGCAGCCAGAAAGTGGAACCGTAAGAAGACCAGATCACAGCAGGCTTTCCCTACCTTCATTCATTAGGCTACGGTGTGTGTTTCTCCTGTAGTCAGTCTTACTGTGAAAAGCTGAACCACACCCCTCTGGGTAAGTAAGCATTGACTGAGCCTTGTGATAGCACTGGAGGAACAGGCATGGAAGAGACACAGCCCTGGCCTCCAGAAGATCATCCTCGAGTGTGCTGTCATTCATCTTTCCGGGTAGATTCCTTTCCCTCAGAGAAAGAGCTAGATGAGCCAGGATAGAATGGAACCTGTAGAACGATGTCCCAGCGGGTGAGGACAGCTGAACTGTGAGAGAGGTGACACAGTGCAATGGAACTGTAAAGGGGGACGAGGGGGAGCAAGTGAGGAAAGGGAAGAAAAGCAGAGGAGAAAAAATGTCTCTTCCTCAAACACAAAAATCAATCCGGAGAGTCAATAGCAGAAGGCAGCTAAGACTCTCAGTCAGAAAGAACTCCTGCATCAACCCAAGATGGCAGACAAAGTACAGGAACTCTCTAGGACCCAATGGCATAAAGTGGGAGGAGCTACACAAGAGCTATCAGAAGAGATGGTAACCAATGAAAGTCTCTAGCAGCAAAGACCATAGGGAATTTTGAGAAGCTGAACACGGAGACTAGGAAGATGGTCCCCACACTACAGTGCCTATCGCACGAGCCTGAAGGCCTGCGTTCTGACTCCTAGAGCCCAGAGAAAAAGCCAAGTGTGGTGGCTTGTAACCGGAGTGCTGAGAAGGTAGAAAGGGGATTCCAGATGTTCTCTGGCCGGTCAGTCTAGCCAATCGATGAGTTCAGGGTTCAGTGAGACATCATATCAAAACATAAAAGGAGAGCGGGAGAGGAAGACGCCCAGTGTCCGTGTCTGCACTCAACCGTGCATGTACATGCAGTTCCTCCGTTTTATATAGATACACAGCATCACATATATATTTGACGTGAAATATATGAAACTATCCAAAACTATGCAGAGTAATAAACGTGGCAGATGAGAGGAGGGAGAACAAGTTGGGGTACGGATAGATACGTTCAACATGTAAAATGTTATATCGCTTGGAAATGTTCTTATATAATACAATTCCATGCACATGAATACATACATGCCTTTTGTATCTGTGTTCAAATGGGTACCCACCCTTACACAGAGTTCCTGACCTGTTGCAGTAGGTTCGGCTCAAGCTACATTAAGATGCATTTAAAACAACCTTGGGATTTTGCGTAGCAGCCACTCCCTCCTACGATCTCAAAGGTTCTGACACAGTCGTGACCCCTCAGATATCCTCTTGTGTTCCAATGGAAACCTGGATGGAGTTCTCATTTCCATGATCCATTTTGCTAAGTTTAAATGTCATCATCAAGGTTAACATTTTGAGTTCAACAATTCAAACTAAAATTAACCTGGTTTTAATTCACCTTTTTTAACCCCAAATGATGGAGATAAAAATGTTCCCAGGAACCACATTCCCCAGTTTCCTCATCATCAGTGTAAAGGGTAACACTGGAGCCCAGAGAGGCAGTCTTGCTTACAGGGTGTCTTGAGCTAGTTGGTGGCTAAGCCAGCACCAGGCCTGTGGCTCCTTATTCCCTTTCCAAAGCTCTTTCTACAGTGAGTGTCTCAGCTTTGGTGTAAATAAATTGACTAAGGCATTTCCTAGGAACAGAGAGAGGAAGAAGGCAGCTAAGTGGGTATTGGATTCCTGAAGAAGGTAGAGGAGGCGCACAGAGAAAATGAGTAGAGACCCAATTCACAAATCTTGCCTGGGGCTAGACCTTTATACATTTAATATAGTACGATAGTGATAATAGATCCACTCAGTCCTTCTTTCCTTTCCAGGGACCAAATTTGCCTG
The DNA here is from genome assembly GCF_000317375.1 of Microtus ochrogaster. Classification (NCBI taxonomy): domain Eukaryota; kingdom Metazoa; phylum Chordata; class Mammalia; order Rodentia; family Cricetidae; genus Microtus; species Microtus ochrogaster. Next base: position 42,977,149 of record NC_022018.1, on the reverse strand, counting down.
CTCTTTTCAGTGGTCAGAAAGAAATGATATGCAGGGCGATGACATTCCGTATACATTTTGCCCTTGACGTCCCAGGGCGCATGTTCCTTGAGGGTTAGAATTCTTTAGCCGACTTCACGTCTACTTCTCTTCCTCACACCAATGACTTGTACCCAAGAGTGTATATCTATTATAATTGCTACCTAAAGAGAATAAGAATTACAGATAAGTAATTTTCTTTTTCTAATCTAACCCCCTGGAGGCATTTCAGCAGCTAATACGGACGATGACAGGCATTCCTGCTATAATTTATACAATTTCATTTTTCTTAATCATGGATTTTGCATCTCTTACGTCACCTGCTTAAAATGGAAGCCGAGTGTGTGTGTGTGTGTGTGTGTATGTGTGTGTGTGTGTGTCTGCTTTTACATTTTTAGTCCCCCTTGTAAAGTGTTAAAAATGCCCACACAATCATGAGAAATATAGGAAGCATCTTCTCCAAAATGGCCTTCTAACTGTAGATGAATCCTCCTGAAGCAGTTTACAGAGCGTGTGTTTAAACTCTTCAGTGGGATACCCCATCTCGAGTACTTAAGGAAATATGTAGTTAAAATGTGGACCTTTGAAGTTACTTGTCTTCACCGAGAAAGTCCTCACTAGGGAGGCACAGTGTAAACCATCTGTATGCTACAAAACAGGAGAAAATCCAGCAAATGCCTAAGAGGGGTTGTAATTATGTTTTTTGTTATTGTTATTGCTCTCCCACCTAGCACAGTTCCTGAAACATGAAAATATGTCGGTAAATATTGTTGATTTGCATTAAATTCACTGGTAGATAGTGAAGTGGTACAAATATTTGCACTAAATTCACTGGTAGATAGTGAAGTGGTACAGATATTTGCATTAAATTCACTTGTAGATAGTGAAGTGGTACAGATATTTGCACT
>NC_022018.1:42924740-42976123 GCF_000317375.1 Microtus ochrogaster | reverse complement strand
TAGATAGTGAAGTGGTACAGATATTTGCATTAAATTCACTTGTAGATAGTGAAGTGGTACAGATATTTGCACTAAATTCACTGGTAGATAGTGAAATGGTACAGATATTTGCATTAAATTCACTGGTAGATAGTGAAGTGGTACAGTATTCTGCTTGTACACTTAATCTCCCCCATCTAACTCCTTCAAATGCACAACCGGGAAGAGGGAAGGGAGGGGAAACTTCAACTGGGATGCAAAAACAAAATAAATAAACAACAGCAACAAGCTCCAGGGCCAGCTTTATCTTCTCCTAGTCTTGGCAGGAACTCTGACGAATCGCATTCATTCTAGAGCAGTGGCTGCAATGTTTTTGAAAAGCTGCAGTTTCCTTATTAAAAAAAAAAAAAAAAAAGTTTAACATCCAACGACCTGCAATCTGATACAGCCCAGAGAAGGAAAAAGAACTCTGTGCATCCAGTCACCACAATTCAAAAACAAATTTGGTCTGTCCTCAATTTGTCCCGTTCTGGAGGGAACTTCAGAAAAGCAACAGTTTGTTCAGTAAGCACTTTGTCGAACCTTCTGGGTCTTAGTCTGTACTTAGAATTGCATTTTTTTTCACACTTGAAGAATGGATTGCCATTTAGGCTTCTCTCTAGTCACTGAAAGTTGGGGGTGGAGCTTAGAGAAGATGGGGTTGCCCAATGGTAGAGCATTTACCCATCTCTCTTTTTTTTGTGAAATAAAATTTGTTTTTATTTGGTGCGGGAGAATTGTTTGTAATCTGTCAATCATGTTTTTTTTCCTCTCTTTTTTTTATTGAGAAAAGGAAAAAAAAGTTTCAGCCTCCTCCCAGCCTCCCATTTCCCTCCCCCTCCTCCCACCTTTCTTCCCCTCCCCCCACTCCTCTCCCCCTCCCTCTCCAGTCCAAAGAGCAGTCAGGGTTCCCTGCCCTGTGGAAAGTCCAAGGTCCTCCCCCCTCCGTCCGTGTCTAGGAAGGTGAGCATCCAAACTGGCTAGGCTCCCACAAAGCCAGAACACGAAGTAGGGTCAAAACCCAGTGCCATTGTCCTTGGCTTCTAGCCCTCTCACCCCACCCCCCGAAAATAAAAGACTTTAGCAAGAATCAGTTCAGCTCTCTATCCTTTCTGTTTTCTTTCCTGATTAACCCAAAGAGGCATTGTGTCTACAGGTATCCATGTGTGAAGCACAAATAAGCATATATCATACTACACACACATTGCAGGGTTTACCTGTGGACCTATCAAGGCTGCATGAAATACACTTTAAATAGCTCATGATAAAAAATGGAATTATAGGTGTGTATAACAAATCCATTATTCTATTCTTTTATATGCCTGGGGTTTGCTTTCGGGATCTGATATAAGCAAGGCAAGCACTACACCACTGAGCCCAAGCCCTAGATCCTCCTATTTTCCAATTTGTGTCAATAGCAACCATTGCTCTTAAATTTGCAAGTGGCTATCATACTTTAAAGTGGTTGCCTTACTTCAGGTATTTCCCTAGCTTTCCGTGAAGACTGCTTGCGTGTCGTCTTGACGTGCCTGTGAACCCACAGCAGGCCAGGCACCAACTCCCACACTGTATCGTCACTGCTGGGGTTAATGTCAAAGACTCTGCATTTGTGTTGGGATGCTTAGGGCAATGCCTTGTATGTAGTAGTCACTCAGTGAACAAACTAACTGGATCAAGAAGGCATTTAAAACGAGACTCTAGGGACAGCGAGCTACTGGAGGAGAGTAGAAGTAGACATAAGAATTGTGGTAAAAGGAAAACAATGAGCGTATTGCCTTTCCCCTATACATTTCTAGAACACGGAGGAAAAGAGAGAAGGAAGGAGGGTGTGAGAAAGAGCAGGACAAACAAGATTTTTTTTTTCCAAACTTCATAGCCTCTCCCTAATGATGGGTTAGTGTTTAAAGTGTTTCAACAGCACAGTCCCTTTGACCCCACTCCCACCCCAAGTCACAGCAAATTGAAAGTGGGAAGAGGCTTTCCTTGTGCATCAGCCTCTGTGGCTGTTGATGGACAGCTCGCTTCATCCCGGTGACAGTGTCTGGGGAAATGATTTGTGCACGTTGGGGTGGCCCAGGGATGATGCAAGTCCTCAGTGACAGAAAACAAGGGAGATGGTTGGAACCCACCTGGAAGGTTCCAGAGATGTTGACTAGAACTGCAGCGTGTGCCTGTTTGTATATTTATCTGTTCCTTCTTTTGATTGCTTGCTCTTTAAAGAGCTGAGGGCCTAGCCTAGTGTGCATGCCTGGTGCAGACTGTGTTCCCAAGCTGAAGGGGCTCCACCCCCAGCCTCCTGCACCCTGGATCCACTTTCAAAATCAAAATTCTTTTGGATATACCCCGCCCCGCAGAAAATCATAGGATATAAAACATTGCACATTATAGGAAAAAAAATTCTAAGATTACCTGTCCCTCATTATCTCTGTAACCTTAAGGAAGTAACAGCTTGTCCTTAACATCGACTTCCGGTGCTTACTCTGAGTCAAGCTACCCTCTGTCAACATGCATGGTGCAGTCACTGACTCCATAATCTCTTCAAATTTTATCAAGGCATCTTTTCCCTCCGTTTCTCAATGTGCTCTTTTGACTAGCAAGATGCAAAAAAAAAAAAAAAAAAATGATTAAGTTAAATTTTTATCAGATATACATTAACACATTGCTTCTGCGAGGCAAAACTGATAAATCACACTCCATCCAGTCCAGCCTGCGACCGCCTCCGGCTTCCTGAGCTGGGGAGGGGAGTGTCAGTGTCTCTCCGGAGCTCCTCACCCCCATTTCACTAGCCTTTCACGTAAGGTCACAGGACACACTGGAAGAAGCTTGTCCTTAGGCTTTAACTGGACCTTTGTTTAAGTACTAGTCTGCTATCTAGTAGGAAGCATAGCCCTTCATTTTTCTACAGCTCAGCTCCTCCATCTTGACAAAGGGAAAAGCAACACCCATGTGCAGGGGGCGGGGTAGCCAAGGCAGAACATATTGGGCATCAGATAAAGCAGAATGCATCAGATGGGGATGAGGAACACGAATAAAGAAATCCCATGCTAGCTCAAGATAGGGTTTACTAAGTTTTTTGCTTTGTTATTGTTGTTGTTGTTTGTTTGTTTGTTTGTTTGTTTTAATTAAAAGGGAAACTAGTGAATCACAATGAGGAAACAGGAATGGGGTCCAACATCCAGGTGTGGCAAACTGGAAGTGGCCAAGTGGGCACTCCCTAGGGCTTTATGGAACCCAAAGCCACGCCCACCTGGTCCAGCCTCTCTAAGGACATTGGCTAAAGGAGGTTCCCCATCAGGGAAGAGCCTGGGAGAAAGAGGGGTTTTGGGGCAGAGGAGTGAATAGCAACAGCAAAAACTGAAGAACCTTTGATTTTCTTGCATTATGTTCCAAACCTTCCGTCCTTCCATTTCATACACTGAGGGGTCCCTCCCTGGCCAGGCCCCTGCCTCCTCTCTTTAGCTTTGTTTTCATTTGGTGTTTTGCCTGGAGTAGCCACTCCCTGTCCCTAAACTTCTGAAGTGCTGTTTATTCTTCAAGACTCCAGTTCAATGCCCTCTTTCCCACACAGCTTCCCCTGCATCCTGAGGTTCAGCTCTCACTCTGGAAAGCCTTAGACCTCTTGTTTTTACCCTTTTTCTAAAATTTCACATTGGGCTTATGTTCTTTCTAAGTCACATCCTTGCAGGGCTGTCACACTTCAAATACTTACAACTGTATTTTTGAGTGACTGAATCAATAACAGGCTATGTGTATTTGTAAAAAAAAATTTCCTGAGGCCAGGCAGTGGTGGCGCACGCCTTTAATCCCAGCACTTGGGAGGCAGAGACAGGCGAATCCCTGTGAGTTCAAGGCCAGCCTGGTCTACAAGAGATAGTTCCAGGACAGCTAAGACTGTTACACAGGAAAACTCTGTCTTGAAAAACCAAAACAACAACAACAACAACAACAACAACAATAATAATAATAATAATAATAATAAAATTTTCTGTCAGTGACCAATTAGCAGAGAAGAAGTTTAGGCTCTCAGAAAGAAAACAGAAGCTCTGTTTCCCATTTTACCTACGTGCATAGGAGAACCTACATATATTTACCAGCAAAGTCAGGAAGGATTGTAATGGCTGCCTTTACTATTCCAAACACTTACTTCATAGTTGCTCATTTTCTAGGGAGAAAAGCAAATTAATTTAATTATGTCACTTTCTAGCATTTGACAGCTCTGGGACTTCACGTATGAGAAATCAAAGAAACCAGCAATTTCATTAGCTCAGTGGTGGAAAACGTGTCAAAATATCACCTGTCTTTGTACACGCTAGTGAATTGACTGCATTTTCCCTCTTAATGTGTTTGGGGTCCTACAGACGGCATATTAAATATAACTAGTGTACCTAGTTTCCCAGTGGTCTCTAGGAATCCTTCAAGTTCTGTTTCAAAGTCATAAAAAAAAACTGTACTACTTTAGAAATACTCAGTGTCAAGTTTTCAGAGTTATGAATGAAAAACAACACTTCTTGAAATCGCACCAAGACTATGAAACTGAGACATCATCTAACTCCGCCTGTCCTGGCAGAAGGCATCGCCAACCTTCACAGTGCTGCAGTTCCATGCTGGGCAAGGAAAAGCAAAGAGGAACAGAGCTGCAACACTGTGAAGTGTCTGTAGGCTACCCAAAAGACCCTACCAGAACTGGGGATGGAATGAGAGCATGATGCTTAGCTCATGCCAGGAGAAAGAACAGCAGGCATGTAGGACCCAGGGATCAAACTCAAGTGTTCAGGATGGGTGATAAGTATCTTAGATCACTAATCCATCTCTCCAGCCCATGCATGGCTATACTTAAAAAAGCAATAATAACAGCAAGAATAGCAATTATTGGTGCAAATGTGGAGAAACTAGAACACCATGCCCTACCAGTAGAACTATACAATGGTACAAGTAAACCACTGTGCAAATTGTAGTCAAAGAAATAAATTCTATTATTCTGTGAGCCTACAACCCCACTTCTGGGTGTGTTTCCTGAGGAGTAAAAAGCAGAGTATTAGGCAAATACTTGCATATCATCCACATTCAGAGCACTAATCACAGATGAGTAAGGGATGCAGTAAAATGAGGAATATGTGTGCAAAAGAATATGATTCAGGGTTAAACAGAAAAGAAAGCCTGCCATGTGTTAAAAAAAATATGAGCAAGGGAGCCTAGGCAGTTTGGATGCTCAACTTACTAAACCTGGATGGAGGTGGGCGGTCCTTGGACTTCCCACAGGTCAGGGAACCCTGATTGCTCTTCCAGCTGATGAGGGAGAGGGACTTGATCGGGGGAGGGGGAGGGAAATGGGAGGCGGTGTAGGGGAGGAGGCAGAAATCCTTGATAAATAAATAAATTTAAAAAAAAATAAGAAAAAAAATATGAGCAAGGTTCATATAAAAATGAAATCAACCTGTCTTGAAAGACCAAACACTGTTTGACTGTTGCATGAGTATCTGCAGTGGTCAAAGAGTGGTGACCAGGGTTGGGGGGAAGCGGGATGAGGAATTAGTATTGAATGGGTACCGAGTTTCAGCTTAGGGAGGTAGGAAAGACCTGGAGATGGATGATGGTGACAGCTGTACAACATGGATGTACTCACTGTCACTAAAATGTACACTTAAAACAAGCTGAAAGAAGAGACGTCATTGAAGAAAAATCAAACTTTACATATCTGAACCCCATTCAAGTTATCAACAATTATAAAAATATGGCTGTTGAAGAAATTTCATATTACACAGATTATGCATTCCTTAAAAGATGAGTGTGTGGTATGTTTCTGTGCACTGCTTCTGGTCACCTGTGATTTGTGTCTAATTCTGTTAAAACAGTGACCTTATCTGCATGTTTTCCTCCTTTGCTCAAACATTTTACTAAACTGTTAACCAAAAGTCAGGGACTCTTAGCCACATGGCTTGGTACCTTTTTCAGCAGGGCAATCACATCTTCCTTCTTCAGTGTCCAGACAGGACTGCAGAGGAATGGGCTTCCTCCTTCCTAGAATTCTCCTGTTCTCATTGCCCCACTTCTACTTCCTGTCTGGTTGTCCCGCCTATACTTCCTGCCTGGCTACTGGCCAATCAGCATTTATTTAAAAACATAATTGACAGAATATAGACAATTGTCCAGCACCATAAAACTTGATAGCAAATAGTTCTGAATTATTAAAGTCAGAGTGAATTTGCAGACTATTTACTCAATAGAAACATACGTTAAGTCACAAGAAGTAAGATCTCAATATCACCAGGGCTTCCTGCAAAGATGGTGCCAAATTATTCAGAAGTAGCCATGAAAGAGTAGCAGGTGGGAGTCTGGGGGAAGGAGTTATGAAACTGTGCTCCCCATGATCACGGCAATGGGCACACAAATCTATACATGTGTTGAAATCCGTAGAATGCTTATGAAATTAAAGTCAATAAAAAGAGCTGGAGAGATGACTTGGCAAGTAAAGATACTTGCCACCAGCTGGGCAGTGGTGGCACACACCTTTAACCCAGCACTTGGGAGGCAGAGGCAGGCGGATCTCTGTGAGTTCGAGGCCGGCCTGGTCTACAAAAGCTAGTTCCAGGACAGGCACCAAAGCTACAGAGACACCTTGTCTAAAAAAAAAAAGAAAGAAAGAAAGAAAGAAAGAAAGAAAGAAAGAAAGAAAGAAAGGAAGGAAGGAAGGAAGGAAGGAAGGAAGAAAGAAAGAAAGAAAGAAAGAAAGAAAGAAAGAAAGACTTGCCACCAAGCCTGATATCCTGTTTTTCTTTGATTCACAGAACCTACCAAGTTGAAGGAAAGAACAGACTGCTGTCAACTGTCAACGTGTTCTCTGACCCCTACACATGTACTGTACTGCAGCTGGCACACACACAGAGACACAGACAGACAGACAGACACACACACACACACACACTAAATGTTATAAAAAATACTTTAATTTTTTAAAAGAGTCAACAACACTGTTTTTGAAGAGCACAGATCTCCATGTCTTCTTTGCCTATTTCCATCCTCACTCATCTTCCTCCTCAGCCTGCTATAGTGACACTCGTCTTTCCAGAGCAGGAAAGAAAGGAGCTAACAGTCACCGTCGCAGGACCAACACTCCTTGGTATCTTTAGGCAGCTGAGAGCGAATATGCCTTAAATGTGTGATATGCTGTTCCAATCTCGATCTCCCCTACTTCTGCTATTGATCGTTCCCTGGCTTTAGAAGTGTGTACCCAATAAATATTAACCACCAGACACATGCTAGCAGCTCCCTGCTACAGAATATGCCTCTTGTCATCTCTCCCTAGGAAATAATCAGACCTACACTTAATATACTTGTAACGATAGCGAAGTGCCTCCGGGATATGATGTGAGAAACAGGAGTCAGAAATCATCTTTGCTGTATTTATTATGCTGTCGGTTATTGTCATGTGGTAAAGGCCAGAGAATCTAATCCCTTTCCCTGCTGGGATTGGTGTAGCTTGTCTTTTTTTTAAAAAAAAAATGTAGATTGTAGATTTGAACAGTGCATAGCTGAGCTCTGGTATGGTCTTTTTGTTATTCATATGCAACCTGAGTTTTACCCAGAGAGAAATGAATTTGACCTAAATCAGCTTTTGACCTAATATTATGACCTAATATCATTTATTTGGGCTTTCTATCTGCAACAAAATTTGAATATAGTAGATCTGGGGAGATAGTTCAGTTGATAATATGCTTATCATGCAAGCATGAGGACCTGAGTTCAACCCCCGGGGCCCACATAAAAATGAGAACAAGATAGCATGTACTTGTAATCCCACAGTGATGAGGTAGAGATAGATGATTCCTTGGGCTCACTGGTCAGCCAACAGAGCCAAATCAGTGAGTTTCAAGACAGGGAAAGACCCTGTCTCCAAAACTTCCTGATTCACAGCTCTCGGGGAGTCTGAACTCATGATGTCCTCAGGAATATACGGTCTTTGAAGGCTCCAAAAAGAATCCTTCCTTGTCCCTTCAAGTCTGTGGTGATGACAATGACTCTCCAGGCCTTTTTGGTTTTCAGCTGGGCCCCTGCAAGCTCCACTTCTGCTGTAGTGTCCCTCTCCCTGTAGATCACACACTATTGTATGAAGACACTAGACATACTGCATGAAGATCCCACCCGACTCCTGTATGACCTCTTCTTAACTAATTATATCTTTAACGGTCCCATTTTCAAACAAGGGCACAGTACTAGGTACAAAGGGTTGGGACTTCCAAGTGCCTGTATAGAGACCATAGTTGAAGTCATAACATGAAGTCAGCAGATAATTCTTATTCTTATTTTTAGATGACCCTCGTTTTTAGATAGTAATCAAATTTCATGTGTGGAATTTGTGTGGGGTGTGGCCCTGTATTGATGATAAATTAAAGTGGTCACACTGTTCACCTGATAGCCACAGTGTCCTTTCTGCTGACCAATACTATCCCTCGAAGCTCTCTCTTGCTGCTATCTCGGTGGAGATCTCCAAATGCCGCGCACCGTGCCCCCGTGTCTGCGCTCTGTGCCCTGGCACTCAGTTACCGAGCTTTGGGCAAGGGGCTAGAGGTTAAAATACACAGATACACACAGACAGAGAAACAGCGACACAGGTCATCCTTGAATTCCCCAAGAATGCCCCCTTTATTGTGTTCAGGGGCAGATTATATAGAGCTAGTCATGCCCCAGCCAAACCCACCAGAAACCACTCTCCTGCCATCAGGAACTCTTGAAGGTCTCGTGCTCAGAGCAGCTGTAGGCACTCAGATCAGGGGGTTACAAGAAATTCAGGATGTGGGGTCTCTCTGCTCCCAACGTCTCATGATCTCTTGATCCTTTCTCTGCTCCTTCTTTGACTACTACTGCCTGTCTTCATTCACCCTGGGCTTCGCTACAACACGGCTACAAATTTCCTGTTTTCCTCTGCACTAATTTGTTTTAAACCAACCCCAACTGCCTTTGATGAATGAAGAACTGTGACTGATCTGAAGAGCCCATCCTTCTTTGACAAACTATTTCCTGTTTGTAGTGATTTGAATAAGAAGGCCTCCCAAAGGTTCCTATGTTTGAAAAAAGGTCCCTAGTTAGTAAAATTGATTAGGGTGGATTAAAAGATGTGACCTTGTTGGAGGAAGTGTGTCTCTTGGGTGGGTCATTAAGGTTACAAAAGCCCACACCGTTTCTAATTAACTCTTTGCCTCATACTTACGGATCAATATGCAAACTCTCAGCTATTGCTCCAGTGCCGTGTCTGCCAGTCTGCTACCATGCTCCATGCCATGCCATAATGGTTACAGATGCACCCTCTGAAACTGAGAGCCCCAAATAAACCCGATTTTGTACAAGTTGCTTTGGCCACAGTGTCTCATCTCAGCAATAGAAAAGGAACTGAGACACTATTCTCGTCCACTTGACCTGAGTCTCTGGCTCAATCCATCTTCCTGTGCTCTGGAAAGGCCTGTGTTGGATATGACTAGAGTGGATCCATGTGCTGTGAGTCTTTCCCTCTGTGTGGAATGCTGAGATGTGGTAGAACCTTTATGAGGTAGGGCTTAGCACAGAGTAATGAGGGCACTTGGGACACTGGGGGCACTGGGGATACTGGCATTGAAAAAAAAAACTACAAGAGAAAGTTGTTATGAAAGAACAGGTCAGGGGCTGGAAAGATGGCTCAGTCGTTAAGAAGGCCTGCTGCTCTTCCAGAGGATCTGGGTTTAGTGTCCAACACTCCAATCATGTGGCTCACCACCACCTATAACTCCAGATCCAAGGGATCCAACACTCTCTTCTAATCTCCAAGGGTATACACACATGTGACATATATTTATTCACACAACACACAAATAAATCTTTTAAATAGATACTTAGTGTGGGAAGTCCTTCTGTATATGTGTTGCTTTTATTGGTTAATGAATAAAGAAGCTGTTTTGGCCTGTGATAGTGCAGAATAGAGCAAGGCGGGAAAACTAAACTAAATGCTGGGAGAAAGAAGACTGAGTCAATGGGAAACCATGTAGCTGCCCACAGGAGACAAATGCACTGGAACCTTGCCAGCAAGCCACAGCCATGTGGTGATACATAGATTAATAGAAATGGTTTAAGATGTAAGAGTTAGCCAGAAATACACCTAAGCTATTGGCCAAACAGTATTGCAATTAATATAGATTTCTGTGTGATTATTTTGGGAGTCTGGGCAGCCAGGAAATGAACAGCAGCCTCCCCAAAGAGATATTTACTTTGGAAAATAAGATTTAAAAAAAAAAAAAAACTAGGTCAGACTCCTCAGATCTTTCTCAAGCTTCCTTTCACAGTCTCATTCACCAATGCGTTGGCAATGATGATACCTTAAAGCTTTGGCCAAAATCAAAGCAAATAATTGAAGTTGCCTCATTTGGACTTTTAGCCTCAAAAATCCAGGGTAAATAAATGCTTTTTCTCTATCATTCATCCATCTTTTGCTATAGTAAATAGAAATCTGAAACATGAAGGCTTGATTGTGGACCTACTATGAGTGATACACCTGCATCATGTCCAGTTTCAGTGGTTTATTTCCCTCCTACTGTGAGCTACTGACTCAAGACTCCAGAGAAGGGGCCGGTAAGATGGTTCAGTGGCTGAGGACTCACTGCTCTTGTGGAGGGCTCAGGGTCCATCCCTACCACTGACGTGGCAGTTCACAACTGCCTGCAATTGCAGTTGTAGGTTATCTGACACCTTCTTCTATCCCCCGTGAGCACCGGCATGCATGTGGTGCACATATATTCATACAGGCTCAAACATATACACATAAGTCAAAAAGATAAAAATCTTTTTCTAAAGATTCTATAGGAGTAGAGGGAGCCACTGGAGACAGTGGTCAGAGGATTGGAAATTCAGCATTGATCTACCCACTATTCCTACCCACTTTTCCTGGTCTTATGCAGCTACCATGTTAGAGCACTAAACCATTTGTTTAATCACTATGCTTTTCCCTGACTACAAGTAATAAAATGCTGCACCCTCTAAAATAATTTCCTAGCTACTTGCTAAGATTCATCTCTGACATTTCATTAAATATGATCATTTAACTGTACAAGTACAAATGCATTTTTAATTTAGCTTACTGCAGATATTACAGAAGTGGGAAAATGAATTCCTGTTGCTGTAGGAAATACATATCATTCACATATGCATGCCACAAAAGAACAAATTATTAAAAATTACTGAAACTTCTATGAAGATTTATATTTAACTTTTGCATTCCCAATCTCTGTGTCACTGTGAAAACATAGCATGCCAGTCTGTCGCCCATGAGTCTGTGAAGAACGTGTGGGTGGTTCCAGAGGGACCTTGATCAATAGCACTCACTCCCCTCTGCTATGGACATGCTGTGGTATAAAAGGTAATGGGAATTGAGTTTCAAATGTGGAGTTATGAAGATAGTATACTCACCACTAAGCAATTGGTTGCTGGTCTTCTCTCTGAAAGAAAAAAGCAATGGACACTGTATCTCTGGTCCTATGTACTATAAATCCAGCTGTGGCTCGGACTGCAGCTTTAATAGAGAAATGTTAGAATGTAAGCCCACATTCTTAGTGTCTATTGTCATTGGATTTTGAACAACTGAGGAAAGAATGGATTCATTTTTTTTTTTTGCCATAAGCTATGAAATCAAGAACTTACACCCTGAAAACCAGCAATTATGACCTTCTATGGTATCAGGCACTTACACCAAACGTCCTTTAGCTGCCTTAAAGAAGCAAACTTATCTACAAAATTCTTTTTTTTTGTTTGTTTGGGTTTTTTTTGTTTGTTTGTTTTTTGTTTTTTGAGACAGGGTTTCTCTGTGGCTTTGGAGCCTGTCCTGGAACTAGCTCTGTAGACCAGGCTGGTCTCGAACTCACTCTACAAAATTCTTTGCAGTGTACTTTAGAGAAGCAAAATATTGTAGGCCTGAAACTTAGGAGAGGATCTCTTCTGGGAAAATGAGAGGCTCAACATGTCCATGTATTCAAAAGCTAAGAAAAAAAATCCATCAAAATGGGCGAGATAAAAAGTAGAAGTGAAGGATAAGGAGACGCAAGCTTTCCTCTAGCCCATTCTTGTACGTGTTTTAGGTCCGTGTTTAGAGTTTGATTCAGCAGGAATGATTCCACCCAACTTATCTATGCAGTTTCTAAGTAATGTAATAAATTTAAGATTTCCAGTGTAGAAGGGACCTTTGAGATAGTCTCGACTAGGTCTGATGTAGATCCTTTCTGTGTCATAATAGACAAAATGACTTCCCTCTTTCCTTTACCAAGATAGGAAAAGGGGATGTCTCCAGGGACAGTTGGTAACATAGAACTGGTGAGAAGTGGCTGTCCCCAAACCACCAAACACTTCTGAGTGGTGGCAGAGATCCTCCTTTGTCTTAGTTCATTGTGTGTCGCCGTAACGAAATGTCCAAGAATGGGTAAAATATAAACAAAAGACATTAATTTGGCTCATGATTCTGGTGGTTGAGATTTCCTGATGGCACCAGGTGTTCAAAATATATGCCAGAAGGTTCACATGGTCTCAGAGAAGAAATAGGAGTCGGATGTTCATAACCAGCCTCATGTCCATAACAAATAACTCTCAAGAACTCATTTCTCGAGACCTGCACTGATCCCTTAATGAGGGCAGCCATGATTCAGTCACCCAATCACCGCCCCCTAGACTTCGCGTCTTAATGCTTCTCTCTCCTCCACAGCACTACACTGAGCACCAATTCTGCCTGTGAGCCTTTGGGGGACAAACCGCATCTAAACCCCAGCATCGCTGCTACTTGATGAAGCACTTAGGCCAGCCAGGAAGAGTTTTAATTTGTGTGCTGCAGGCTTGTACGACGCTGCCACTTACAAATGTTATGATGTTAGTCCTGTTACAAGCGATGGCACCGAGTGAGGCAGCGGCGTGCCTGGGAGGAAGGCAGCTGATCAGCGGCAGTGAGGGGGAACACGCCGTCCCAAAGCCATTGGCTTGAAATGAGATTATCTTTACAAAGATTTTTCTTTTAACCACAGCAGCAAACATGTCGTTTTTCAAAAGCAGAACCCATAATCCGCTAAATCAAATAGCTTTTGAATGCAATGTGTCAAAACATTGAGATTTCCATTCTGTGTCTTCAAGACGGAGGAAACAGCTAGACTAAGGGGAGTGAGTGCTGAATAGCTCGTATACTATAAGAGTTTGGTTTTGAATACTTCTGGTACACAAGTATGCATCCTGACATGTATGAGGAGATTTGTTCTGTCCCTTTAATTCAAGGAGGTGGCAGGCGGTCTTCCTTCTTAATCAAGAACAGTACCATTGCCGGGCGATGGTGGCGCACTCCTTTAATCCCAGCACTCGGGAGGCAGAGGCAGGCAGATCTCTGTGAGTTCGAGACCAGCCTGGTCTACAGAGCTAGTTCCAGGACAGGCTCCAAAGCCACAGAAAAACCCTGTCTCGAAAAACCAAAAAAAAAAAAAAAAAAAAAAAAAAAAGAACAGTACCATGTTTTCAGTTACTTCTAGAATACTGAAGGCCAGTACATCCCAGTTACTTAAATATTTTCCTTTTTATTACGAATGATAAAAGAACCAGTAGCTGTGTTCTGAGCAAGGTGGAATTCAAATACACATACCTGGAATGAAATATAACCTTATTCACCTACAGCGATTCCCTGGGAAAAAATGGTGAGCTCGTCTTAGGTTCATTTCCACTGTCTCCTCCTGGGGTTTCTGAACGCCCAGTTAAGCTATATGCAGTGTTTTGTTTGGATATGATTTGAGTGGCTGCACAAAGGCTGATATGCTGAGAACCAGCTCACAGCATGGTATGGCCATATTGGGAAGTGATGTTTTTAAGAGACAGGGTCTACTAACAGATAATGAGATAGTCGCTGCTCGTGGAACGTATTGATACAGGCTTTGCACAGTTAATTCTCTCAAAGGGGAATGGTTGTAAACGTGGAACTCACATTTGGTTCTGTGTAGGCAGTCTGTACCTTTTCTTGCATGGCAGTCCTGTGGAGAGATGTGAAGGACAAAGTGGATGTCTATTCACCCTAAATAAGGAAGGTACCTTAGTCAAATAACTGAGCTTATTAGGGTTATTACTTCTGGGAGCCTGAGTAACTCACAGATGGACAGAAACTACACCCAGAAGTCCCAACCACTGTCCACCTTCTTTTCATTTGGCTCGAAGTCTAGAGGACAATCGACACAAACCTGAGTTCAGAGCACTGCCTAGCACTGAAGTATTAGAAATGACCACAGGCCCACATAAGATAGACAGCATAAGACGAGCAAAACCTAATCCTGGGGAAGTTCAGTGCTGCTCCACACCATATCCTTGCTCACATCAGGATTCTGTTGATCTCAGAAAACAGCATTCAACCATGAGAAAGACAGCTTGTTTGACTGCGCTTTAGCCATACTCCAGCTCAATGGCATCTTGCTGCAAGATGGAGTTACTCAGGATTCAAAAGACTAGTCCCATCACACCTTCGTATTGCCAAACAAAGTGATGCAGCCAGGACACCAAACAGTTTGGACTCCTTAGCTACTAGAATCATGATCCAAATAAATCTCATTTCTATGTAAAGCAGGCAGCATCAAAAAAATTTTATAGCACTTTCAAATACCCTAAGGCATGTGGAATGCCAACTTGACCCCCTAGAAATCCCAGGACAACAGGAAACAAACCTCACATTAAAGGACTGCCTGCATTTCCCTGCCCTTTGTGCAATTGGTGTCAAGCTCCCACATACACCCAGTTGCATTTTCTTCCATATCTTAGCTTCTACAGCTCTTCACTCACTGGTCTGTGGCCTCTCGGATCCCATACCTCTCTCTAAGCTTGATGATTAGCATAGCCACCTCTCCAGAGTTCCAAAATAATTGTCTCTTCTCTCCCTCTCTAGCAGAGGTTCTCAACCTGTGGGTAATGACCCGTTTGGGGGGGTCAAACGACCCTTTCATAGGGGCTGCCTAAGGCCACCAGAAAACACAATTATTTACATTACAATTCATAATGGTAGCAAAATAACAGTTATGAAGTAGCAACAAAATAATTTCATGGTTGGGGATCACAATAACGTGAGGATTTGTGTATTAAAGGATCACTGTAGATGAATTTTTCTTTGGGCCACCAGCTCACAAAATATGACACAGAGATTTATTATTAATTTTGAAAGTTCACTCTATAGCTTAGGCTTGTCCCACTACCTCCTATAACTTAAATTAGCCATTTATATTTATCTATACTTTGCCTGTGGCTTTTTACCTCTCTTCCATCCGGCACCTTCTGTTTCCTTTCTACGCCCTCTAATGTCTCTTCCATACCTAGATTCATCCCCACTTCTTTTCTCTCTACCCAGATGTCCTGCCTAACCTCTTCCTGCCTAGCTATTGGCCATTCAACTCTCTATTAAACCAATCAGAAGATATCTTGGCAAAGACACATCTTTACAGTACAAAAATATTATTCCACAACATTGCCCCATTTTTGTCTAAACAAAAAAAAGGCTTCAACTCTAACAGAGTAAAACTATATACAATAAGATTAGTTATCATGTATTGTCTAAACATAAAGGACAGAAATGAACTATATACGATAAGAACAATTATCAAGTAAGAATTGCATTCATAATGTTCAGTCCATTTGCATTTGGCAAATTCTTGAAAAAATACTTCATTATCTATCCTCTCTTGATGAGTCCAGAGTTTTGCACCTAATCTACTTTCTATTATGACTAAGGAAAGCTGTAGCTATAACTATCTAGTCTTCAATTTCATCAAAGACTGGAGAAGGATATAATATTACCTGAGTAAACAGGAATTATAAAACAAGCAACTTCTAAAACTCTAAGAAATGACAAACTGGTGGCTGCCTGGACAGTCACCCCAAGGTTCCTCTGCACACTTATAATTTATTGTATTGAGTCAGGATCTCTCTATCTATCCCTCACCAGTCTCAAACTTGTTATGTAGCCCAGGCAGGCCTTGAAACCTTGATCTTTCTGTCTTAACCTCATGAATTCTAACATTACAAGTGAGGGTTGTACAATGCTGTGATAAACACTAGGATCAAAAAGCAACTTGTAGAGAAAAGAGTTTATTTCACCTTACATTTCTACAACACACTTCATCACCAAGGGAAGTCAGGGCAGGAGCCTGGAGGCAGAACATTATGCAAAGGCCCTGGAAAAGTTCTGCTTACTCATTGTTTAAGCTAAGCTCCTTATTGCTTGCTTTACCTGTTTTCTTTTAGCACCCAGGAAAACCAGCCCACAGATGGCATCGCTTACAGTGAGCTGGGCCATCCCACGTCGATCATCAATCAAGGAAACACAGCACAACCTTGTCCACAGGCCAGTTTGGTGAGTACATTTTCTCAGTTGAGGTCCCCTTCTCCCAAATGACTCTAGTTTGTGTCAAGTTGACATAAAACTAGCCATCACAAATATGGACCACTAAGCCTGGCACACTTCTCACATTATTTTTTTAAGTACTATATTTAAAGAAAATAATTCAATTATTTTCTATAATCGGAACTCATTTGGTCTCTCCTCCAAAATATACCTTGTTTTTATTTATGTGTGGATTGAGTTCATTTGCCTTAAATTGCATCTTTCAGTGAAGTAGGACCAATCACATTTTTATGGCATTTGGGGTACTACATGGCCAACACAGAGAACCCAGTGGTACTGAAGCAAAAATAATACTGGTGAAGATGTTGTTGACTAGGACGATGATGGGGACGACAGGCTCCCAGTAGCTAATGAGAAACCCTTCCTCTTCTATAATGTCTGCATCAGAGAGTAGCCATTTCCTAAAACTTTCACATGTCTTTCCTTGCTTGTAATAAATATCAAGTTTCACTGAAAGGCTTTTATCTACGCTTTGTGATGATTTGACAGCGTGAAAGAAAATAATTTTTCCATAGCTGAAGAACTCTTGCTGTATCACATGGGAACTTAGCAAGAAAACATGTCAAGCAGGATAAAAGAGAAATTGCAGAAGAAAAAAAATAGATCATAGTAAGCCTCAGACAACCTCCTCTGAGCCGAAGAACTATTAGAATGTAGAAGAAATATAAATCCAAGAAAGTGAAATGGGGCCAAAAGATGTTGGGAACTTGAACGTGTCCAAAGAGATGCTGACGGCAAAGATGTCATCGGATAAGAACGTTGATCCTGAAAAGGCAGGTCTAGGCCGCCTCCTCCCATCAGCTGACCTGGGGCTGATTACCCATGGCACATAGCTACAAATAATAACTCTAGTCATTCCAGTGAGCCCCTTATCTTGTCCTAGCAAAGAAGCAATGCATTAGCCGGCTTCAGAGGCCAGGCACCCCAAACTTGACATCTCTAAGAAAGACACCTCTATTCTGATGGAAGCATTCCTTGAAGTGACTCACTGGCAACGAGTTCTATAATGGCTTCAAAGCAGGCTGTAGACAAGGGTCTCGTTAAATGATTTGGAAATTCATCTTTTCAGTTGAACTGAGATAAGGACCAGTGGGCAGAGACTGATAACAGCAAAAAAGGGGAAAACATGTCACCCAGAATCGTGTTAAGGACTCAGCTCTTGCAGAAAGTGGAGGATAATTATGGCTTTGTGTCGTCAGAACTTTTCATCTCAACAAGAAGCACGGTCCATCTAAATAAGAAACTGTCAAGTCCTGTTAAAGTCATAAGAGTTCAGGCCTGCTTTCCAACCTGCACCTTCTCTCTGAATATCCCAAATTATTTTAGAAGGCTAAGCAAAGAGGTGCTTTATTTGGATGCTTATATGTGTGTTTGTTTTAAAGCAACTTTTTAATATTGGAGGAAATTGTCTTCCCTTAGCGTATACACATTTTGTCTTCCTGCTCAGATAATATTGATGAAACCCAAGCAAGCTGTTCTGAACCTGTACATGAAATTATCTAAACAGTACATACAGCGACAAAGAATTTTTACAGGGAGGAAAAGAATGATGGGAAAATCTCTCTAATTGTGAGACTAGTAATGAAGCAGACGGAGCTAAATTCAAGCCAACCGTTTCATATAATAACATTGGGCGTCTATCCACCAACATGCAGTCTTTTTCCTGCAAAGAATTTAGCGGTTCTTCTTAGAGGTACTTGTTTTGTGTCTATTTCTCCACGTAAAGCTAAGATGCTGGTTGGCTAAAATAGTTCCTCCTTTTACTCTTTTAAGTCTTACCTAGTAACTATCACTTAGCTGGTACTGAAGAAATGTTGTAAATGAATTTTTCTCAAAACTCTGAATTAATTGTTAATAGTCATTTTAACTAAAGATACTTCTCTTAATTAATCTTTATTTTTTATACCTACATAACTAAGGTCACTTAAAAATTCTCAGGTAGAAGGAGGTCACGTTGAGAAATTGTTAGGAACCCTGTTGTAGAAAACTGTGCCCACTCACACAGAGCCTGTGCCTTTTTCTCTATGGCACATATAGGTTCTAGATGCTTTTGTAGAGGAAGTACGGTGAGTAAGGAAGGGACAGGATCTATGTCTTTCTTCTGATCATCTTTGGCCTAGAACAAAAGATGCTCTGACCTAGTCTTTGAGTTTGGCCATTCTCCCTCTTACAGAGCCAATCTCTGCTTCCAAAACGTCTACAGCCTTCTATCAAGATTGACCTTTGTTGCCAACTTGACTGGATTGAGAAACATCTAGGAAACTGGTCAAGCACATGGCGAGGGGTGCCTGTGTTTCCAGAGATGATGGGCATATAGGTCAACAACTGAGAAAGCAAGAACTTCTCTGAGTGGTACCATCCAATGGAACATACAGTAGAAGGAGGAACTGTGTGTGCACGTGCCCTTTACTGCTGATGCTTGTGGACATCAGACCATGGCTCTCAGACTTTGAATATGGTTACACCTAAACTCTCCAGAAAGCTCCCAGGCCTTCACCTTCTCACTGGAGCCATGGTCTTGGTTCCTCTTGTTCTGAAGTTTCCAAATTTGGGTTTCTACAGCTTCCATCCTGCACACTTCTATTGTGGGAATGTCCAGCCTCCAATCATGAGAACCAAGCCACTAACTCCCCCCTTCTAATTAGAAATGCAAAGGTAAGGATGAAACTCAGTTAGCAGAATGCTTTCCTATCATGTACAAGGCCCTGAGTGTGACCCAAGTACCACACAAAGGGTATGGTGGCTCCCACCTATAGTCTCAGCACATAGGGTGTTGAGGCAGGAAGATTAGAAGTTCAAGGTCATCCTTGGATATATAATTAAAAATCCTGTCTCAAAAAATATATATAAATGTGTTCTCTTGGTTCTGTACCTGTACAGAACACTGACTAGTACTTTCCCCATTGTTCCTAGTCATGACTGACAATGGTGATCACGGTTAACATGGTTAACCTTTCTTGATTTGGTCCCAGTTCCATTGACAAGCTCCATCTCTTAATGTCTCCACCCCCACCCATACACATCGTACTCTATTTACCAATCTCTCAAAAAGAAAAAAAAAACTTGCTATTGAGCCCTCTCACATGATGTATGTAGGCCTCAGTTACCTGAGGCCTCATTTTGTGTGGTTCTAGGTTCGTGCACATTTCCACTCCATCCAGCCAAGGGCCTGAGTCATTCCTCTGTTCAGTTTATCCAAAATGCACCAGTTACCTATCTGCTCCTCTCTGAGCTGCCATGTCTGATACCAGATCAACTCATGGAATCACAGAGCTTGTTTTCAAGTTACCCTGTTTCACCTAATAACGGTCCCAGAGGACAAAAGGATTGACTCTGGCAATTCAGATATTCCAAGCGAATCAGGAAAACGCTTCCTTGAGACAAAAAGATGGAAGTTTGTGGTTTAAGAGGAGATGACAGAAACCCATGCTGAGGTTGCTGAGGTACATGGAGATTCTGAAAGACTGGGAGCACATTTCCATTAATTTTATTACAGGATGTTGTCATAATTGCCCTATTTTTAAATTGGTTCTTACTGATATTCTTACTAGCTTAATTCATATATTAAACTTTCTCATAGGTATTTTATAAAGAAAAATGACGTTATGTATATAATATACACATATATATCATATGTGAAGACTACATAATGTTTATTATATATTAACATGCATATGTATATAAAATATATACTCATATATATTTATGGTTCAGTGCTAACCACAGTTTCATGCTCCACAGGGGCATTTTGCAATGTGTCTCCCATGAGTAAGACATATCCACTCCATCCACTGCCTGTACATATATTCCTTCACTCCATCACCAACTCTCAGGCAACTCACCGTTCTTGGCTTGGCCAGCTATTTCCAACACATCTCTCAGGTTGCAACTTGCGATAAACCTCATATAAAACCTTACTCGGGGACCAGAGTTTGGGCTCAACAGACTTGACTTACACACTGACTCTTGGATTCAGTTTTCACCCAGAATCCCCTAACTGCCAGAAAGAGCAAGTTACCTACACTTTTGAGCTTCCATTGTCGTAGACATGGTGCTTATGCTCAGTACTCCCTGTCTACACTTCTCTCCCTTCACCCTCACCACCTTCCCCATCACCTGGCTATTTCAGCAGACTCTCCTTTGAAAGCACTGTGGAAAACCGATGGCCACCTAGGGAGATGCAGACGGATCTTGGCATTCCAGGAGGATGTTATTCCCCAGCTGGCACCGGAAGGATGCACAGAAGCCATGCAGGACCCAACATAGTAGGGCATTTCTGTGAAGGGTCTAAAGTGACCAGGAAGATGGGGATGTCTGAGTTCCCACCAGATTCATGAGCATCTCTTTTTGGTGTGTCTTGGGGGGAAGGAGTGGGAGGAAGAGAGAGGATTTGAAATTTTTTAATTGACCCAATTTGTCCAAAAGGGACCATTTTTAAAGAAAAAGAGACCATTATCTTTAGATGTCAGATGTAAGTCTTTCAGAAATCAATGGAAATGGAATTTCTAGAGTAGTACATGTCCTAGTTAAAAAGCAATAAGGACAACTTCAATTTTTTTGCACACCTTCATTATAATATATTAAATTGGCCTGATTTTATCAATGAGACAAATTGCTAACCCAATATCTCTGCCAAAATTATTATGTATGAAAATGGCAGATATTTGAGGAATCAGTAAATAAAAACCATAAGAAATATTTAACATTCTTAGCTCAGGTTATGGTGGCACATGCTTATGGTCTAACCACTCAGGAGGCTGAGGTGTAAGGATTGAAAGTTTAAGACCAGCTAGGCCACATAGTGAGACCCTTTCTCATAGAAGAATTTAAACAAAAAGGACTTGGGAGATAGCTCCGTCTTTAAAGTGTTTGCTGTACAAGCATGAGAAGAACTGCAGATCGACTTAGGGCACTGGTGTAAAAGTGGACCTGCTAGGCGGTAGGACTGGAGAGAAAGGGGATGTGCAAACAGATAGATCTCTGGCACTCACTGGTCAGCTAGCCTCGCTGAATCTGTGATTTTTAGGTTCAGTGAGAGAGCCTGTCTCAAAAAAACAAGGAAGAGAGTGTGGAGGAAGACACTCAGTATCAAACTCTACCCTCCACAAACACACATACAAACACACCACACATACAGAGAGAGAGACAGAGAGATAGAGTCATAAAGACGGGGACAGAGAGAAGAGACAGAAAGAGATGGACAGAGGCAGAGAGATAGAGACAGAGAGACAGAAAGACAGGGAGGAACAGAGAGACACAGAGACAAAGGTTTAAACAAAAAAGAAAAACACAAAAAAGAAACACTTAGAATCCCACAAACGGCAGCTAAATCCCTTCCATTGTGATCAATCCATATGTTATATTTAGAACAAATCCCCAAAGGATAATATTTATGGAGTAGAAGCGTTTTCACAGTGTAAGTGAAGAGCATTACATAAGGTCACATTACCAGCAGTGACTTTAAATCCCACTATGCACAATTATCAAGCCTGTGAATAGTTCACTTCTCCAGGTATTTGTAACAAGAATTTCTATCTTTAAGTCATTGGAGTTTAAAACAATCTTTAATACAAGATTAAAATTTCTATGAATAAGGAATATCATCTATAAATACACAACATAATTTCCTTTCAAAGTTCTTGTTAGCCAGGCTGTGGTGGGGCATGCCTTTAATCCCAGCACTCAGAAGGCAGAGGCAGGAAGATCTCTGTGAGTTCGAAGCCAGCCTGCTCTACAGAGCTAGTTCCAGGAGAGTCAGAGCTGTTACACAGAGAAACCCTGTCTCGAAAAACAACACCCCCCCCCGAAGAAAAAGTCATTGTTATGGTTATGTGAGTAAAATATTCCTCCAAAAGACTGATATATTGAAGACATGATGTCTTGCGTGCAGTGCCCAGACAGGGGCTTTGAGGAAGTGATATATCATGAGAGCTCTTATTTTATAAATTGATTATATTGATGGATTCAAATTTGAATTGACTACTGAAAGGCAGGAGGCCCTGAGAAGCTTGTCATTAGGAGCGTTCATTTGAAGGTTACATCTTGGTGCTGGCCTCTTCCTGTCATTTTTCTGCCTCCTGACCACCATGGGATAAAGAGTCTTCTCTACACGTGTTCCTGAAGCTGTGACGGGCTGGCTCTCCTTCAGCCCACAGTAATGGAGCCAACTCAGCGTAAACAGAAGCCTTGAGCAAAAGCAAACCCTCTCTTTCAAGCTGTTTGTGCCAGGTATTTGGACACAATGGGGAAAACAGAGACAAATGTGCTAGGATTTTATGATCCAAATGTTTGTTCTCTTATTTATTAGCTATGACAAGCTATTAGAGAGAAACAGCATGCAAGGGTTTATTTTGGCTCATGGTTTCAGACAGTCTGGTTCTCAGACATTTTTACTGTTGATTTGGGGCCCATGGCAAAGCAAAACATCACAGTGGGAGCCCGTGGCAGCACAATGCTGCTTTCTCCCCAAGGACCAGAAAGCCAAGACAGAAAGAAGAAAGAACTAGGGTCTTAATATTCTTTCCAGGGGTACATGTCTCATGGCCCGACTTCCTGTCACCAGACTCCATCTCCATGAAGAGTCCACCATCCCTCAATCCCGGAGCACAAGCCCTAACTAACACAGGGCTTTTGGGAGATAGCCTAAATTCAAACAATAGCAACATCTCTGTGACCTTGGGCATGGAATTTAGCCATTTGAGTTCAGTGTTTTCCTTGGTTGTAAAGTGAGAGAAATAGTTCTCACCTCAAAAGAAATAGCTCAAGCATAGCACACACACTGTGATGCTGAAGTCCCCCTTCTGTGTCCACATAGAAGGGAATGGAAGTGGGTTGCTGTCTGTGGACACAATGGCTGCTCCATTCCAACTGCACTGCATTTGCCCGGGCTGTTGGAATGCTGTTCCCACCCAAAGAGCCGTCCTTCACTCCCTTCAGCTGTAAAAGAAGCAACAGTGGACCGTTTCTTCCCCAATGGCAGCTCTGAAGTGAAGCACAAAGTCCTAGACCACTCCTAGCTGTGTCCCTGGAACTAGAGCCACAGACACAGTCCTTCCCCATTAGGGCTGAGTCTTCTGGGTGCAAGAATGGCCGTGTGCAATAGCACCCTACTCCTTAAACAGCAAGAAATGGGAGCAGGGGTAGAACGCATACATTCAACAGCAGGTGCTATATATTGAATGCTGATGTTCTCGTTGATTAAGCCTCAGGTAACAGAGGCTTTTATTTGATCATGGTTCACTGTGAAAAACATCCCTTCCCTACACTTCACATTGAATTAAGCTGACAATGATTTTAAAAAAAAATGGTTACACAGATAATGTGAACCAAGCCTGAACCATCATAAATATTTGCCACTATTCTTCAGGATGGCAGGCACTGCCTGTTGGCTAGGATGCTGTCAGCCAGTGTTAACTGCAAAAAAAGAACAAGAAGACTTCTTTATGTACTTTTTAAAAAGGCACACTTGAGGTTAAATCAAGAAATCATTTTTCTTTGAAGAAAATGAATCATCAGACACGAGACTATGGACTGTAGCTGACTTGGGTTCCTGTCTCCATTACTTTTCAGGTTCTCTAACATATGCCCTGCTCTAGCACAGACACAGCATCCTGCCATCTAACACACATTTTAAAATTAAAACGGAAGAGCCATTCTGAGAAATTAAATAGAAGCATAGCTGTCTGGAGTTAAAGTGGTAAAATCAAGAGGTAGATTTTCTCAGATGATAGATGGATTTGAATTGGAAAGCTGTGAGATAAAAAAAAATTGCAATACGAAATAAGGACATCATAATCAAAGTTACTTATTAGTACTGGGGAGAGAGCTCAGGGGTGGCCTTTGTCCAGCTTATGCAAAGATCTAGGTTCCGTCTATAGTACCATGTGTGCACACACACAAAGGGGATAAAGACAAAAAAATCCTAGTAAGTCCATCTAACATCGCTAGCATGCAAACAAAATGGCCATGATGGTGACAGTTTCCACGGTCCCTGGAAGAAGGTGGTATTGGCAGGTTCATATTCCTTCTTTACTGATGATTATCTGAAACCAATATTTTTTAAAAATCGGTTATTTTCCCAAAGTACTGTTGCCTCTAAAGTGGGAAGCATTTAGGTAGGACTATATCCTGATTTAAGCCTTATGTCAATCATTTACCCCCCACCCCAGGATAAACTATTTCAGATTGAAGAGATAGCTCAGGGGTTAAGAGGACTGGCTGCTCCTCCAGAGGACTGGAGTTCAAGGGCCAGCATCCACATGGCCAGCTACAACCAGCATTTATACTCTAACTATGCAGCCAGGATAAATATGATGCAGCCAACAAAGAAACTGAGGCTGAGAAGAATTGAGTCCCAAAATTCACTCAGGAACTTGGTGGGAGAGAGGAAACAAAATAACTATGTTCTTTATTCTGCCAACAGGCCCAACACGCTGTTCTCAGCGTGCCCTGTAAATTCTTCAGGGGCTTCCGGGTCACCTTCAAAGATGTAGCAGCTTGATCACTTCTCTGTACATAATACGTACGCCACCACACTTTACAACCTCGGAAACTATCCACTGGGATGCACACCGCTGTTCTATGTATGCTAAGAAGAAAGCCACTGCTGAGGCAGATAGGGCACGATGCTCCCTTTTTACCAACCATGCTCTTGTCCTCACTAAGGGAGATTCTTTTGATCTATGAGGCTCAGATTTTACCGTGTATCATATACACCCTCATGTGTGCATTTTAAAGGCATGAAATTAGTTAAGAGAACCCAAACATTTGCATTGAGTTCAACCTGGCTGAATTTGGTTTTGGTCTGATCACAACTAGCTTATGATTACATCTTGAAGACCTCATGAAGGCCATCGGTCATGTAGCATTTCTTAAAGCTGCTAGGGTGCACAACCCCACGAGCAAGGGGCAGAGTGGGCCTGACGGACTTCAGATTGCAGAAAGATGTTGCTCCCCTCGGGTATGTGACTGCTGCCACTCTGCCCCATAACCACTTGCTCATAGACATCAAAGGAGTGCTTCATACTGTCGCTGGAATTTTCTTTCAAGCCCTCAGTGACCATCCTGAAATTGTTTATATCTCATAGTTTTGGCAGGGATCACGACAGATCAACAGTAATGTAAAATGTATCCAACCATCATGGGATTTTTAATGCATGTGGAGTTGACGAAAGGCAGCTTGCATCGATTTGCTACCTGTGTTCTGTCTTCCTGCAATAATTCAAGGTCTGGTGTATCCACTGCTTTGTCTCCAGCCCAGACAGAGCTGAATGGCTCGGCATTCAATCCACACATTCCAAAAATATTATTAAATTAATTCACAATACCCATTAGGTTTCTAATTCAAGAGCCTTTGTCTACACTTAAAATTTTCTATTCCAGGCTAATGATGCACTGCCGAGTACTCACCTAGCCCCGGATTCAATCCCCAGCACTGAAAATAACAGCATAAAATAAAGTCTTATTTTCTTTGTTTAGAAACAGGAGAGAGAGAGAGAGAGAGAGAGAGAGAGAGAGAGAGAGAGAGAGAATGGCAATAAAGATGGTGAGAAAAAAAACAGGGTTGAGAAGACGCCTCTGTTAATAGTGTTTTCTGTGCACACCTGAGTTTAATCCCCAAGAATTCATGTAAAAAAAAAACTGGTCTTAGTGATGTATTGCTCTAATCTTAGCACTGGGGAGCCAGACACAAGGATGACCCTTGAAGCTCACTGTCCAGTCAGTGTAGCTGAATCAGTGAGCACCAGGTCCAGCAAGAAAACCTGTCACAATAAATAAGGTGTAAAGTGATGGAGGAAGACACTTGATGTAAGCCTCTAGCCTCCACCTGTGGGCATATGCACGTGATTGCACACACACACACACAGATATGCAAGCGCATGCACACATGTGCACACACATACACAAGTATGTGGACTTGCATACATATGTATGCCCATACAAACACACACACACAAAATAGTAACTCAAGAAATGTGCTTTTTAAATGCTATAATATAATCTTTCCTTAGTAAAGTATGTTGATAACCTAGACAGAAGTAAAAGAAAGAACAGCTCTGTAGGAGTTATTCATAGTTGATTTTTCTTCCTTTTATTTACCTTTACTTTCTAACCCAAGCTTTGTTGCTTATTATTTATAATAAAACCATATTATCTGCATGTTATTTAGATCCACCTGCCTTACTTTTTATGTATCAAAAGGTCAAAACTCCATATTGCAATCAAAAGTATCCTATCAATTATTTTTTGCACTAACTCTTCAATAAGTTAATTTTTGAGTATGTTGCTATGACAGAGTCTTTAAGATGCTTTCAATGGCCCTAAGAGATGAAAGAAGACCAAATTAGCATGCACTAGGCTCAAATAAAAGCTCCTCACCAACAGCTGGCTTGGGCTATGTTCTCCCAAGTTATGTGGTCGGCCGAGAGCCTCTCAGGCACGAGCAGAGACTCTCTTTGGTCTCATGATTCTTGTTAGGGGGCATTATGTGCTCATGATTCCTCTATCTGTTTTATGAAACTCAAAAGAGCACAGTCAGGCTAAGAAAGTTGGAGATTAGCTAATCAAGTCTACATCTCAGATGGGTCACCTTCAACCTAGACTAAGGAGGGGGCTTCACTAGTTACTTTTCTTCTTGCTATGTCAAAATACTTGATAGAAGCAACTCAGACGAAGAAAGATGTATTGGACTCATGGCTCCACAGAGATTTCAGTCCATCATAGTGAGGCAGGCATGACAGCAGGAGCAATTCCATCTGTGGTGGCAGAGGTGCTGAGGGGGTAGGTATCTCCTCACATCATGGTGAGCCATGAAGAGCGACCCATGTCTGGGATCCACCACTGATGGTCTGCTTCTGTCAAACAAGCTTCACCTGCAAGAGTCTCCCCATCCTTCACAGGCACAGGTGAGGGGCCAGTCAGAAGATGATCTCGTAGGGAATGTTTTAGAGTCAAACCTTAACCAGTGGGGTCTTTTGTTTTCTATACTCCACGTGCTGAGTTAAAATACATAGCATGTCAGAAAGAGGCTGTATTCACGGAAGGGTCTTTAAGGAGGAAACTAAGCTAACGCGAGAGACTCGGTGGACCTCAATCAGAACTGATAGCATCTGTGTAAAAAAGAGTTAGGATACAGACACACACAGATGGAAGACCATGTGAAGGCATGGGGAGGAGATGGCCACCTGTAAGCCCAGGGGAAACTAACACAACTGGCACCCTCATCTCGGACTCTCAGCCTCCAGAGCTCTGAGTAATGTCAATTAAGCTTCCATCCCTGAATGTGGCACTTTGCTATGCCACCCAAGCTGGCTATCAGAGGGCTAGCATGAGATCAAAGAGACCTGTCTGCACATAACTAGGGAGAACACAGACTCTCTGTTAGACTCCATTAAAGAGCCGAACCAGCAGGACCCTTCTTGTAACAGGCTTTAAACACCAAAAGGTTTTTTCTGGTCCCTCTGTGACCTGTGACAGACATGGCTTACAGTAGAGATCAAATAAGGGGCAGTAAAATTTCCTATCAAACATTAGTTTCCTAAGTCTTAGCTATTGCCTTCAAATTCCTCGCCTACCAAGTGCCCACAGTTGCCAGAACTCTGCACCCAGCAATTGACTGGAAATTCTAAATTCACTCAAGACTCTTCTGATAGTCCAAATAGCTGAGGGGCAGGCAAGGGGAAAAGAACTCAGAGGCCTGGAAAACATCACACTTTCTATTAATCAGTCCTGGTTCTGAGCTCATGGTACCTAACAAGATGGAGACGAGAAAGTATATAGCAGAGGAAAGGGAGACTGGCAAATCATTAGCCTGATGCTCTCTGTTTGCTAGACACAGATGAGAGATTCATTACCTCAGCCTCGCTCTCCTTAGCAGTATGGGTTTGATTCTCCTCTTGCCTACAGGTAATTCTCCATCAAAATTAAGTCTGTCCGCGAGTCCTCGATTTTATAAACTATACAGGCAGGGGAAGAGATGAGGTCAGGAAACCTTGGGTAGGGAGGAGGCTATCCTTTCCAGGGCTACAAGAGTATGCCCAAGTTGTTGGGGCTTTTTATTTTTTTAACCTGGATGTGGCTGTATTCGCGGTCCCATAGCGACATCAGCTGGCCAGATCCCCAATAGCAGCCTCTGGGAAGGAAACGACTCAGATGCACTGAGATACCTGCTACAAAAGGCACAGGTGTTTCCGTGTCTGTGACAAGCACGTGGCAGATGCACAGGTCTTTGTCTTTAAAGGCTACCTCAGTCCTCAAAAAATCAGTGATGTTGCTTATGCTTAATTGCCAACCAACCTTTTTCTCCAGGACACTTGTATACCCAGATGTGTCTCCTGGAGTTAAGTCAGGGGGTGCGCTCCCACATAGTCAGAGGATGCAACTGTGAGAGAGACAGCAAAGCCTGGGGGTTCTGTCTGTGCACAATAGGTGAAAAAAAAACTAAGAAAGCCAAAACATGTATAATCACTACTTTAAGTTTCTGGACTACTTGATCTCTTGGTTCCCTTTCTTGCACAAGCCTCTCCCCTCCCAAAAGGGCCCTAGAGATTCCTTTACAAATGCAGTCAGTTTTCCTTCTGATGTTATATCCTTAATCTTATAGCTTTTCTTTGCAGAGGGTCCCTCAGATTGTACCAGCTTTAGTTTTGTTTTGTTTTTTTAAAAAAAAAAAAAACAAAAACAAAAAAACAAAACACTGGGCTCCATACCCGCAGCACGGTGTGGGCTGATGGAGCTATTAGATGGATCTTTTCCTCAATACTGTACTGGGCACTGTGGAATACATGGAGAGAACAAGCTTCCAGAAATGCCCTGTTCCAAAGGAGCCGCAGCAGCACGTGAAACAACTAGGATTTCATGAATGGCCAAACTGAGCAGTTAAGATTATAGACATAGTAACCTGAAACTCAAGTGGCAAAGATAACAGAGGTCATTAAAGAATTGGAAAGCCAGGCATGGTGGTGCACACCCACAATCCCAGTACTTGAGAGTGGCATAGGAAAATCGGGATTTCAGGGTCATCTTCATGAGAAATGAAGTTAAGAGGCCAGCCTGGCCTATGAGAAATTGCCTTAAAAATATAAAGTAAAATACATCTATGAAATTACAAGTAATAAGAAAAAAGTAGTATCTAACCAAGGGAAGAATGCGAGTAGAGGCCACAGAATTCTGGGGAAGAGACAATGAACCAGGACAGAGCAACTTGGGGGGAACTAGGCTGTATATTAGGAAGTCGTGAACTCCACTGGGCTAAAAGAGAAGTAGCTCCAATTATTGAGACCTGGAGAAGCCTCTTGAGAATTTAATCTTGAGTCAGCAATCTCAAATATAAACGATCTCCAGGATGACCTGTTGCATTGGACACAGCCCCTACCCTTTCCTAATAACCAGCCAGTAGCATCATCAGCATTGCAGTGCTGTGGGAGCCTGATCCAGCGAGGAGAGCTGGACCGTGTTGTGGTCATGCTCATGCTCTTCAGCCTTAGCAATAGCTCCAGGTATCTAGTGGCCAGGGCTATAGCATCAGATCATTGACTCCGCCTACTGAGCAGCAGAGTCGCTCTGCACAGTGCCCAGCGGCCCTCAGGAAGGGCCTACAGGTCCGGTCCTGTCTGCAGACGCTGTGAAGCGCCATTGTAGCTACTTCAAGATTCCCACTCTCCTTACACTGCCTTCCCAACTGCTCTTGGAAAAGCACACGTTTCCCTTCTTTAAATACCTGTAACATGCTAGATTTTTTATAAGATTAATTTTTACTGTTGTGTGTGTGTGTGTGTGTGTGTGTGTGTGTGTGTGTGTGTGTGTTTACGCACATGAGTGCGGATGTTCATGTAGTCCAGAAGAATGCCAGATCACCTAGAGCTGTTGTGAGCTACCCAGCACAGACACTGGGAGCTAAACTTGGGTCCTCTGTAAAAGCAATACATCCTCTTAACCACTGAGCCCTCTCTCTGTCCCCAGCCTCTAATATCTATAACACCATGCCCCGCAGGTAAGTAGCTATTAAGGCCTTAGATGTCACTATATCAAGATTTTGAAATAGTCCCTAAACAATGGAACTGCCTCCCTTAACGGTCTACTGAACGCCTGGGATTCTCAGGGTATACCACAGTTCCCTGTGAATGAATCTAATGCTACATGCAACTGTCTAAAGTTGAAAGATGCAACTAGTTTTCTAGAACACTCTAGTGTGCTGGTTTGTTCTTGTCAGCTTGAAAAAGACTATAATCACCAGGGAAAGGGGAGCCTCAACTGAGGCATTGCCTCTATCAGATTAGCCTATGGCATTGTATTAGTTACTGTTCTGTTGCTGTAAAGAGACAACACGGCCAAGGCAACTCTTGCAAAATAAAGCATTTAATTGGGAGCTTGTTTACATTTGAGAGAGTTAGTCCCCCATGACCATCATAAAGGGAAGCAGACAGGCCTAGTGCTGTATCAGTAGCTGAGAGAGAAGGAGGGGGAGAGAGAGACAGACAGAGACAGAGAGACTGACTAGGTAGGCCTGGTGTGGGGACTTGAAACCTTAAAGCCCACCAATCGAAACAGATTTCCTGCAACAAAGTCCTGCCTACTCCAGCAACACACCCCCTAATCCTTCCAAACTGTTCATCCACTGGGGACTAAGACTGAAAATAAATGAACCAACTGGGAGCATTCACATTCAAAACTCCACAGGCATGTCTGTGAGATATTCTCTTGATTATTAATGCAGGAAGACCAAGCCCACGATTGGCAAAGCCATTCCTGGGAGGGTGGCCATGGGTTGTATGAAAAAAGGGATGAGCAAGCCCTGGTGAGCTAGCCAGTAAGCAGCGTTCCTCTGTGGTCTCTGCTTTAGTCCCTGCCTCCAGGTTCCTGCCTGGAGTTCCTGTCCTGACTTCCCTCGGGGATGGTCTATTACCTGAGAGATGCTGCTGTGTGGGTTGATGGGTCGAGAATAACTCAAACATGAGAATCTGGAAATTTCCATGCTGTAGTTCTGATAGAAGTGGACCCATCTATCGTCGGGATCAAGATCACAGAGATATTGAGCAAATGGGGCCAAGAGGAGAGGACAAGCATCCAATACTGGCAGAGAAGACCAAATGCTCCAGGAGGAGAAGAGCTGAAGACATTGCCTTAGGTGCCAATCCTAACACTAACCAAGGCTGTGGATGAAACCACAGCATCATCAGAACACCCCCCCAGGCCCACAATGCAGTGATGAAGGCCTTAGTAGATCCACACCTGGTAATCAGCACACAGTGAGACACAAGATTGACATCCCGTTGAATCTTGACCTGCCTGACTCCGTTCTCAGTGCTTTGTACATGCAGTTTCACACCCACAGATTCCAGCAACCTCAGACTTAATATATTCAGAAGGAAAGGACTGGCTCTGTGCTGAACAAGCCCTTGTCTTGTCATAATTTTCTAAGAACAAGATAAAGCAGCTACACACAAAGCATTTGCCTGGTACTGGGTGTTCCAAGTAATCTGGAGCAGATTTAAAATGCACAGAAGGATACACAGAGGTTGTGTGCAAACACTAAACCCTGAGGGGCTTGTGTGTCTGGATTTTAGTTCCTAGGCAGGTGAGACGACTGGAACCGATCCCCCTTGGATAACAGGAGACAAATGTATTAACTCCTTTAGTCCTCATGACTGTACTATTAGGCAATTAATACCATTTCAGAACTATCCCACTGTACAGATGAAAAAACTAAGCACACACATGGGAAGTAACTTGCTCTAGCTCCACTGCTTATAAGCATCAGGAAGAATGTGAAGCAAAATAAGTCAGATGCCAAGAAGTATTTTCTAACAAGCAAATGAATTAAAATGTAATATATATATATATATATATAATATACATATATAATAAAAATGTAGTTCACTTTATACCACACTTTTATCCATTTGTGTGTTTATATGTATCTTTTGTTTGCATTACATATATGTATATATGTGTGCATATATGTATGTATATATACATATATGTATATACACATAAAGGAACACTACTCAGCAATAAAAAGTAACAAAGTAATGATGTGTAGAAGGAGAACATAGGTGAATCTCAAAGAAATTACAGGGAGGGAAAGAGAAAAGATGTGGATTTCATATTATTCTGTTCAGATCAGATTCAAGGAAACCTTGATGCACAGTGGCAGAAAGCAGATCACTGATAGCCTGCGGAGGGAAGTTGGAGGGTGGGGTAGAGGGTAGAGAAGAAGAGCCTAGGAGTGATGGGTATGTTCATTATCTTGATTGTGGTGATGGCTTCATGGACATATTCATATGTCAAAACACATCAGATTGCACCCTTTAAATATATGAAATATAGTGGAAGTCATTGGGCCTCAACAAAATATTAGAACTGTTTTAAAAGCTCCTTAGCATGTGATGGTGTTTTTGAAAGTTTTAGCAGCAGAACCAATTAATAAATGGGGTTTGAAATCCAAGCAGTGGTTGGTTCCCCTTGGAATATGTGGCTGGACAGATTGCCAAAGGAATGCAAGTGTTGCCTCCCATCCAGGCGCTGCTGCCTAGGTGGGGTGACCTGTTTGTGGAAGCACATTGAGTTGATTGCTCACAATGAATTCACTTTTCCATGTGCATGCTATCCGGCAATAGACAGATCTTAAGAGCTGGAGAGATGGCTCCATGGTTGAGAGCACTTGCTGTTCTTACAGAGAACTAAGGTTTGGTTCTCAGCACCTACATGGTGGCTCACAACCATCTGTAACTCCAGGCCCAGGGAATCCAATATCCTTCTTTGGCCTCCTTGGGTACCAGACACAATCAGGATAGACAGACAGACATACATGCAGACAGAACACCTATAACTATAAATTAAAATAAAGGGAAATTTTAAAAAAAGAAATGGAGATACCTAGTTTTTTTAAAAAAACCACCACTTGTAAATGCAATATGAGGGGATAGTAGAACATATGTGACATGAAAAAAATAGGCAAAGGGGAATTCTAGGAGCTAAAGGGTTAAGAGGCAATGGGGATAGGGAGTTGGAAAAGGAAGGATAGGAGGGAGAATCATTAAAACTAAGAATATACAAAGAAGTCTTATAAAATTACAACAGTTTGTAAACTAATTAAAAACATAATTTTATAGGTTAATAAATATAATTAAGGGGCTAAAAAGATGGTTTAGTTGTCAAGAACACTGACTGCTCCTCCAGAGGATCCAAGTTCAATTCCCAGCACCCACAATGCCCCTTACAACTGTCTGCAACTCCAGTTCCAGGGGATCTGACACCTTCACACCAATGCATATAAAATAAAGTGAAATAAACTTTTAAAAATAAAAAATATATAATTTAAAGGAAAGGGGGAGTTTGAACAGAGATAACACACACACACACACACACACACACACACACACGAACAATACTGCCCAGAAGACATGGGTTATTAGATGAAAATCTCAGTATCTCTTTGTAAGCTCTTGCTCAGGGAGGTTCCCTAAATACCCAAGATGTTACCTACATGCTACTGTTGTTATTCTTGGTTGCCTACTCTAACTGGAAAGTAAGACCTAACTGCTGAAGTCACCTCATATTTTGCTTGCTAGATACAAAGAAAATTTTCTTAGAGTAACCACAAAACTCTCTCCTTAATGACTAGCTTTCAAGCTGCTCAAAGGTGTCACGAAGGCTGCTGAGAAAGAAAAAATATCAATGGTCCTACAACTACCAACCTGCCAGGCAAGATCTACCCATGAGCACAATAGTGGCAAGGCTGTCTATAGTGATAACCAACTGCTCTCTTTACTGGATTTGAGGCCTGCTCCCCAGGAGGAAATACTGAAAACATGGCCAAAATCCAAAGCTAAGGGAGTCATAGGTCCAAGGGGAGAACCCATTGATGTTGCTTTGCTAAATGATCATGTTGTCAAAATACCTTATAACTGTTTATGTTTATATCAATAGATTTGTGCTTTTTTTCAACTCTAGTTAGGGAAGCTTCTTATTGCCATAGATAGTGATTAATATGGAGACTCAAAGTGCTGAAAACAAGTAACCATGAGCACTCAGCTATGGACACGACAGCTACATCAACCCACCCACCCCACCAAGGTTCAGGGAACATCAAGAAGGTGTAGGACGAATGTAAGAGTCAGAGAGTGGGAATGGGTGCTATCAAATACTGTTCTCTGAACATGACAGTTGCAAACACGAACTCACAGCATCTTTGGTTACCTGCATAAGACCAAACCAGAGAAATTTTCCAGTATGGAGAGGAGAAGGACTCTCAAGGTTTGACTTCCGACTGAAGAGCTATTGGCAGTTGATCGCCACTGAGGGAAGGCAGGTTTCCCATGCCCCCATGTATGACTCCACATTCATGCAGATATGGGCAGACTAGTTGGGCTCAGCGTGTAATTGTCTTCCTTTTCTATTTTTGTAACAAAAAAAACATGGCCAAAGCAACTTATAAAAGTAAGTATTTAATGCTTCCAGAGAGTGAGTCCATGACCAACACAGCAGGAACAAGCAAGCACTCGTGATTCTAGGGCTGCAGCTGAGGGCTTACATCTGATCCACAAGCACAAGGTACTAACTGGGAATGGTGTTGGCTTTTGAAACCTCAAAGTTTACCTCTGATAACACATCTCCAACAAGACCAAGTCTCCTACTCTTTCCCAACCAATTTTTGTCAAAAGAGGACCAAATATCTAAATATATGATCCTATGGGGTCTATTCTGATTTAAAAACCAACAGAGCAATTTTTTTAAGGAGAGAGAGGACATGAAGTGGAAGATGTGTTGGATAAGGCAATAGAGACAGAGGAGAAAAAGTAGGGGCAAAATGGTTAAGATTCACTGTATTCGTGTAAACTTTTCTCAAAGAATAAAAGGAAATGAGAAAAAGACACAAGAGCTAGACATTGAGTTCTTGTCAAGCAGCTGTTTATCACACACTGAAGTAAGGGGAGTAACTAAGCTAAAATAATGTAGATGTATTAGTTACTTATCTATTGCTGTGATAAAACATCCTGACCAAAGCAACTTATATAAGTAAGCATTTAATTACGCTTATGGTTCCAGAGGGTTAGAGTTCATGAAGGTGGGGCAAAAAGAACCTCACATCATGAACTGAAGCAGGAGGCAGAGAGGAACTGAAGCAGGAGGCAGAGATTGCCCTGGGAATAGCACAAGTCTTTTTGAAACCTCAATCCCACCCCACCCACACACCCAGTGACATACTTTCTCCAACAAGACTGTGGAGACTCCTAATCCTCTCCAAATAGCCACCAGTTGGGTACCAATTATTCAAATGCCTGAGACTTATAGGGAACACCTCACTCACACCATCATAGTAGGTAGTACAAAGAAGCTAGATCTTACTAAGTTCTAAAAACTATTTCTTATTCCCAAGCTTATCTAATACCTGACAATGTGCGCATTAAGGAATACTTTCAAGACTTGTCTGTTTCTAATTAGATGGACATCTAATAGAATAATTCACCAATAAAAGAATAAAAAATACCCAAAACACTAACCAGTGGAAAAAAGTGAAAAGCTGCTCAGCTACAAACCAGAGCCTCAGAATGAGACAAGGACCACAGTGAATCAATCACACACTGGCCTGAAAACTGAGCCCTAATCCAGGAAGTAGCAACATGGCCTGTATTTCATCACTATATTCTCACAATCAGTGTGCCCTTACCATTTCTGTATAATTTAAAATTTTATTACATTTAGACATTTATTGTGCATGTGTGTGTGAAGACGAATCTGAGGAGAACTTTCGAGAGTTGATTGTTTCCTTCCACCAAGTGGGTCCTAAGAATCAATCTCCCTCCAGTCATCAGGCTTGGTGGCAAGTGTCTTTACTACTAAGCTATCTCACTAGCTCTCTTCCTAATTTTTAAAATATCACTGTAATATAATTAACACCCCAAACCTCACTATTTAAATTGTACATTAAGTTAATCACCACCAACAAAATGAATACACACATTCTCATTGCATGGGTCTTCCTCTGCTGCCGCAGACATACATTCTGCCTTCCTGAGAAGGCCATTGAAATTTTATCATCCTTCCCATAATGGTTCAGGTATTGGATCAGTCAGGTGTTGCGATAATTAGCCTCATCAGCTATATGAGATTTAGAATCACCATGGAAACAAATTTTGGGGCCCATTTGTGAGGGAGTTTCCAGGTTGGGTCAGTTGAGTTGGGAAGACCTACTACAAATATGGGTAACACTATTCCATGGTCTAGGGTCCTTTGTTGAAATAAGAGCAGCAGAGCTGCATCCCCGGCACCCGGCCGCCCGCACGGCTAGCTTTATACCCGAGATAATTACACGGAAACTGTATTCTTTAAACACTGCCTGACCCATTAGTTCCAGCCTCTTATTGGCTAGCTCTTACATATTGATCTAACCCATTTCTATTATTCTGTGTGGTCCACAAGCTGGCTTACCAGGAATGATCTTAACCTGTGTCTGTCTGGCGTTGGAGAATCATGGCGACTCTCTGACTCAGCTTCTTTCTCCCAGCATCCTGTTCTGTTTTCTCCGCCTACCTAAAGGTTGGCCTATGAAATGGGCCTAGGCAGTTTCTTTATTAATAAGAAATCATTCCCACATCAGTCCTTGCCTGAATGAAAAATAAAAGCTGAGCATCTGCATTCAATGCTTCCTACTTCCTGACTGTGGGTGCAATATGACAAGCCTTGTGTTCTTGTCACCATGCCTTCCACAGCAAACCAGGAGAGCCAAGTTAAACCCTTCCTTCCTGGAGTTCCTTTTGCTGGGCATTTGGTCACAACGATGAGAAAACGAATACAAATCTCTGTCTTCAAAGCAGACAGCTGTTTTCAAGGGCATGAGCAACACTACTACAAAAGATGTTTCTTGTCATCAAAGACCTCTGTCTATGCTTTGCCTCATGACCTCACCCGAGCTGACCCAGGGCTTGTCTCCAGAGGAGACAGTAAGGGGGATACTTGAAGGACTGAGTTTGTGTTGTTTGCTATCATTTTTCTAAACACAGATTTCCCTGGCAATAGAATTTTAGGTTCCAACAGAGGCTGGACAGAAAGCCATTGCAAACTTTTCCTCTAAAATCAAGCAAAGGTGGCTAAGGATGCTTCAGAGGTAGAGCCTCAAAGTGAATGTATTTCTTTTAAAGAGTCTTCCACCCATTTGAACAGACAGATCCATAGTACGCTGACCCCAGACCCATTTCGCCATTGCATATGAGAAGAGAGAAGTACAGACCGCTTGTCACTCTCACTCAGGGAAGAGTTTAAAAGGAATGACCCTCAGAAGGCCCCATCTATACCTGGACCTGGTTTAAATAATGGTTCCCTGGACACTGAGGAGGAGCCTGAAATCAAAATAGGATGCAGCTTCTGGGCATATGCGTTCTGCATCTCAGCCCCAGAGGCATTGTTATGGACACACTGTATATACTGAAGCAGATTCCATCCTGTAAAAGTGACTGTAGCAACTATTTTAGCCCCACATGCTCTTCTAGGGCCTTCTATCTCCCTTCTCCTGATGCTGAGCGGTCTTGATAAATAGGATATGATAGAAATGTCACTGTGTGACTTTCCAGTCTGGGCCATTTTAGAAGTACATTTTTCAAAGTGTCACTAGACTGTATAAAGGCTGCAACTCTCTTCTCATGCATAAAGCTTTAAGATTCCTCCAATAATCCCCACCAGAAAAAAAAGAAGAAGAAATGTAAAACATAACCATGAGCATTTCTTGCAATGAAGCAGAAATGAAAGGAAAGACCACGTTGAAGTCAGATGTGAATATGCATCGTTTGTTTGAAACTGCGATCAGATTAGCGATGACAAATGATCCCTGCCTTTGTTAGTTCATTAATTCTACCTTAATTAGCTCAGACATCAGGGATATAACCAAGCTCACTAATAGAATATAATGTAATAAATAGAAAGATGCTTTCACATAATGCTTTAGACAAGAAATAAGAGAGCAATTTATTGCTGAGAAAACAGTAACAACTATACAAAAGGTAAACAATATATTTGAGTCAACTGTTGAAAAAAAAATAATTTGCCCAGTAGGCAAGAGACATTTAAATAAATAATGGCTAGGTCTGGCTATCTAGGTGATGGAGAAGCATATACCCAATGAAACAATGATAAATAGCCGAGACAAGATAAAAATACATTCCTCTGTCACATACAGGCATTTAGAACAGGTGCTACAACCTGTAATCACCGATGAGTAGGTGCCCTTTTCTTGCTTTTCTGCTCTGATCTTTTCTAGCTTTCTCCTCATGCTCCACGGTGGTTGGTCTAGTCTACATTTTAGTTGGAAGAAAAAAAAGTCAGAAAAAGTGGCGTCACTTTTCTTATATAACACTTGAGCCTAAGTCCTGTTAACTGCAGCTTAGCTCCCTAAACAATATGCCCTTTGTTTTTCCAGCTCGCGAGTCCATGTAAGAAACAATGGTTCTAAAACTAAGGAGGAAAGGGGAGAGCATGAGAAAGTGGCAAAGCTGGAAACTCCACCTGGGCAGGACCCTCCAAGGGTAGACTCCATGGAGCATTGGCGACTGGTTCTGAGCATCACGGGAGCAGAGTAGTATTGTCATCCTTTTGCCCAGTTGTGTTATCTACAAGAATGCTATCAAATATATTTTCCTGATGAGAGAGACCGCTTCCAAGAGAAGTGCCTTTTCTCTTTGGCCTTCAACTCATTGCAGAGGCAATGAGAAATGGCATCCATCGTCTAGCCATGAAGACAAGAGGACTTGCTGTAATGATGCAGCAGGAAAATGGAAATAGTCCAAGTTCTGAAGTTCATGGTTAGAATAGCTGTGAGTTGCTATGGACAGCCTACCAATAGGCTTCTTACTATGTAGTAAGAAACTCCCTTGCTGAGACCAGTGTACTGGGTTTTCTGATATAATCAATCAAATACACCCTTGTATGATTGAGCAAACTTTCATAATCCCACTTCCATGCCACATGGACCACTGCAAAATCATTTCCCTACTGCCACTGATTCTGCTCTCCTGTCTCTTCCTCATAGCACGTGGCTGCCAGGGTGTTATTTTAAGATAAATATCCAACTATTCACAGGCCTGCTTATAGCTTTTGTGGGCTCTTTTGTGCACTGGGAATAAAAAAGTCCTACCGTGGTATGGGATGTCATGGGCTTTGCAAATCATTCTGAACTCATCTTTCATTGCCTTCCTCTCTGTGAACAAGAGGACAGTGCAGTAAGAAACAAATCAAAGCCTCCTGTAATTTCTATTAAGAAACTGGACCTTTAGATCCATTGGCAAATGGATATATACATTTACACACACAGTGAACTATTGCTCAACCACAAAGAAGAGTAAGATCCAGTCATTTGCACCAAGATGGCTGAACCTGAAGAATACTGCACTAGGGCTGGAGGGATGGCTCAGTGGTTAAGAGCATGGGCTGCCCTGTCAGAGGACCTGGGTTTAATTCCCAACACCCATTTAGCGGCTCACAATCATCTCTAACTTCAGTCCGGGGGATCTAACACTGTCATCTGGCCTCTGTGGGCAACAGGCTTACACTCGGTGCATGGACATACATGTGGGCAAAACACCTACACACATAAAGTTAAAATAAATTAATCAGTTAAATAAATAAGAACAGCACAGTGCTTGATCACCACACTTATTGCAATATTTCATGCACAGAAAACCAAATCCTGAATGATGTCACTGATGGGCAAAATCTAAAAAAGTTGAACTCACAAAGGTAAAAAGTAAGAATGGTGGTCTCTAGGTGCTGAGGAGGGACAAGAACTACAGTTTGGAGAATAATCATTGAAATATAATTCAAGGTAGGGTTCGGTGAGATATTTTTTGCTTTTCAGTACTTTCGGTATTTGGGATTGAACCTAGGACCTCACACATGCTAGGCAAGAGTTCTATTATTGAGCTACAATACCACTCTGAGGCAGGAAAATTGTAAATTCAAGACTGGTCTGGATGTCATAACAAGTACCAGACAACCATTCTAACCACACACACACACACACACACACACACACACATGCACACGCATGAACACCAAGCAAAATAGACGAATAATTTCTAGTGTTAACTTCAGCACAGGAGAGTGAGTGTAGTTGATAATAGCCTAGTATAATTTTGTAAATATCCAACAGAGATGAGCTTGAAGGCTGTAGACACTGGAATTGATGAAAGTACAAGGAAACATAATGGCGTACCACTCTAATTTGATCGCTTTACATTATAAGTGTGTTCTGAAATCGTCATGCTGTATTCTGTACACAGATACAAGCACGTATTGGTTAAAAAGGAAAAGGCAATGATCAATCATTCAAATGGGGAAACTGTCACATTTCTTATGAAACTGAACCATGGAGTATTCTAATATTGTCCAGTCCA
Organism: Microtus ochrogaster; assembly: GCF_000317375.1. Lineage (NCBI taxonomy): Eukaryota > Metazoa > Chordata > Mammalia > Rodentia > Cricetidae > Microtus > Microtus ochrogaster. The sequence continues at coordinate 42,935,308 of NC_022018.1, read as the reverse complement.
GAAGTTTCTAAATCATATTTTAGCTGCCCTTCTGTCTGGTCTGTCTGCTTTCTATTTCTTCCTTTATACTCTAGGAATCACAGGTAAGTCTGAGGAAGGTTTTTCCTTCTTGTACCTGACACTTTGGGTACCTGATACCTGTGTGTGTGGGCCTTTTGATAAAGAAAAACTGTTCGGTATTTTATTTTCAAAACTAAAGCATTTAAGAGCTGCAACAGAATAATTACTGATCGGACTTTATTCTCTCTACTTCTCCCTGCATTGTAAATATTTTTAAATAATTTATTTTTATTTTTATGTGTACTGGCTTTTTGCCTGCATGCATGTCTGTGTGAGGATGCCAGATTCCCTGGAACTGGAGTTACAGACAGTTGTGAGCTGCTATGTAGGTGTTGGGAATTGAACCCAGGTCCTTTCGGAAAAGCAGTCAGTGCTCTTCACCACTGAGCTATCTCTCCAGCTTCAACCATAGTCAATAATTTCAAAGAACCTTACATTAACATTTAATGTACAAAAGAGATCACTTCCAGAGTTTAAAATTTGCCAAGCATCCCTCCAGTATTTTGCTTCCTCTCCGAGAGCCACTTCTAAGAAATCTTTGGTGGATGATTTGCAGGTGAGCACGTGAGTTTTGAGGCAGTCACAGCTGTCTTTGAGAAAATGATGTTTATCTGGATCCCAAATAGACCCTCTTGTAACTACAAGAGAGAATGAGACCACCATTAATTCCATAAAAGTATTTTTAGCCTTTTAATCTCATCTGGTGCCTTTTCCAATCATTGCAAGTAAGTTTCTGGTTGTCTGTATCACACCGACATATGCTGCAGATTCTGCTAGACGGGTGCTGAGGGCTATGTTTCCATCCTCTGGGTCTTCAAGACGTGAGCAAACTGTTTAAGCAAAATTAAGATACCTACAGGCAAAACCTGACAAAGCGTCGCGCACTGAGCTCCATAATAGATTGAGAATTTTTTAATATCATGACACTCTCCATCTTCACCTACCTGTCAGCTCCACATCAGTTGTTATTAATTTAGCACCAGAGAGCCGGGCAAAAGCTGCAAGCTAGCAAGCACACACAAATCTGCAGCGGAGGTGGCAAAGCCTCCTCGGAGATTCTTGTTCACAAACTTTATGGGAATTTGAAAAATGCCCCTCACTTTGCAGGATGCTTGATGGGAAATCAAATAAAGGTTGGAAACACAAGTTTCAGTTGCCGCGTTTCAAAGCCGAGCCAGCTTTAAGACACGAGCAGGCAGGTCTTCTGTGGAATTCTGAGCATCCACGCAGGTGCACAGACCTGTCTTTCGGACTCCTATCAGCGTTACTCCTCTTTAATTAAAAGTCCCATTCCCAGCACTAGCTGGTTCTAAGACACAGACATTCAGGTGCTACCAAGCTGGACAAGTGCGACGTGTGGCAAAGAAATGAATCTACTGTCCTGAAACCGGTTTCCACGGAGCTAAGGACCACTTTGGGCCCTGCTATTGCTTAAACACAGATTGTGTCCCCCCCCAAAAAAATGTTCATGTATTAAAGAGTGGTACTGCTTGGAGGCAGGATAATTTTTAAGGGTAGAGTCTAAATCAGGTCTATTGGCACATACCTGTAATCTCAGCATTTATGGGAGGAGTGGGTTGGTTTTCTCCACCTACCTTGGTGTTGGTAGAAGGTATCGAACTCAAGTCACCAGCCTCCTGAGGCAAGCCTTTTATCCACCAAGCCATCTCGCAGGCCCCATGACCTAGAGAATCTTTCATTCTTCGTAGAGACTACTTTCTGGGTAACTACCTGAAAATCAGTTTCTTCACCCTTCTCTAAGTGCCAGTCTCCTCTTCTGTAAGTGTAGATAATAATAATAATAATAATAATAATAATAATAATAATAGTATTGGCTTCCAAGACTGTTCTGAGAATTGAGTGTTGATGCCAATAGAGTTTGGGATAGAATTCAACAGACAGCAATGATCAATAAATGCCTGGTAGCCCTGTGATAACAATGGCGAGAAGGAAGAGGAGGAAGGAGAGGATTATGATTGTGATAAGATGATGCAGGGCCATTTCCTGAGTTCAAAGAAGTAGTTTGGGTGATCCCTGAATGAGTAACTTGGAGATTGGTGGAAGGAATGAGTTTTCTTTTGGTAAACTGGTTGCTAACTCCTGGCTTGTAATTTTCTGAGACATTTTTGTTTGCCCTGCTCTACTCCCCAAGGGTAAAAAAATGATTTCGCATTTTTGATTTCTGAAGTTTGCTCCAAGGCAAGACTAAATCGTACCTGCATGGTTCACCTCTTAATCCACTCACCATCATCCTGTGTCTTTGCATGTGTATCTGTTCATTCAACACATGTCTCATCCAGTGCCCACTGGGCTCCAAACTGGATGCCAGGTGTGATGACGAAATGATGAACAAGATGCCATCTGTGTCCTTGGGAAGTTTATAGTCCAGAGGCAGAGAGATCATAGACATGTGATCTCAACATCGTTAAGTAAAGGGGTGTATCTCCATGTATGTAGAGCTGTGTTGGTCACGTGGTAATTGTAAACAGATCTGCTGCTTGACACCTGGAATCACAGCACTTAGGAGGCAGGAGGATTGCCATAAGTGGGAGGTTCGGGATGAGATCTTTTCTCAGCAGAATCTATGGCTGCAGTGGGGAGAGGAAAGACACGCCTCTACGTTCTGACCTAGGAAGTTAGTGGCAGGGAGGTGGTGGGGAAGTGGAATGGGCTTCCGGTGTCACAGAGCAAGCCAGTGAACATGTGAGGTCTGCAAGACAGACACAAAATGCCTTCAGAAAAGTGACATTTGTGACATCAGGTCAGCGATATGCTAAGTGTGCTACTGAAATAAGTGCATGCTCCCTTCCTTCTGACTTGGAACTTAGCTGCACTAGAGTGACCTCATGAATTGCTTTTCCTCATTCTGTAGGAGAGGCCTGAAGGGGAGGTTCTTACAATCTTTAAGGGCGTTATCCCAAGTTTCCAATGTTCTAGAACCTGTAGGCCCCAGCTCTTAAAGGCTCTACCACCCCCCCCCCCAGTAGCAGCAGCACCAAGCTGATTAGTCCTTTAAACCCAGAGACACTTAAGGACTAGTCCAGATCTAGCTATGGAGGTCAATAGTGACCAGGAAGCAGTATGTGCCCAGACACAAATCTAGATTTCCTCAAGACACTGAAGCTTGATGGATGGCTGCATCCCCGATGCTTAGAACAGTACCTGGTACATAGAGATGGCTCCATGAACAAGAGGAGTGGACACAAGACATGGCAGAAATAGCAGTATGCACAGCACCTGTGTCACCCTCCTGCTATCTGCCCCACATTTGAGGTAATTCAGACCCTAACTCTGAAGCCCAGCACAGTCCGAGACAGAAAAATAATCTCCTAAAATGGAGTGTTGTCCGATGGGCATCGCTAAGAGCAGTCAGAGAAGGAAACAGCTTCTGGCACACACGCTCATTTTAACAGAAGCCGGGATGACATGTGGAGAGCTGTCATGTCTACTCCAAAGAGCAAACCATCCAGTTCGTGTTCCCCTTGCCAAATTAATTTCATCTGACGTCTCCTTTGTATCCTAAGGTATCATTGATTTCAAACTTGACAATGACAAGAGCAGTGTTCTGTTTGGCAAATTCAGTCTCTCATATGATCTTTATTATGAGTAAGGCTATTCTGATAACCCCAAATCAAATAGACAGAGCAGCTAAAAATACACTTATTGATTCTTTTAAATAAAATATAAGCTTGCTTGCTTTATTATGCTTAATACTGAGCGAGGTAGCGTGTGCATCAATTCTCCATTGCAACAGAGGAAGAAGACAGTAGGAAACCAGGGCTCTGTGGCTGTGAGAACCAGGAAACCAGATGAAAGTTCAAGATCTTTTGTAGCGGGTCCCAAGTCTGACTGTATGTTAGAATCAGCTGACCCTTCCTTTTTTTTTTTCCTGTAGTGATAAAGCCTGGCCCCTCACTACATAAAATAAGGTCAACTCCCCAGCCTGACATGGCATCTGCGGCTTGTCAAAACTCCAGGTGCTTTATGAACAGATCTATTATCTATGTGAGATTGAGCAAATAATTTATTAATGTCATCTTATATAACATTAGTATAGTCAATATTCCATGTCATGGTCCTGTAATTGGAATCTATAGTGTATACAGACACACACACACACACACACACATACACACACCTTTTTTGATTGTGTTAGGCACTTCACTGTCGTGATGGATAAACTAATATATGACTAACAACCTCTTATTTTACTATTTTATTTTTTTATTCGAGCCAGGATTGAAAATAAATCAGACCCAAGTGAAAGAGGTACATACATTGCAATTAGTTGTTTTCTTCCTTATGACTCTAAATATATAGTATGTTTTCCTACTGTTTTTTTTCTTTGAATATTTTGGGTGAAGGAATCAGATTATCTGGTTGTTTTCCATGACTTTGAATTTGTTGTTTGTATCTACACAGAATCATTCGATATATCCCCCCTTTTGTATTATTTCCTGAAAATTTATTAGATCAAAAGGCTGGGCCAACACAACTGGATGATGTGCAGAGACTCTGGAGTGCTTGTTCCCAAACAGGATGTCTTTATCTAGCCCTCTCCTCAAGGTTCAGGGATCTATGCTGAAGAGGAGGAGGAAAGATCAGAAGAGCCAGTCATGGTGCTGACGCCAAGGAAACAGTGTCTTCCAGACACCGCAGGACTGAGGCACAGATGAGCCCACAGAGACTGTGTTAGCAAAGAACATTCAAGCCAGAGGGGGTCCCGGCACTGAGGAGGGGCAGTGGACACAGTCTCCCTTACACACACACCCCAAGAAGCCACCTGCAGCTGACACATGCTGCCAAGAGGAAAATCAGCTTTCTCCAATGGAATGTCACTGGATACATCAATCGCACCCCATGCCCAGGAATAGGTGGCCAACACAAAATAAACTATATGGGTTTCTTTTTGTTGTTGGTTTGTTTTTTGGGAGGTTTAAGGGGGGTGGGTTTGGGCTTCTTTTTTCTTTTTTGTCTTACTGATTTTTTTCATTGTTGGTTTTGATTTTTTTTGGGGGGGAGTGTTATTTTGGTTTTGCTTTAATTTTTTTAAAGAGAAAAAGTACATAAAACTGGGAGGATAGGGAGATGGAAAGAAAATGAGAGGTGTTGGGGGAGGGGAGAAAATGTAATCAAAATATATTGTATGAAAAATTTTTAATTAATTAATTAAGTCCTGGTCAAATTTAGACTCAGTCAGCAAGATTACTACACAGGTACTAAGCAATGCTGAGGTAACTCTCAGGGGCACATTGTCTTAGGCAGGGCTCTCTGAGGCACACAGCTAGCAGAATGAATACATACTGAACCAGAGAGATGTCTCTAAAGGTAAAGGAGTTCACACCAAGTCTTACACCCTGAGTTCCATTCTCGGGCCCCACATGGTAGAAGGGAAGAACTGGTTCTTGAAAGTTGTTCTCTGACGTCAACATGTGTACCGTGGCATCCATAATTCTACACACAGACAGACAGACAGACAGACAGACAGACAGATAAATGTAATAAAAAGCATAGCATCAAAAGCATATACATATATATATGTGTATATATATATATATATATATATATATTACTGGGGGTATTTATTAAATTGGCATAAACAATACTGCTATCTGCAAGTCAGAGACATTGAGATCCCAATAGCCGTTTTGTTTAGTACATGTGTCTGGACACCTCAGCAGTCCCGGTATGGTGCTCGACAGCCTGATGGCTTCCCAGAAAGCCACTGGCCTTCGGTCCACATACGAAAACTGAAGTAAATTGATGTCCAGTGTTAGCAAAGCAAGACAACAGCAGCAACGGAGATGTGGTCACCAGAGGGGTTGACAGTGAGCAGGGAAAGCAGCACTCTTTCCTCCCTTAGATCTTCCGTCGAAGATCTAGAGGTAGTGCAACCCATTCTGTGGGAGAGTCTGCCCCCTCAAGTGATGCTTCCATAAAGTCCTTTCACAGACTGTTTAGTTGATAAGTTGATAACCAAAATTAACCATTACACTCATCAGTATTGGGTGGGTACCCATGTATATGCACATAGAGGGTGTGCTCATGCCCATAGATGGACATACAGAGGCCAGAGGGAGAGACCAGGTGTCTTCTCATCTGGTGCATATTCTGCCAATATCTAGAAATGGCCAGTCTCCAAAGAGCCCCTCCATAACTTCTTGTGGGAAATGTCAGTTGAAACCAAAATTTGGTGGGTTCGGGGTATTCTTTGCCACTAAGTTGTGTTTGTTTTGAAACTTTGTTTGTTGTGAATAAACCGAGCAAGATAAGAAAAACTTCTTATTTTTCTTAAGACAGAAGCATCCTAAGGTCATCTGGATATTTTGATTTAAATTCAGGACAAACGAGTTTGATTTAACCTGACCTATCTGATGCCTGCAATGCCCAAATCCCAACTTCCAATAGTGCTCTATGGCTAGTCCTTTGTTTTATCCCCCAGTGTATACATGCAACCCCATCAGAATAATGCCAGCTACTCTAAAACAGCCAAGAAGCTGGAGACACAACATCAGCAACAAAAAGGCAGAAGCGTTTTCCATTGAATGTGTTTGCTTCGAGTATCCATGATTAAAAGCTTACTGATAATCATATATCAAGTCATTAGAAGAACACCACTCTCAGGGATGGAGACGTGGCTCCATGGTTAAGACCCCACATTGCCATTCCAGAGAACCTGAGTTCAATTTCCAGCAACAGTATCAGTGGGCTCAGAAACACCTAGAACTCCCGCTCCAGGAGATCTGGCGCCCTCTTTTGACCTTTATGGGCACTGCATTCATGTGCACACAACCACAGACATGTAATTAAAAATAAAATCTTTTTTAGAGAAAGAATTCCACAGCCTGTGGACATCTCATCAGTCTGATGTACCATGTGTCTTGTATTGCTTTTCTGGAGGTTTTTTCTCAGTTTGATAAATTTATAATGACATAAAAATGTACTTTCCACAGACAAATTTTAAAAAAAAGGGTATAGCCATGCAGCCTAGTCCTAGTTCTTGCCTATACTTTATAAATTTGGTTTTAAAATAAATACAGAAATGTGCTTTCATTTGCTGCACACCAAACGTTATTAGATGGAGAGTACACCATAAATTCTTTCTTGCCTTGTTTTTTCCACTGACATATCCTGGAAACCATTATTACCACTATACTGGGGCACTCCTAATTCCTGTTCAGCAGTTCATGCATTCTCAAGGTACCAATGATAAGATGACCTCAGGTAGTCCCTTATTTGGGAATATTTGAGTGTTCACGGGCTTGTTTGCATAGACGGGATAGCACTTAATAGTCTCCCACATTCATCCTAAAAAAAAAAAAACCATTGCTAGACAGTTCTAGGCTCAGTTTCCTCACAGGGGCTATATAGTTTTGCTTCCACCTGAAGTCCCTGAGAATAGCTGCATCTTCAGGGCAGCCTACCCATGCATGCTGGCACCTTTGGATTGCCACCCGTCTGCTAGGTAACGGAGGGTTGCTTGTGCTTGTATCTGGTAACTCTAGAATCAGTCGCTTAGTGCCTTTTTATAGCTTTAAGTATAAGTTTTGTGAAATTGCTCTCCATATTTCTACTTGTTTTCCACAGATTTGGTCTGATCTTTTTTCTTTTTTTAAGCATCCATTCACACATTACAGATTCCAGACTTTTGCCGGGCGGAGGTGGCACATGCCTTTAATTCTCTTATTGTTTCTAATTTTCTTCTTGATTGAGTTTTCAAAATATGAAACTACCCAGTCTGTTAATGGGGGTCAGTTTGGCTTCTTGCTTCAAAACACATGCTTCTAGTGATTATCTACTCCAGTGTAACACAGTGTAACTAAGTGGGAAGCTCGGAACTTAACCAAGGATGCTTCAAAATGTTTCCCATTTGTCTTAGTTAAGGTTTCTATTGCTGTGAAGAGACACCATGACCATGGCTACTCTTTTTTTTTTTTTTTAAGTGTGAATGGAGCTGTTTTTTATTGATGTGGAAATGGACTTCTCAGCGAAATCCCCTTGGGTTTAAGACCATGTTCCTGCTACCTTTTTTCCTCCAACTTCTGCTGCCTGAGCTTCCATGCCTGTAATCCAGCATCCATTTCCTGTGTCAGCAGTACAACTCGTCTTGCAAGCTTCTCCCTTTGAGCTTTTCTTCGAAGTTGGCCTTTCATTGGGGGAGCAGGACGGCCATCGGCGAAAGACCAGTCAGGAAGCTCCATGAGGGGCCCATAGCTGGAAGGGTTGGCAGCCAGTCCCTGTTGAAGTCGCCACCGGCCGCCGGCCCGAGCCGCTGCGCTGCAGTGCAATCTCCGGACAACTATGGACAGCCAAGACCCCAACGCAGCCATGCCGTGGCCGGCTACTCTTTTTAAAATATATATATATGGGGCTGGAGAGATGGCTCAGCGGTTAAGAGCATTGCCTGCCCTTCCAAAGGTCCTGAGTTCAATTCCCAGCAACCACATGGTGGCTCACAACCATCTAAAATGAGGTCTGGTGCCCTCTTCTGGCCTTCAGGCATACACGCAGAAAGAATATTGTATACATAATAAATAAATAAATATTTAAAAAAATAAAATAAAATATAAAATATATATATATATATATTATATATATAATGTCTGTGTGTATCTTTGCAGGCCAGAAGAGGGCACCAGACCTCATTACAGATGGTTGTGAGCCACCATGTGGTTGCTGGGAATTGAACTCAGGACCTTTGGAAGGGCAGGCAATGCTCTTAACCACTGAGCCATCTCTCCAGCCCCACCATGGCTAATCTTATAAAGGAAAATATTTAATTAGACCTGGTTTGCAGTTCAGACATTTAGTCCATTATCGTGGGAGGCATGGAAGCACACAGGCAGACGTGATGCTGTAGAAGGAATCAGAGAATTCTATGCCTGGACTGGCAAGCAGCAGGGACATTGGGCCTGGTTTGAGCTTCTGATACATTTCCTCCAACAAGGTCACACCTCCTAATAGTGCCACTCCCTATGAGCCTTTGGGGCCATCTTCATTCAAACCTTGCTTGATCGCTGGCCCTCGTCTATATTTTTAACTGAGATTGGTCTATAGTTTTCTTATTTGGAGAACTCTGTGATGGGCTTGGGAATTGATGTTTTATATTTTTAAAACAAATAGCCTAAACTTTTCTTCTGCGTTCTACAATAGTATTACAAGCATTGCAATGATTCTGTCAAACTATTTGGACTCCCCGCTTCTCTTGGGAAAGGTTTCCTCCACGCCCTGCAAAGCAATGCACCTGTCTCAGAACGTAGCTGGGGCCTGCCCTTTATTAAGACCCGCCCCTTTGCGCAGGCGCGCTTGCCGTCCAGCCAGCCAATCGTGGGACACAAGCATGGGGGCCGGACTTCCTGCTCTATCAGTGCCCTAGCAGTTCGGGTTCCGCCCCCGCCAGGAGCTGGGCCGGAAGATGGCGGCAGCCGCGGAGCTGAAGCTGCTGGAGAAGTCTCTGGGACTGAGGCCGGGGAATAAGTACAGCGCTCAGGGCGAGCGACAGGTGAGGTGGGGCACCAGTGGGAGAGTGGCGAGTTGACCCGGCCCCTACCGGGACTCGAGAATAGAATCGGCCGGGGCTCGAGAGTGGACGCTGCGCCCCACGTGTGTGCTGGACGGGCCGCAGGGCTCGGTCTGGACCTCCAGATCAGTGTCATCATCCCCCGCCCGGGAGCAGAAAGCCGGTTCGGGAGGCGTGGGCAGAGCCGTGGGTTGAGATCACTCCAGGCGGATCGTAGCCGAGAGTGCTCCTTTTATTCAGCGACCACCTTACGATCAGTCACGGGGATGGGGCGGGGATGCGGCCGGGAGCTCGCCCTGCAGGCGAACAGGAGTGATTCTTGGAAGCCTCTTGGCGAAGAGAACAAGGAAGGGGCCCTGCTCATTCTGGGGACACATTGGCTTAGATATGCAGTGTGCAGAGAACTGAAGTTACCCGCTGTGGGACTGTGAGGCTCCTGGTGAGATGTAAGGATTCCGATTTTTTAGGGTTTTGGAAATGAGTTGTTAATAACATAATTTGCCCTGGAAAGACTGTACTAGAGGAAGAATGGTAGTAGGAAACCCAATTTGAATGTGTATTTGGGGGAGTGGTTCCAGATAACTTGTTCTTGTTTGGGCCCTAATGTTTTTGCATTAGGTACGGGTTAAATTTTTGTCCAAAACGTGGAAGTATTGTGGGGTTTACACTAACTTAAAGTGACACTGGAAAGGTTAAGCCTTTGATAGGCTGCAAAGGCCAGCCTGCCCCAGGGGTGATGAGGTTCTCTGTCTTCACCCGTTTCGTTTGCATCAGCCACTACTCCCACGTTTGACTTGGGAAATTTGCCAAGACATGAATATTGCTTTCGAAGATTACTTAGTATGAGGGACAGTCACCAACAATTAAGAGCCCAGCAGAACAAGCATTGAGAAGGAATACAGTGAGGACTGGCCCAGAGGAAGTGGGAGATTGTTTGTTTGTTTGTTTGTTTGTTTGGGTTTCGAGGCAGGGTTTCTTTTTTTTTTTT
>NC_022018.1:42905336-42924583 GCF_000317375.1 Microtus ochrogaster | reverse complement strand
TGAGCATCCAAACTGCCTAGGCTCCCACAAAGCCAGTAGGTGCAGTAGGATCAAAAACCCATTGCGAGGCAGGGTTTCTTTGTGTAGCCCTGGCTGCCCTGGAACCCCCCTGCCTCTGCCTCTGCCTCTGCCTCTGCCTCTGCCTCTGCCTCTGCCTCTGCCTCTGCCTCTGCCTCTGCCTCTGGGAGTGCCGCTGTCGAGGTGTGCACCACCACACCCAGGTCCTAGTTAATACTTCCACCAGGCGTGGTTTTTAATTTTCCAGATAATATGAGGTCCTCTTGTCTCCAAGGCACGCTTGTGGTGCACAGACAGATGAGGCAAGCAAAACACCCATATACATAAAATAAAAAAATTAAGCTTAAAAGAAAACCAAGCAAACAAGCAGTCCTCATTCTTGGGGATTTTATAGCCTATAAAGGGGGAAAGAAACCTGTTTCCTTTGTCTTGTAAGGGTTTCAAAGTTGGTTTTAGGTGAAGTCTCTGAGAGTTCTCAGAGCACGGCCTGTTGGGTCATGGGAAGGTTACATTTCCTACAGTCTCCCCCGAGTAAGTGGTTCCATGAAGAGGTGATGAGCATCACTCCCCAGAAGGAAACATCTGATTGCTGGCACAAGTAGCTCATGCTGGCTACTTGCTTTTGTGGTTTTAGAACTGCTACAAGGCACAAGGCAGGGTTGCGGAGGCCCTGGTACAGAGAGTCTCCTCAAACTTCTATAGGCTTTGCTTAAGTAAGAAACTTTTATGGGGCGGGGGCTGTGGCTCGGAACAGGGAGAGCCCTGGGTTCTACCCCAACAGCACAAAAATAAATATATAGATTTATGTTACTAAACCAATAAGGTTCTAAATTTCAAGAAGCTGTATAATCTAATTGCCTAAACAGGTATTATTTGGTTTATGTGTGAGGGCAATCTCTTTTCTTGTTTTTTCGTTTTGGGGGCAGGGTCTTCCTGTGTAGCCCAGGCTGGCCTGAAACTTGTAATCCTCTTGCCTCAGCCTCCCGGGTTGCTGGGATTATAGGCATGGGCCACTGCCTGTGATCAAGGGTGGGGAATTGTGAGTGAAATTAATAAAGTATTGTGGTTTCTGTTGTTTTCTCATGTTCTGAATTTTGGTAACATTTAGCCAGTATTACTATCAGTTACATCATCCAGCATGCCATTAAATTATAAACCCTATGACTGCTGGTGTCCTAACTTTCAGTTATACTTAATTTAGTATTCTAGAGCATTTCCAAAAATTGGGGATTTTAGTGCTTACCTCCAGTTTTCAGTCATGATAGTCTTTGTTTTTAATTTTTTTTTTAAGGTTCCAGTTCTGCAAACAAACAATGGTCCCAGTCTAATGGGATTGGCTACCATCGCGACCCATCTAGTCAAGCTAGCCAATAAAGAACACTTGCTGGGGAGCACCCCAGAAGAGAAGGCAATCGTTCAGCAGTGGTTAGAGTACAGGGTCACCCGAGTGGATGGACACTCCAGCAAAGAAGACACCCACACTCTGCTGAAGGTATCTTAACTGTGTCTGTAGGCCGTACTGCAGGAGCCTCGAAGCGGGAGACCTTCCCCTCAGGGTCGTTACTTGGTGGCCTTCTGTCCCATTCCCCTTTACACTGAATGAAATGACTGAGTCCTGTGAGGCATCTACACAGAGACCTAGCCGAACAGTGGTTACCAGTGCCTAGAGGAAAGGGAGAAGGGGAGCCATTTAATGGCAGTGCTTTAGTTTTGCATGATAGAAAAGCTCTGGAGATTGGTTGAGATTAGTGAGAAACTGAACATGCTTATCTATACAGGCTCAGCCTTCCAGCTGCATTCTTAACCATTCTTGAAATGGTTAGGTGGTACACTTTATGTTATGAATATAATCCTAATTAAAGCATTAATATATAACAAAGTTTTTGAAATATATACTATTTATATATTTATAGGTATGTATATGTGTGCATATCAAAAACCAATACGTTTTCTAGAGATAATCATCTGAGAAATTTTTTACGTTGGGAAAAATTTAACAATAGCATGATTTTTAAATTTTATGTCTATAGTTTGTGTGCACATGAAGGTGGTGTGGGCACCTGCAGGCGGAGGTCAGGGCTAACCTCAGGTATCTCCTATTTTCCCCACCTTGTTTGGTTGAGACAGGTTCTCTCACTAAACCCAGAGCTCACGGGTGGCTAGAGAAAGTTGGCCAGCAAGCTCTGGGGATTCCGCTGTCTCTGCTTGTCAGCACCAGGGTTACAGGCAGGTACTCACCTCCTACTGAGGCATCTCCCTAGCCAGAGTGAGCATGGTTTAGACATGATAAGAACAAAACACTACACTCTGACATGCTCATAGGTGGCATTTAGAATGTTGCTTATGTTGTTTTGTTTTGTTTTTTTCTTTTAGATGATTGGCGTCTAATTTGTGATTTCTGTTGTCAATATTTGTCTGTTTCAAAAGTGTCTCTTCACACTGCTCTTTCCCCAGTCAGCCCGCCCCATTCTCCCAAGAGCCGACATGTGCCACCACAGCCAACTTAAAGATTACGTCCATGCGCCGGCGGTGGTGGCACACGCCTTTAATCCCAGCACTCGGGAGGCAGAGGCAGGCAGATCTCTGTGAGTTCAAGACCAGCCTGGTCTACAAGAGCTAGTTCCAGGACAGGCTCCGAAAATACAGAGAAATCCTGTCTCAAAACCAAAAAGAAAAAAGAAATTAAGTCTGAGTCCTTTTCTTTGGTTAGCCTTCTAAATGTTTCAATCATATGTCGCAACAGCTCATTATTACTCTTTTTAAATTAAAGCGTTGTTATTCTTTTTTTAGGATCTTAATTCCTACCTTGAAGACAAAGTCTACCTTGCAGGATTTAACTTTACCTTGGCAGATATCCTTCTGTACTACGGGCTCCATCGCTTTATAGTGAGTATTTAAGGGGTGGTTAGCTTTTATCTGTAATATTCAGAATCACTTTTTTTAAATGTTGTGAATTTTAGTCAGATTTACATTTCAACTTATCAATTTTTAAATAAGGCACTGTGGGCAAAACTCGCCACATAGCCCATTTGTGGAGCTATGTTCTTTCTTCTACACTTGACTCCTGTGTTTTCAGCTTCTGCTCCCGGCCTTCCGTGGCTATGCCTCTGGCTCTGTCATCATCATGCCCTGTCTTCTGTGCACCTTCCTACCAAAGCTCGTGAATCAAGTATCTTGGTTGCCAATCTTAAGTTGATGACTCTTGTTTACTTATTGCCATCAACTGTCACCCCCTTCTGCTTGACTTCAGCCGCATCTTCTTGGCACCTTCAGCTTCTTTGCTGTGCTGTCTAGTTACCACCATGTTAAATGCCTTCATTTTTTTGTGCACAGAGCACTCTGTTTTAGCAATTACGTAAGTATAGGTTGCTAACTCTGATGGCGGCTAGGCTTGTGTCGTGATCGGCTCTCCTTCCCTCCAAGTGTCTGTAGGTCTTTCTCCCTCTGACTCCCTTGCCGTAGAGCCTTTCTTCACAGGCTTTCTCCTTGTTCGTTGAATTCTTTCCTCTTTAGCCTCCCTGCTTAAAACACCCCAAGCACCCTTCTCCCATTCCTGGCCTCAGAAGGGCATTCCCCAGCCTCACACCTTAGCTCCTCTACCTTGCCAGCCCTTTCTGGGTCAGCTCCCAAACTCTGTTTTCTTTTTTCTCTCATTCTTTCACATTTATCCTCTAAGTACTTGGTTACGCTCCACATTTGAAATCATGTGTCGTCATCCAAACTTACTGACAACTACAGACACCCCGTTTTCTCTCACTGTTCTTTACTCTGTTTAAGCATCAGCTCACTACTACTTGCAGTGTTCCAGTGGGCACTATTAACTGAGACACGGCGAGGTCCGTCAGAAATCAAGTAATTGACAGACCAAGTCCCAACCCAGGCACTTTGTCTCGAGTTCATGCCTTCTTAGATCTTTTTCTCTGCTTTAAAAACAAACAAACAAACTCTCAGCTCCCCAACACCCTTCTTCCATTGTGGGGGGGAAAAGCTTCAAAACATTTTCTCTGTTCTCCACTTTGTGGATCTAGTCAGGGCCTGGTGTTTCCACTTGCTGGGTCCTCTCACCCCATCTCTTCTTTCCTGGGATCTGGAGTGACTTTTGCCTGTGTATCGGTCAGTTTTATTATCTCTAGTCCATATAAAGAAGATGTGAATAAGGTGGGCGCTATGGGATGAACCTGGTGGCCACTAGGATAGTCTTTCCTAAAACCAGGCTTTTTCCTCCTCAGTAGTTCAGTAAATCCAGCAAGTACAGTTTTTCAGCATGGAAAGGTTTTCTTTTGGCTCCTGCCACGCTTCTGGCTTTGGCCCTGTCTCTCTGCCTAAGCTGTAACCTGAGTCTGCTGGCTACTGGGTCTTTCCTGCACGTATTTTTGCATTGCCCTCTCACTTTCATCCTGGTCTTTGGTACCTTCCTCTCCAGTTATTTCTATTTCCTCAGACATCTGTCTCCTCCAACATTGCCTCCTTGCTTAGGGCTGTCTCGGGCTCCTGAAACATACTGAAGTGCTCCTCTCTGTTTCTGTTTGACCCTCGTGGAGGACTTCCTAAAGCTTGACTTTGTTTTGCTTGTGCTATAATTGCTATTCGGTAATTTTTGTCACAAACTGCATACATCATAAATGTAGAGATTTGTCTCACATCATTCCTGGCACATATAGTCAGGCTTCCATAATACCCAGTAAACATGAACAATGTATGCTGCCCAAGGGAAAGGATGCTTATATACTTGTGTGCATATATTTGCAAGGACCAAGGCGGATCTTTCTAAGGGTCTTACTGTATAGAGAAGCCCTTTGTAAACCCTAAACCACCGCAGTAAGAAGTGATACAGTTAGATTCTGCCCTCTGCAGTAGCAGGATCCACATCACCAGACTGAGCCAACCACAGAGCAGAAATACAGAAAAAAAATGACATCCGCACTGAACAAGCACAGACTCCCTTGTCTTTACCTCACCGCTACATTGTAACATCTGCTTATCCCAGCACTTACTGTTGTATTCTATAGCACCAGCTCCTACAGAAACTAATGAATTGTTTATTGTTAATTCACCACTTAAGCCATACTTCTCAATTTGGATTTGCTTAACTTTATTAACAGTTATTCCCCAAGTTGGGAATGGTGACACACACCTATAATCCTAGCACTTGGAAGACTGAGGCAGGAGGGTTGCCCCAAGTTCAAGGCTAACCAGAAGTACATAGTGAAATACAGGACAAAGGAGGCTTTCTCAAGGGGGTGCATTGTGTTCTGTAGCACCATAATGGCCTAGTTGATTAGCTTAGCGCTCCCTGCTATCCACTTAAAATTATCAGGAGCCTCCTGTGTTGCCCACTACGCTGTATTTCAGAGGGTCATAAAAAGAACATAAGCCGTTCTTTTTTTTTTTTTTTTGGCTTGTTTGTTTTTGTTTTTTAAGACAGGGTTTCTCTGTAGTTTTAGGGCCTGTCCTGGCTCTTTTAATCCCAGCATTTGGGAGGCAGAGGCGGGTGAATCCCTGTGAGTTTGAGACCAGTCTGGTCTACAAGAGTTAGTTCTAGTACAGACACCAAAGCTGCATAGAGGAAGCCTGTCTTGAAAAAAAAAACAAACAACAAAAAAAAAAAGAGGTAACACAGGAAAAGACACATGACAGATATGACAGAATATGATTGTCCTTGGGTAGCCAAAGAAATTGATGTTGTTATGTAGTTTCTAACAGGGTAGAATGGCCATATAATTTCTCATCAAAAAGGAGAGTGGCAGCTGTGACAAGATGCTTTTCGCTACTCTACTGGTGCCGGGAAATATAGTAGTAGGTGAATAGTCCTGGAAATTGGATAGAATGGGACTCGTTTACACAAAGCCAGGAATACTTACATCAGTGTCTTATTTCTTTTTCCCCGCCTGACTCTCAGCACAGTGGCTTTTACAGATGCAAGCTTATGAGATTAGCAATATTAGGTATTATGTACCGTATGCTTTCCTGTTTTACATCATTCATCTCTAGTGAAATGTAGAGTTTAGTTATGTCCTTCAGTGCGTTTAGAGTGATTTATTTACATGTGGAGAAAGCATCACTGGAGCTGAAACATGAGTCACTGCACCTCTTTATTAAGCTCTAGCTTCAATGCATCTTA
Organism: Microtus ochrogaster; assembly: GCF_000317375.1. Lineage (NCBI taxonomy): Eukaryota > Metazoa > Chordata > Mammalia > Rodentia > Cricetidae > Microtus > Microtus ochrogaster. The sequence goes on along the minus strand of NC_022018.1, from coordinate 42,918,444 downwards.
GTAGCGTCTTCAACTTAGAATGATGACGTGGCACAACTTACCTCATTTTAAAAAAAAAGCCTCCAAGGTAAAAAGGATTTGCTGCCAAGGTATCTAAGCATTTCTCCTGGTGACAGACACAGTCTTTCAGCTTGGGGGCCCCTGACTTGACATGAGCAAAACCGTAACTGCCTTACTTACTGGGTGTCAGGACAATTACACTTCAGCGGAGTTGTCCGCTTTACACACGTAGCACATATTTTGTGTTATTGATATTTAATACTGGAAGAAATGTGCAGTGACTATCAGCAAGCTGGTGATTGTCTGCAGAGCTCTAAGGTCTGGTCCTTTAGCATGGAGCTGTCATGAAGAAGGACGATTCCTCCTATCTAATCCACACAAATAGTAAAGTGTATGAAACTCATGCAGACTAAGTGCGGGTTTGCATTCTCCTCTGCTGGGCTCATGTAGATCATGGGAGAAACCTGTGCAACATTACTCTGCTATCACACTGAACAAAATCATAATTTTATAGTGCAAAATACTGCAGTTATTTAACTGTGAGTCAGGCCTTTGGTTTTCAGGAGACTTTCAACTGTTTCCCTCAGTTCTGAATATTAAAATCTGAGTTATCCTAATCTTAGCCATTTAAACCAACTGACATTTCCTGTTCTGGAATAGGTATCTTCTCTCCCTGTAGTGACTGTTGAGATTAGAGGTATTATGGTTATCATTCTCAAAGCAACATTGAATAGGATAATTCCTAAATCTCTATGTTGACCATTGTTTTGGGCTTGTACACAAGTCAAAGTGTGTGCCCTCTCCCAGTGCGAGGGCAGGCAAGGTATTCGCAGGAAGAAGGGCCTTCTTAAGAATAGGCCTCATAAGCTAGAACTCTGGTGATAGGGTGACACCATGGTGTTAAGTGGCATTTGTTAGTTGGATCTGAGTATACACAGGTGTGAGAAAAGTGACTGCTAGGTATTAAGTTTGGCTTGGCCACCTGCTTTTCAGCTTTGCTGGGTTAACAGTACACTGATACCTGCCCAATCCTGCATTTCTTCACTTAGTGTTTTATGTTGTTGAATTCTTACTCTGTAATCAGCACAGTCCATGAAACAAAACCTTTAACAGTCAAGGAACCTCTGGGTCATCAAATCTCACACACACACACACACACACACACACACCCGATTGTTTCTGTTGGCTGAGTTTTCTGAGACCAGGTTTAACTTAACGCATCTTGGCATATTATATTATGCTTTGTCAACAGTGCCCTAGTTGTGACTGTTGATTCCAGCTCTAGTACCAACTGCTTTCTTCCGTGATTCACAGGAGGGACTCTGAGGAGTAATTTTTATAAAAATGGTAAATGCAAGGCAAGGTAGCTATTTAACTGGGTCATTAATACAGTCGATACCGTAGTGGGTCCTGGCTGTGCAGTTGCAAAGACACCTGTGTGGCCTTCTTCCAGGCCAGTGGGGGCACGTTCAAAGAAAGACATTTACAACTGCTGCTTGTTGCAAGGCACTAAGTGACAGTCCCTTATAATCAGACTGTGCCTCAAGATTGTTAGAACCCTTTGTGACGCCGTGGCTGGCCCATAAGACTGTTCTGAGCAGAGATGCATTTGTTCTGAGCACCAGTGGGATATGGGTTCTTGGAGAAAGAAAGGAGAAGGACAAGAAGTCAGTCTGAAGCAGTTCTGAGAACATAGACTATGGGAGACAGCCTGGTGCCGGCGGAAGGATAAAGCCTGCTCTAAGGCCAGGCTGCAAAGAGTTGGTTTGAATGTTTCCCACGTTTCTAGTGGAAAATAAGTAAACCAGAATGTTATCTGTTTGGCTTTAAGGTTCAAAGTAATTGCTAAGTTCCAATATAAACAAAAATGAGTACGTAGGAGAGAGAGCCGCCGGCACCACCAGAGACTCACTGTTGTCTAGACCAGTGAGAAGCAGGAAGCAGCTTTTGCATTGTGTTCCCCATGTAAAAAAAAAGGAAAGTAACTAGGTGGTAGTGATAGAAAGCTGTGCTGTAAATGAAATAGCCCAGAACCGTTTTGTAAAATTAGTGTGAGTTCAGTAAAGAGAAAATCTCCTGCTTAGTTTGTTGACAGTAAGTTATGTGAAAAATGTTTTTTAAAAAGTAGCAGAGGTAACACGCCAAGTTTAGTCATCATTTTCTCAGACTCAAACAGAAGGACATTAACTGTGTTCTCTGATCCATTCAGGAAGCCTGTGTATTACTAGTAAAAGAGTAAGTTAGCTCAAATCAACCAAGACTACTGTGCAATAAATATCTTCCAAAAATTGTCAAATTAAATTTGAAAATATTAGACTTAGAAGCTATTAGAAGCCGGGCAGTGGTGGTGAATGCCCTTTAACCAGGGAGGCAGAAACAGGTAGATTTCTGTGAGTTCAAGGCCATCCTGGTCTACAGAGTGAGTTCCGGGATAGCCAGAGAAACCCTGTCTCAAAACCAAAAAGAAGGAGGAGGAGAAGCTATTAGAATAAAATGGTTTTATCCTTAGGTTAGATGATAGTCCTTATTAGAGTGTGGAGTTAGTAAGGGGGCTCTTATTTATTTTGATTTATGCCATCAATTGGTATTGTTTTAAATAATGGGCCTAGTAGCAACAAATACTAGTTCTGTATGTTAGCAAATGTTTCACAGTATAGAATATGAAATATGCATATTCCTTTTCACCTGGTTCATAATCTCAGTGCACAAGCTAAAGAGAAATCAGATAATTGTTACTACCTTTGTGTTTGGAAATGTATTATTCTGTATTTTATTGCATCTTGAAAAATAACACGCCATGAGATAGTTAAGTGCAGTTTTGGTTTAATGAAATAGGATAAAATTCTAAGAAGTTTATCATTTATTCTTTCATTTCGCAATCAGTACTGGGAATGAAGCCTAGGACTGCTAGACAGGCGTGCATTCTGCCACTGAGCTACACCCCTGTCCCTAAACTATTTTAAAACCTTGCTTTTGAGGACTTAGGCAACTCAGTGGTAAGAGACTTACCTGACATGGCAAGGCCCCATATTCAACCCTTAGCACCAACCAAACAACACAAAAAGAACAAACAAAAACCCAGTTTTCTCTTGAAAATTTATAATATATTGGTAGAATTTTTAAAAAGTTAACTCATTTACAAAGTGTTTTGAGTACAAACTAAGGCCCACAAGTGTACCTGCTATTTCTATGTTGATGTAGCACATGCTTCTGTTATTTCTGATGTAAAAATCAGGAACATGTGGAACCATAAATTCTCTTGTAATAAAATTAGCCTTTACAGTAAGGTTGTTTGGTGATAGTTACCGCACACTGGTGTGTCCTCCATATCCTAGGTCCTGTGACTTGACAGGTATTTGTCTCTTAGGCACACCTACGAACAGCCTTGGGACATCATCTCACTAAAAGTGCCTCCAGACATACAGACCTCTGCCTGGTGTGGGCCTGTGGCGCCAAATTGTTTCTGTGTTTATTTTCTTTGTGTTATAGAGACTTACAAGTTCTTTATAAATGTAGAATTAACCACAGGAGAAGGGGCTTATACCACCCACACACGGGATCATGGCTGCCAGTTATCGTCCTATTTGTCTTCCTCTTACTGAACAACTTAATTCCAAAATTTGTCTTAGAGAAAAATCTTGAGTTCCCATCTACTTTGGAATTTGATCCCAAGGGAATGATCAGCACCTCTGTCTTTGCCTCCAAGATAGTTAAGTGCCTTGAATCCCTGCTGCATCTAGTAGAGCGTAGGTCTTTACTGCCCACAGGTTGAGATGTGTTTAATCAGCTCCTTTCTAAGTCGTGAGCCACTAGATAGCCTTTTCTTGTATTAAACTCTGTAAGCACTTAAAGTTAAAGCACTTAAGCAGGTCACTGTCTTCAAGTGGGGTTTTCCATCTGAAGTTGAAAAGGAAGATAGCAATAGTCTCTGTGTGTATGTGCATGTCTGTGTGTAAATGTATATATATAAATAAATAATGTGTGTGTATCCATACTCTTTTCTTTTTATTAAATGATGTTCTCTTGTTAAGTATGTTAGACATCAAAAACTCCATTGTTTTTAAGGCTTGCTTAGAAATCAGATAAAGAAAGAACCTTAGCTTTTTGAAAACTCTTCGATAGATAGATAGATAGATAGATAGATAGATAGATAGATAGATAGATAGATAGATAGATAGATAGATAAATAGATAGATAGATAGATAGATAGATAGGCAGGCTTTTTGAGACAGGGTTCTCTGTGTAACTGCCCTAGCTGTCCCGGAACTAGCTCTGTATCTGCCTCTGTCTCCCAAATGCTGGCATTAAAGACGTATACCACTACCACCACCTGACTTATTTTCTTTTTTCTAATATAGTGATAAAAACATCCTTTGGGCTTCTAAATTCTATATTAATGTCAATTTTTGTATTTATGGAAAGCTTGATATTTTCCTAGAAAGCACAACTGGTTTTGAACTGAGCATTAAAATATTAAATGTATTGACTATCAAAATTGCCTGTAGCTTTCACTTCTGTGTAAACATGTTGGCTTTGAAAACGGGGGGATTAGGTGTCAGTCACCTCCCAGTGTTGACAGCTCTGCTTGTGTACAGTGAATATTATCTGTTGTTTTCAATCTCCATTTAGGTTGACCTGACGGTTCAGGAAAAGGAGAGCTATCTGAATGTGTCCCGCTGGTTCTGTCACATTCAGCACTACCCCGACATCAGGCAACACCTGTCCAGTGTTGTCTTCATCAAGAACAGACTGTATGCTAATTCCCACTAGAAGCCCCTGCTGTGCAGCAGCAAGATTGGACATGTAATGGAAAATGTATTTTGGACCATGATACTAACGTAAATTAACATGACGTCGTTTCTTTGTTAATGTTGGTAGAAGTTTTAAAGTGTAGGTTTGTCTGAATGTTTTATTTGTCCCTTAGTTGAAGCTTTGCAATTTTTTAGTGTAAAAATTCAACTCTTATTCAAACAAATCACGATTGGATTACAAATTATCTCGTATTTATAGGTTAAATTTATTAATAAAATTTGGAGATCAGTGGCTCAATCTTAAAAAAAAATTACCCTGTCAGTGTTTCACATCTGGCTTTTTCATGTTTTTAAAATTCATTTTCTTCTTAGATATTTATAGTAGTTTATTAAAACTTATGATAAATTATGCTAAGGATTCAGAAAGGGAAGATGGATATTTGTTCTCAAAATATTTATGTGAGCTAGTAAATGTGAGTTTAAAAATCAACTCTGCTTGTTTCTTTCTTTCCTGTAATCAGCATTTACTGAGGTGACACTAACTTCTGAGCCCCCACCAAGAGGTTAGTTAAAGGCATCCCTTTAAGCTAATGACTTCCTCTTGTCGGGCATCTTGAAAGACAATGTGACTTAAGAAACTGGGCCTCAACCATCTCATCAGTGACAGAAAGCCAGCCAGCACTCTCAGAGTCTGCCACTGCAACACTGAAGAGCAGGGACCCTTGGACACTGTTAATCACGGCTCTCTTGATGCTGTAACTCTCACCAGTGTGGTAGTTGTGGGTTATTGAGAGTTAAAGAGCCTGTCTGTCCAAATAAGAGAAAACAGAGTTGGGCATTTCATGACCTTGCGTTTTCATAACCCAGCCATGGTCATTAAGGATCACAAATTCAAGGGCAGCCTAGACTACACAGGGAAACGTTGACTTAAAGAAAACGATGAAGGGCTAGGGTGTATGTAACTTAGTGGTGAGTGCTTGCGGAGCACCCCTAGTCCTGTGTTCAGTCCCCAGAGACAGAAGGGAGGGAGAACCTAGGTAGTACTATCCAAAGTTCTAGGGAAAGAGTAAGAAATTTGAAAATATTTAGCACCAGTTGAATCTTACTGTTACTGCTAAGCATGAGATTCTAAGCAAAGCAAAAGCCCTGCTTCTAAACATTACTACAGTGGAAACCACAATCTTTCAACACTTGTGCTTTTGGGGACATCTTAGCTCCAAAACATGAGTGTTCAGTAAAATAAATGTACTTACAATGTCAAAGAGCAAATGAAATGGTTGCACACTGTAGCAATCATATTACAAGGATGTAGCTCAGTAGAGAAGTGGCATCAGTCCGAATTAGACCACTCTCGCCCTGTAGTAGTGATGAGACACTGGTTAAATCCATGCAGCTGATGAAATTCCTGGAGTAGAGGTAGGAGTCACTGATCTTGTCTCACTTCGATGGTAATCATAAAAACTGGAAGTCAGTCTCTTCCCACTCCATCCCTGAGACGCCAGCCTGCTCAGCATGTGACTGCATCTGAGCTAGGACAGAAGGTGGCAGTGCTTCATCTAATTGTGGAAAAAAATAGTCACGTTACCGCCTGTAAAAGCCAGTCTTTTTTTCCTTTAAGGTGTTGTAAAATGTTCCTTATTTGTTCTTATGCTTCTGAGGTGTCCATGAGATACACCTGAAATGTGACCACTCCAGTGGGTGCTGCTCTCCTTCTGAAAAGTGCGTGTCTCTTTTCCACCAGTTCTGTCTGTAATGCCCAAAGACCTGCTGCGCTGACCATTCAGTGATTGCCCTAGTGTGTTTTTTACTTGGGGGTAACATACAACACATTCTTGCTCTTAGAGAATCTACACCCCGACAGCCTGTGAACAGGCTCCTGAGGGAGGGCACACAAAGATTCTTTTGGGAGCTGCCTGACCCCACCATTGTCTGGAAGTAAATACTAAGTATTGAATATAACTGTCTACTGTGTTCTGGGCCCTGCAATGGAAACTTAACGTTAACTCGTGCTGACTTACAAAACAAAGAGGACAGACTCTGCCACATGAGGAGCAACACTTCAGACCATAGTGGAATAAATGAGAATTATATTACCTTTCAGGATTGGTGACAGCCTGTCCATATTGTTCAATGATGCTCTCATGCTGATGGGTCTGTATTTTGCATACATGTCTATATTCTACATACAAATTTCAGAAACAGATAAAGAATTCCAAGTAGGAAAGCATTGCTTTTCAGTCAAGAGTTCTTGGGTTAATTCACTAACTAGGATAAATACTAGTTTAAGATAAGAAAGTAATATCAAAAAAGGTCATTTGTTCATAGACAAAGTTACATAAAATTCATGTATTTTAAGCGAACTTCGCAGCTGAACACTCCTCCAGTTAATGGATTATTTCAGCAAAGTTTTTACAGACATAGTTGTTCCCACCATCTAGCTGCAGACAGAAGTATGGTAAAAGGAACCCCAGCTGATAACTGGAGCTATAGATAGTACCAAATTCTACATATACTATGCTTTTTCCTATATGTGTTTGATAAAAATTATAAATTAGGCACTGTAAGAGACAAATGATAGAGTAACTTTGGACAGTTAGGACAATACATTTCTGCCACAACGGTTAGTCTGACAGCCAGGATAGTTACTAAGCTACTAATGGGTAGGTAGGGTATACAACGTGAATACATTGGACAAAGGTAACTGGCATTATGGCAGAATTTCATAAAGTTCCAAAATCATCACAATGTAACATGAACTGTCTGTTTCTTGGAATTTCCACTTTAATATTTTTGGTCTACACCTGGTAGTGGGTAACTAAAACCAGCGTGAAATCTTTCATGGGATGGAACTGCTGTACATGGGAATTTTCCTGTTAGACACTGGTGTCACCTCTTCCTAGCTATAATTAGGGGACAGAAACAGACACGGAAGGTTTCCTACAAGGACAAGGCAAGAAGGTGACAGCAGCAGAAAGGATGGCCCACTGCTAGCACATGGTGTCACCGCCCCTTAGAAGTGTGTCTGATTTAGGAAATCCTTGCTGGAAGTCTGTCCAGAATTGCCTCAAGATATGATGATAAAAATTTAAACAAACCTACAATTAGGAGTGTAGAACTGCCCTGTAGTCAGCTACACATACATCACTCCAACAGATAAAATACACAAGAGCTGACAAGTAGTCAGATTAGAATCACTGTGAACTGTCGCCTTTTCAGGTATACTTTTTTCTTAACATTTGACTTCATTCCTTTAATGATAAAAAAAAAGACAAATGTTACATGAACTTTAATATTAATCTAGCTTTGACAGAGATGTGGTGATTTAATGGATTAGTGCATTTAGCTTTTTTACCCCAGAGAGCAATATTTCTTCTTTCTCTCCATAATTAGATAATCTGCTGCTACCCATTACCAAGGGCACTAAATTTCAAATTCTCTGTACACCTCAACAGGCTGCTACATATCTGGCCATCTTAATTTTAGTCTTGATTTATGGAAGCTGAATTACATTCCCAACCCTTCCTGGAGCTCTGGGTGAATTTCATTGCGAAAGCAGTGGAGAGAAAAGTTAGCATCATATATCTCTCTTGCCGGGCAGACTTTTCGACACACAAGGGGCTCCACATCCCGCTGTTCCACGTCTTGTATGGTGGATTTATAACACTGTGAAGCTCAGCTCTAGGGTTACACACAAGCATATCACAGATGAGGTGGGGAATTTGATTTTACAATAACGATTACTAGTTGCGGAGCTCGGATTCCTGTAGGCTCTGCCTCTATTCCCCAAACTGCCTGTGAATGAAACTAATTCCTGCTGCTTCCCAACCGAATCAGACTCATCTCTCACAGAGCAGAGGGAGGCCTGAAGAAGGCAGGTGGAAAGTCAGGAGAATCCAAGACCTGGCCCTCTTTTCTGTTATGTCTCAAGTGTCTCTACTTCCATGATTATTCTGATTTTTAAGATTATTGCTTCCTTGTGAGGCAACAGAAGCCCTGAACCTTTTCCAGCTCGGTGAGTTAATTTGATAGTTACTTCATGCTGTCGCTTCCATTTCCACAAGGCCAGGTCCCTAGGGCTTGCCGGTTGGATTATAGATCCCGCAGATTTGGCCTGCCGTGCCTGCTGAGTGTCATCTGTCCCTGCAATCTTGCCATGAATAAAATTTATTCTCCCTCACATCATGTGCTTGAGAAATCTGTGCCTGGCAGGCCTGTCTGCCCATGTTAAGTTTGAACTACAGTAGCCATACAACTAATTTGACAAGGCATGACTTTAAATAAGAAGGCCCCAAGCTTGTTTTGACCAAGATGAGAAACTTCCAACCCCCAGATTACCAATTCCGAAGCAGTCTCAGAACTGGACCGTTCCTGTGGTATAAGCTATCAATCTGCACAGCCCATGTCTCCTGCTCTTCTGTGGCACTTACCTCGCATGTCATAAAAGTCCTTAGAGACTTTAACTTGCTGCCTGGCCTCTCCTGTCCTGTTTTCTGCATATGAGCCTCATCTGTTGAATTTAAAGAACTCAGTATAGCAGAGTCCCTTATGCATAGAGGATAAACTCTTACCATAGAGGAGACATTCTGATGCCTAGAGTTGATGCCTGGAACCCTAAGTAGTACATATGTTAGCTTTCCATTCCAGATAGCAAAATCCCTAGGATCATGAGCTCAGAAGATAGATGTACTGTGCTTGATGGTTCTGGGAATTCCAGTCCATGGTCTGCTGGGCGCTTTTCCCCTGTTGCTTTAGCACCTGAGGTGAGGCAGCATATCAAGGCCAGGAGCACGTGAGTTAAGTGCTCACCTCATGGCCTGAGGGGGGGGGGGTTGAGGGGGAGGAGAACTTCCTTCAAGAATATGCCACCAGCCGGGCGGTGGTGGCGCACGCCTTTAATCCCAGCACTCGGGAGGCAGAGGCAGGCGGATCTCTGTGAGTTCGAGACCAGCCTGGTCTACAGAGCTAGTTCCAGGACAGGCTCCAAAGCCACAGAGAAACCCTGTCTCGAAAAACCAAAAAAAAAAAAAAAAGAATATGCCACCAATGACCTAATGATCCTCCCTAAGGCCCCATCTTTCAAAGGTTTCACCACCTCCCAGTAGCACCGAGCTGAGGTCTGAGCCCTTGTTGACACACAAGCATTTGAAGAACATTTCAAAACCCAAACAGTATCGTATAAAGTAGGAATATATATATGTATATATATGATATATATATATCCATTTATTAAGATCCAAATTATAAGTTAGACCCATTAGCTAATTTTCTGTTGCTGTGATAAAATACCATCATGACCTAGACTTTATTTAAGTTTATGGTATCAGAGGGATAGATTCTTCATGGTGGGAAAGGCATGGCATGAAAACAGGAACAGGAAGCTGGCTGATCACATTTTATCTGCATGCAGGAAGCAGAAAGAGAGCAGGAAGTGGGGTGAGTCTGTAAGTACACACACACACGCCTCGTGCCAACACTCGCCCAAATAAGTGACATACTTCTCCAACAAGGCTACATTTCCTAAAGATGGCATAACCTTTCCAAATGACATCACCAACTGGGAACAAATGTTCAAATACATGAGCCTATGGAAGCACCTAAATTATCACAAGCATAGGTAAGAAATGAATAACCAAAAATAATTATGAGTGTGTTGTAATTAATTTAAAGCATGAGTTATTTGTCTGTGGGACTTTCAACTTAATACCTTCACTGCAGCTGACTTGGTAACTGACAGTGGGACAGTCACAGACAAAGCAAACACTTCAACCCTTGTTACCAGATGCCTGCAGGGTGAGTAACACTTGGTACTCAGCAGTGATTCTCTGATTTTGGATGCACAGAAACAATTTGAGGCTTTTTCAAGTGGATTTTTAGACTCACTCAGGTTTCAGTTTACAAGATCTAGAGTTGGGGGGCCTGAGAATGTGTGTATCTAAGTGATGACTGTCCTATATAGGCAGAGTTTTTCATTGGGACTGCCAGCTCCCCAAATAACTACACAGAGATTTATTATTAGTTATAAATGCTTGGCCAATAGATTAGGCTTGTTACTAACTAGTCTTTCAACTTAACCCATATTTCTTATCTGCATTCTACCACATGGCAGTATCTTTTCTCAGCATGGAATATTCATCTCCTGTTTCCTCTGCATCTGGCTTTTGACTCTGCCCTTCTTCTTCCCAGTGTTTCCTCAGTCCGACTCTCCCACCTGACCTTTTTCTGCCTAGCTATTGGCCAGTTGACTCTTTATTAAACCAATGAGAGCAAAACATCTTCACAGTGTACAAAAGGATTATTCCACAACAGTTCCGTGAGAACCTCTGTTATACCTATTCCAGCCCAGAGAATTGTCAGCCTCCAAGGTATCCCCCCCCCCATCCCAGAGCTCAAGTCTTCCTCTTTTGGTGTGGCTGAGTCGAGTTTTATTTTTTTCAGCATCATTGGGATGATTTGGTGGCTTTGTTCCAATGGCGCAGCTGTCACAAACGTTTCCTCACAACTCACGGAGCATCCTCTAAATGCCATGTCACCAGAAGTTTCTCTCGGGGAAACTAGCAGCATTCAGGTCAGGAAGGTTCAGTATGAGGTCTATGGGATTGCTGCCACCAATGAGCCCGGTGACGCTTGTTCACAGCACGGTGCCTCACACCATGCTGATGTTCACACTGGGCATGCCATATGTGTTTCCTAAGCCAAGAAGTTCATGCATAGAAATTTGTAGGCTTTTACCCCCAAGACCAAAGATTCTCTCTTCTCGTGTGTGCACACATGCACACAGAAATCTAACTAAATGAAGTGTAATTTTGACGTTTTCAAAAATATGTACAGAAAGCTCCATTAATCCAGATACAAGAAAGACAAGGTAAAATCCCTTCAGAAGAATGATATAGAGTTCCTCTATTGCGGTTTGGATTTGAAATGTGCCCCCATTTGAAACGTGTGTGTGTGTGTGTGTGTGTGTGTGTGTGTGTGTGTGTGTGTGTATTGAACAGTTGGTCCCCAGGTGGTGCCACTATTTTGGGAGGTGGTGGAGACTTTAGAAAGTGGTGTGTGGCTGAGGTCATAGAGGTGCACCTGTGAAGAAAGGACATGTCGCCCCTCTCCCTTCCTTTCTTGCTTCAATCTACTGTCTGTCATGATGTGAGCTGCCCTACTGTGTTCTCACATTAAAAATTTCTGCCCAGTGGAAGGTACAGAGACATATGCTGACCTTGCCCGTCCCAGAGAACAGTACAACTCCACAAAGTCTGACCTGGCTGGGCAGTGGTGACGCACGCCTTTAATCCCAGCACTCAGGAGGCAGAGGTAAGCGGATCTCTGAGTTTGAAGCCATCCTGGTCTACAGAGCTAGTGCCAGGACAGTCTCCAAAGCTACACAGAGAAACCCTGTCTCGAAAAAACAAACAAAACCAAAAATCTGACCTGAAGGTCACAGGTCAGGTTGATCACGAGGCTCGGAACGTCAGACTAGCAGGAAAGGCAGTATATTCCCACCGAGAGTCTTCTCACGGGTAGACTGAGAGCTCTGTGAAGGAAGAAAGAGGCAGAGGCAGCCTTGATCACCGCTCTGCACAGCTCTTAACACGGTAGGGAGCATACAGCAGCTGTTCGATGCATATTTATTGTGTGTGTTTTTTAAAATAAGAACATGAAGGATTTATGTGCCCTGTTACAGTGAGGGCCCGAATGAAACAAACATCTGGATCACTCAGTTGGGCCAGCTCTACTGACCGTCCCATTCCCATTCCGTGCTGCATTTCTACTATAAATCCTTGCAAACCACCAGACTAACAGCTCAAAGTTATCCTATTTCTTGGGACACCTCCTGTTATATAGGAGCTCCCTCTCTCTGTCCCTCTCTGCTTTCCTCCCCCTTCTTTCCTTTGAACAATAAAATTCTCTCGGAAACTCACCTTCTATGGTCCATGAATTTTTCTTTGAATTTGAGAAAGAGGAACCTGGAGGCACCTGACTCAGTGGAAGCTTTGTGTGACCATGAGTATCTCATGAGTTAAAGGCCCACACAAGAGCCGAGGAAGTTTCTGCTGTTCTCAAAAAGACTTCAACACTTACTCTCAACAGTGTAACAGCTATTTATAGCGCACTTGTGTTGTATAAAGTGTTAAAAGCAATGTGGAGATGATTTAACGACTTCAAGAAGATATGTCCCAGTTCTTACATGAAGTACATCATTTCATACAAGATACCTGAATATCATTTATTTCAGTTTCTCCACAGGGATTCTTGGACCCTTAATTAATGACAGGTTTATGAGATAGAAGGTGTGTGGTGAAGTTTTGTATATATATATATATATATATATATATATATATATATATATATATTTTTTTTTTTTT
>NC_022018.1:42894973-42905236 GCF_000317375.1 Microtus ochrogaster | reverse complement strand
CTCTGTAGACCAGGCTGGCCTTGAACTCACAGAGATCTGCCTGCCTCTGCCTCCCGAGTGCTGGGATTAAAGGCGTGCGCCACCACCGCCCGGCGAAGTTTTGTATATTTTAAAATGCTGAACAAACAGAATAAACTTTGGTGGTGATGATAAAGAAAAAGGTTAAGTAGAAGAACTAAAGCTGAATATACGACGTCCTAAAAGCAGAAAGAGTGCCTGGAGGGATGGTACAAACCGGCCATCCCAGTACTTGGGAGACAAAGGCAGCAGAATCAGGCGTTCAAGAACACCCTTAAATATACAGCAAGAGCAAATATGAGTCCAATCCGAGCTTCACGAGACTCTAGAAGAGGGTTTTGTAATAAAATACTTTGAGGTTTATTTATTATGTGCCAGGTATTATAGTGATGGCTTTGTATCATTTTCATTTTTTTTTTTTTTGAGACAGGGTCTCGTGAGCTAGATTTCCTGATCCAGGTGATGGGACCATAGACACACATGACCTTACTAAGCTTAGAAATATTATCTTTAATTATCACAATCCCCCCAAAAGTTACTATCAAGGCAATTAAACAGAAAATAAACTTGGAGCCGGGCGGTGGTGGCGCACGCCTTTAATCCCAGCACTCGGGAGGTAGAGGCAGGCAGATCTCTGTGAGTTCGAGACCAGCCTGGTCTACAAGAGCTAGTTCCAGGACAGGCTCCAAAACCACAGAGAAACCCTGTCTCGAAAAACAAAAAACAAAAAACAAAAAAAAAAAAAGAAAGAAAGAAAATAAACTTGGAAATAAGTAAGTGGCAGCGCAAGAATCTGAACCAATTCTGTCTGTTTCCAAAGTGGCTGCTAAAATTCCTTTTATCACTCATAGCACAAAGTTGGCAAATTACAGAGAAATCCAGAATCAACATTTTTTTAAGCGCCACATTAATGTAAGAAACACATTCAACTTTTTTTTTGTTCAAATTGTTTTATTTCCATCTTTAACACTAGCAGGAGTCCAAAACAGACTGATATCCATGAACATAGTTTAAATGTAATGAAGAAAGAATTAAACTATATACATTAAGGAAAAAGGAACGAGGTTTTTTTCTAAATCAAACTTTTCCTATTAATTCAGTTTCTGATTAGTAGAACTAAACACAACTTTTTTTCAATGTAATTTAGGATGAAGTAATAGAAACTTTATGATCAACTTCATAAACTGTCTTTAAGGAGAAAATGAATTTTTAAGTGGGTGTCACCATATTTACCATAAACTGGCTGCGTGGTCACCTTGGCTTCTTTAAGTCTGGCTATCATTAGAACTAACAAGAGCAAGTCCATGAGGCCCACAGGGAACTCAATGGCTGTGACATCCAAGGGGAGAGCACACATCACAGTGGTGAGAGCTAATGCTTCTACCCTCTGAGTCCATGTAAAAAAAAAAATCGCTACTCTTATTCAAACTAACTGGAAGTCAAAAAGTTTAAAAAGTCAGAGTAAAGAATAAAACTATTTTCTTTTCACATGGAGGAGGGACACTCCTTCAGCTCCATTTAAAGTGAGTTCTGTGCTGAGTCCTTGCTCCATCAGAACAGTAAACTGAAAGTCAGTTTCTGCCAGCAAAGCTCCTTTCCTACCTCAAAGAAACACATTCAGCTTACACAAAAAGCATATTATAGTGAGTCTTCATAGGTCTTCACCAATCCACAGTCTTAAAGGAAAATGATATTTACAGTGCAGGAAAACACGATTGAATAAGGAAATTTCTTGAAAGTTGGAGAGTGTAATGGTAAAACTGCAGTACAGTTCCCAGAGGCACAGCAGCAGGCCGCTGTGGGTGGTTTAGGGCAGAGCAGGTGGGAGACCGCAGCGGGTCATCCAGTCCCAAAGGAGCTGTGACGAGAGAGAGACAGAGACGGATAGGCATGCCATGCAGAGTGAGGCTGGATTTTTATTTAGTGGATTATGGAGGGGAAGGGGAAAGGGGAGAGGGAGGAAGAAGGGGGATGAGGAGAGAGAGAGAGAGAGAGAGAGAGAGAGAGAGAGAGAGAGAGAGAGAGAAAGGGAGAAAGAGAGAGAACGAGCTGAGGGTGGGGAGAAGCTACCTTTTCAGGAAAGGTAGAAAAGAGCTCACAGACTGGAAGGGGAAGGAAGATTCACTTGCCTAGGTGGAAGGGGAGAGGAGTGGGCGGGGCTTGTCTCTTATAGGGACAGGACAGACTATTATACTCCTCTCTCTCTCTCTCTCTCTCTCTCTCTCTCTCTCTCTCTCTCTTATTAAACAGGTGGGAGGTTAGGTACAACAGGTTAAAGGAATTGGGACTGCAGATTCTCAAGACTGCTTCCTGCTTATTTGTAGGTGTTGTCTTTTGGGGGACAACCTGAGAAAGCTGGGTGCTGGTCAAGTCCTGGGCTAGCTGGTCTCTTTGTTCCTGTCTGGTGTTTGTGGTATGGAAATGTCTGGTGTCTCTTATACCTGTTTAAAGTATTGGCAGAACAGAGGACAAAGTTACTAAGGAAAGAAATTTTTAGGACTAGGGAATTGAGAGAGGTGTATCTGACCTTAAATAGGTGGATCCTTTAATTAGGCTCCCTGGAACTCACAATAATTTTTTGGGTTTATGAAAACATAAGTTTTAAATAGCAGCATATTTATATCGGAATGACTTGACAGATATATATTTTTTTAAGATTCATTTATTAGTGATGTATACAGTGTCCTGTCTGCATGTATCCCTGCCCTCCAAAAGAGGGCACCAGATCTCATTACAGATGGTTGTGAGCCATCATGTGGTTCCTGGGAATTGAACTCAGAACCTCTGAAAGAGCAGCCAGTGCTCTTAACCTCTGAGCCATCTCTTCAGCCCCCTGACAGGTATTTTTTACATAATACCTGTCATTTTATATAATGAAAAGTATCTTTAAGGCTATGAAAGGCAGCATGATAGAGACTATCTTATTGAAATTTGTTTGGTGAGGCTGTCCTTTTAAATGACAAAACCTCTCAGTTATCAAACTGCATCAGGAAAGATAAGTACCCTTAAGAACTATGCCTTCTACATATTGATTTGAAAGCTGGGAGGAGAACTTTTGTATTCGTCCTTGCTTTTGCGTTTATTATTTCTTCTGCTAACAATCCCCAAATTCCTGCTTCACCTAGCCATCCTCTCCACGTTCCCATACATCTCGCTTCAAGCCTGACAACAACCACTTGCCTCTTCTGGGAATGCATTCCCCCATCCTGTTATGTTGCTTTACATTCCTCCTAAAGCACTGACTTAGATCCTTTAGGATGAACGTTCAGAAGAGAGGAGCAAAAAGAAGCGGGGCGGGGTGGGGGTGGGGCTCATAGCTGAATCCTTAGAAGCCCTGGATGAACAGGAGGGTAAATGCCACTGGGAAGTTATGTATTGCTCTTTGTAAAACATGAGCATTGGTTGAGAAAATGAACATTACCTAATTTATCAAATATCAGCAGTTAGATGTGTGGCCACTGGATGCTTTTCTCTTCATTTCTAGCCATTCAAGCAGTCAATTCTTTTTAGAGTTACACATTTTTTTTTTGTTTTTTGTTTTTTTTTTTGGGTTTTTCGAGACAGGGTTTCTCTGTGGTTTTGGAGCCTGTCCTGGAACTAGTTCTTGTAGACCAGGCTGGTCTCGAACTCACAGAGATCCGCCTGCCTCTGCCTCCCGAGTGCTGGGATTAAAGGCGTGCGCCACCACTGCCCGGCTAGTTACACATATTTTTAGTCTGTATAACAAATGATTGGAATTTTATAACTAGGAAAGACACAGCAGGTGTTTCTTCACATGATCACAAGTGAATCTGGTTACTTGTGAAAAGGAGGCATGGTGGCAGAGGGCTGTAATCCCAGGTAGCAGGAGGATCCTCAACTCAGCCTAACCCAGGATGCATAATGAGTTCAATTTAGGAAGACCATCACGAAAAACAAAACAAAAAAGTCACTTAACCTCTAACCATGTTGCTTCATTTGTTAAAAATTATGATCTGTCTCCTCAGGTTGCTATGATGGCCCCACTGTGACAATTCATGCCAAAATGCTTTATAAAATAGTAGCGCTCAGTAACAATACAGAAAACAGGCATATACTACTACAGTTATTCTTCTGCACTCCACCCCTGCCCTAACCAGTGAGTTCCTGCGGGCGTAGGAAGGAATAACAGAGATAGCTGTACTTTTCAGATTTTTCAGATCAATTTTCTGTATTCCGAAATATTCTCTATTAACTTTCAGATTAATTTTCCGTATTCAGATCACCAGCCTAATCCAGCATTGCCGCCTCCACTACACTCCGAGCGCCTTTCCGGAACCCAACGACTCCGACGCCCCGTGATGACGTAAAGCCCATCTACCCCGCCCCCTCCAGCGCGTTCGAGCTTCTACCGCCCAAACTCGCCTCCGGGTTTGCGCCTGCGCAGCGGCGCCCACAGGCGCCCGCAGGTGGGCGGAGCCGGCCGGCATGAGTGGCGGAGGGACCGAGACTCCCGTGGCGTGCGAGGCCGCCCAGGGCGGCGGCGGCGGCGGCAAGAAGCGTGACTCGCTGGGGACTCCGGGTGCGGCGCACCTCATTATCAAGGGTACGGAGTGGAGGGCGTGCTCTTCCGTGCTGGGTAGGGGAGCGTGCTGGGGCCCGCCCCTCCGGTGCTCCCTGGCTCGCCCGCCACCCTCAGCCGCCTGGCCTGACCCTGTCTCCGCCCCTCGGCCACTTCCCAGCCCTCAAGACCCACCTTAATGCCTCCAGCGAAGGGCGCCCAAGTTGGGAATGGGAACTAGTTTGGGTCCCACACAGTCACGTAGTAGAGTGACCCCCTCTGTACCCTCTGCGCCTGGCTCGTGTCAGGGAGAAAGGACAACTCTTGGGAAAACGTCCTGAAACAACGCACCGGTCTGACCTGTCTCCTCGGAGCCTTAGAAGGCTTCGATCTAAATTATTACAGTAACTCAACTAGGTTTAATTCCCAAACTTCAGAAGCCCCTGTCTCCCGAGGAAAGACCTCTTCAGTTGCATTTTCCTCTGCTCCCTTGAACCCCGTCCATCTCACCAGCTTCAGCTCCAGACCTGCACTGCCGGGGGCATGATGTCTTATCATTGGTGTGGGTGTCCATTTTAATCCCACCGGATCTGTAGACAGCGCCACAGAGCTGACTGTGACTCTTTTTCAGGTTGTCTCTGAAGTTTAATTTGGAGTCAAGGTTGAGTAGTATTGCACTCGTACTAAGTAAGAATTATTTCTGTGTGCAATCCTAGTGAAGAATTTATTCGTTTTATGACTATTTTTGGCCTACCGTCACTCCACAAATGTTTTTCGTCTTGCAGAACTTTGTACGCTTTAAACTATAAACTCATACCACATCTCTGACAAAAATCTGTAAATTTGCTCCCGCGCATCCGTGGACTTGGGCGGCTCCACTCTGACTATTGGAAACAGTGCTCCTGGAGACGCGAATGTACAAACATCTTTTCTGAGGCCCCCTTGTTCTGTACTTGGGGATATATCTCCAGAAGTGGGATTCCCGGGTCATATGATGATTCTTTACACTTTTTGAGGAGTTGGCATTTTTATCTTTGCTACATCATTTTCTATTCTCCCAACCTTACCGCTTGTTATTTTCTGTCTGTGGCGGTAGTCATTCTAATGATTACCCTTGTGGTTTCGCTTTTGTATTTCCTGTAATGTTTGCTGATAAATGTGCTTATTCTTGTGCAGTTACTACCTGTTTTTAGAAAAAATAACTATCTAATTCCTTTACTGAGCTAAAGTTCTTGGAATGTTCTTGGAAGGCAGATATGCTGGCCATTATACCATCAACGCTGTTCTGTATGTGTATCCTGAGTGCCCTTGAGCAGGAGTTCACAGATGTTTTCTTCAGTTTCTCGGGTTGTCTTTCATTCTGTTGATTGTGTCTTTTGAGGGCAGAAATTTTAAATTTTGATGTAGTACTGTACAGGAGACCAACCCAAGCCTCCCATGTGCTAAACAAGAACTATACTCCTAGAGGTTACATCACCAACCTCTTTTTCTGTATTCTTAGTTTTACACTGATTCTTACTTCCATATTCAGGACCCAAACACATAGCCCTCCTTTAAGGGATGCTGAGAGAGTTGCATATCTGTTTCTTCTCATCCTGCAGCTTTATGGATCATTTGTCAAAACACTTTTCTGTATCTTTGTGAGGAGCTATTTATCTAGCTTTCACGTTAGGTTATGAACATGCAGAGATCAAAAAATTATATATTTTAGTAACTCATTTGTATGACAAACAGTAAAAGAATACATATAGCCTGGCTAGAGTCGATTTCTATGAAAATCTGTATTTTACACACATGATTAAGCTAGAAGAATTTATATTTAATATTTACAAACTGAATTATTATAATGGACTTGTTTTGTTATAGTGGCACTAGGTAGCATTATAACCAACTAGTGACTGTGGTAATGTATATTTCATGATATGTCCCCCTACCCATAGTTTTCCACTTTTGTGTAGAACTCAGTTATCTCTGCAGAGTTAAAGTGCGCTCCTGCTATATCAGACTGTAGAAGCAGATGTCTCCAAGCCAGCAAACCTTAACTGCTTCTCAGCCATGCGGAAAGAGACCGTAACTCATGTGTGCTGTGAAAATAGCACAGACAGCTTGCTCTGTAAGATACTCACTGGGGAAGAGGTGATTTGGGGACTTTGTGGTACATGGTATGCTCTAAGTAGATGTCTCTGGTGCTTTAGGAACACAGCCTGCAGGATGTCTCTGAAGCCTAGGAGCAAGCTGGTTAGCGTGAAGGACAGCATGAAGAATGAGGGCTTGGCAGTTGTAGAGGAAAATTGGCATTGTGTGAGATGGGTAGTTGGGATATAGGGTTCCAGGCCATGGCAACTGTAGGAGCCGCATCAGGATGCCCGAGGCAGCAGGGTGTGTTTAGAAAACTGCAGGTGGTTCAGAATGGAGAACCTTACATGGTCTTTCTGGAGCCAAACTAACTGTCTGTATCCTGTTGGCCAAAAACTCTTCAAAGACTCTTGTATTCTTGAGCTGCAAATAGATATTCTCTCTTGAGAGGGTATTCTCTAAACAAAGTCTATAAGCTCCTACATTCTCTTGATCTCACTCAGGCAATTATAACTCTTAGTAGTCCAGTGACTCCGAGATCCTAATAAAGAACTCTACGTACTCTGTTGCTTATCATGTTTCTTAGACTTTCTAACTATAGAACTTCCTTCATTGAAGAAAACTTCAAATAGCTACTTACAGAAACTGTGTGGGTAATAATCTACTGAGATATTTAAACAAAAATTGTGCTTCTGTTTATATTTTTCTACTTAGATACATCCTAATAAAACTTATAAAACATACAATTGAAATCTGATTCACTTATAAAAATATAGGGAAGCTATTATCAGCTCATGAATATAGAACATACATATTTTTATTTGGGCATTTAATTTCTCTGGGCATTTTGAAGTGCATGTCTTAAACTAGTTTTTGGTAAGAAGAATGAGTAGACCAGCTTACCAAAACAGTTAAAAGTCAGAATTTTTCTTTCATAGCTATGGCTTTTTCTTATCTAGTGTAAGGTAAAGATACTTAAATCCAGCCCTCACCACCCACCTTCACAGATAAATCACTAACAGGCCTGCTGGCTGTACTAAGGACATAGCTCCACAGTAGAGCACTCACAGAAAATGTGCAAAGCCCCAAGTTCAATCCCCAGTACTTAAAAAGCCTAACCTTGTTCTTGGGTAGTCTGTGGGGCCTCTGGCAGTTGGATCAGGATTTATCCCTAATGCTTGAACTGGCATCTAGGAGCACATTCTGTTTGGAGGGATACCTTGCTCAGTCTAGATATAGGGGGAAGGCTTTGTTTGATCTTGCCTGGAAGTGAAGTGTCAGACTTTGTTGACTCCCCAAGGGAAGCCTTATCCTTTCTGAAGAGTGAGTGGGGGCTGGTGGTGGGGGAAGGTTGGGACTGGAGGAGGGGGAAGGAATGGGACCAGGGATAGCTATATAAAATGAGAAAAGATTGTATTTTAAAAAAATCTTAAAAAGACCTGCCGTGCATCTCACCACCCTTTTCTCCCTGATGTCAGCCTCTATCTTATATTTGTTGTGTTTCAGGGGAAGTATCATTTTGCATATCTTTAAAGCTTATATAAATGGATTTAGTTCTTCTGAGGCTTACTTTTGTTAAATATTATATTTGTGAGATTTATCCATGTTAATAGGTGCCAGTCTGGTATATACATTTTTATTCCCTGTTTACAATATTCCATTGTGTGACTCTTCAGAGTGTTTTCCTTTTAATTAGTCTTATGGTAGTACACATGGCTCTGTAAACATGTATAGCTGTCATGTTCATGTTCATTGGTATAAGTTTTTTTTTTCTAGGTGATATATCTCAGCATGGAATTGCTAAGGATATATGTCTTTAGATCTGTTAGCTATTGTTAGGTGGCTCCCAAAAGTAGTTCTGCCAGTTAACACACTAAAAGTGGATGGGATTCCTTCCTGATCCATGGTCTGAACTGGATTTTAACCTGTCTTCACCTGTTGTAGACAAAGAGAAGAGGAAAATAGGCCAGGGGCTGTACAGGTCAATGTGAATTAATTCTCCATTCTGTCTTACCTTTCTAGATCTTGGAGAGATTCATTCAAGGCTTCTGGATCACAGACCAGTTACCCAAGGGGAAATTCGATATTTCATAAAAGAATTTGAAGTAAGTATCTAGCTTACTTTGTTGAAAAACTTTGCACTAATGTTAATGACCTGCTACAGCGAAGGGCAATTTCTGAGGTTTAAAACCTGACTTTATTTCATTTTATGTCTTATTAAAATATATGTAGTAAAAATTCTGAAAAGATAAAAGCACTTGTCAAATGCAAGAACAGACAACAGGAGACAGGGGCCACACTCTGGTACCTACTCTAGACTATTTAATGTTTGTCGATTGTAAGTCTTTTCCCTATGAAGTTAGATAATGTGAAAAAAAAGAACTCTTAAGGATTGATGGGTCTGAATTTCCAGATGCATTTGTTGCATTTTTTCCTTGGTTGGAACAGAAACCGACAAACTGAAACATGAGAACTCTGCTTGCCTCTTCCTTTCTGTTCATACCCACATCAGTGACCAAACCTTCTACACGTGACTTCATCTAGGACCCATTGCTTCTGACTGCTGTGCCTGTCTAATATCCAGTCAGGTACAGTTTTGCTCTGTCTCTCCGAGCAATCCAACAACATTGCACTCTTTAACATCCTTTGCCAGCTGCAGGATGACATTCAAGCATCCTTCTGTGACCTGCCCCTCCTGTAGCCCCCCCACCTGTCTCTCTTCACTTTGCATGGGAGAACGTGTAGTCATGTTTCGTGTTATTCTACATCTGTCCAAGCATTGAGAAGTAATCTCACAGGCTACTGTTAGATCGTGATTCTATGTAAGTTGAAGTTCTATCTTCAGATGAGAATGTCTGAACAAAATCTCCCACGAAACCCATAAAAGCACATCAAGTCTATGTTCTCAGCCCTCCAGGTAGAGCTGTAGCACCAGCCAAACATTTTTTGGCCCAGTAGGTCCTGTAACTCAAAGCTGCCTAATACTCCACAAGGTTTTGAAGTTTAAAGACGTGTAGAGGTGATTGTATCTCAGGCCTGTCTGTTACCTGTTTCTCAACAGAAACAACAGAGAGAGGAAAGTTCATTTGGCTTACAGTTTAAGGAAATGCTTCTCAGCCTGGAGGGGGAGGCATTAGAACAGGTTGAGAAGGTGGGACTCTCCATGCCCAGGAGGAGCAAGAAGCACAGACAGGACAGGAAGCAGGCAGGGTCCGGCTGTAAGCCTCCAGAGGCAGGCAGCGTCAGTGAAGAACTTCCTCAGTGACAACCTGCCTTCTGTAGGTTCACAACTTAAAACATTCTGCCAGCCCAGGACTAAGAGTTGAGACACATGAGCGTGTAGGAGACATTTAATACTCAAACAGTGATCCCGGGAATAGTTAGCAGTTTTCAACTTATTTATTTTATGTGGATAAGAACAGTGTAGGACACAGACAACCACTCAAAGGGTGTTACTACTTGTCATGTAAAAACCATTACCAATCCCTACAAACTTGCTATGATACCTCGATATTACATAAAGATGTTTAAAAATATCAACTATTCCATATGGGATGAGGATACAATTATTTTTTTTTTTTATTTTTTTTTTGTTTTTCGAGACAGGGTTTCTCTGTGGCTTTGGAGCCTGTCCTGGCACTAGCTCTGTA
>NC_022018.1:42883137-42894873 GCF_000317375.1 Microtus ochrogaster | reverse complement strand
AGAGATCCGCCTGCCTTTGCCTCCCGAGTGCTGGGATTAAAGGCGTGCGCCACCATCGCCCGGCTGAATACAATTATTCTTAAGCCCTGACTGAACTCACTGTGTAGACCAGGCTGGCCTTGAACTCCCAGAAATCTGCATGCCTCTGCCTCCTGAGTGCTAGAATTAAAGGCAGGCACCACCATGCCTTGCCTTAGTTATCCTTTTTAAAAATGTGATACTGTTTGTTTAACTTCAAAAATGTTCTATACCTACAAAAACAACAATGTTACAAACCATCTTTGAGGCCAGAATGTGCTTGAATATTCATTGCTGCACTGGTTGTTCACTTTGCTGACAATGACAAATTCTACAGTTTGTTTAAAAAGTTTAACATCTACCACACTTAACTAAAAGAAAAATCCAAACACTTCCTATGCCGACTCACCAACTCCTTCTTCCCTTTCTCCATAATTAATGTCAGCTGAATATTTTGTCACTGTATACAACAAGACATCCTGAAGCTAAAAGGATGCCCACTGCAGCAGCAGCACATCCAGCCTCACAGTACATTCCATGGGCTACGGCAGAAGGCATCTTCACCACAACCTCCACCACAAGCAAGGAGCATCAGCAGTTTGCTTGGTGACTTGTTCTCTTTACAAACTAAGATATGTGCAGCTCAGGATTTCTATCCTATAACCACGTAGTTAATGCCACCTTACAGAAATGCCAGGAACATCTTCAAATGCCTTGTCGCACCAACCAAAGTGCAGACAGAGGGGAACCCTAAGTGCCTTTCCATTTTAAGAATATTTGGATGGGCTGGAGCGATGGCTCAGCAGTTAAGAATACTTGCTGTTCTTGGAGAGGATTTTGTTC
Organism: Microtus ochrogaster; assembly: GCF_000317375.1. Taxonomy (NCBI): domain Eukaryota; kingdom Metazoa; phylum Chordata; class Mammalia; order Rodentia; family Cricetidae; genus Microtus; species Microtus ochrogaster. Next base: position 42,894,012 of record NC_022018.1, on the reverse strand, counting down.
CAGTTCCTAGCACCCATGTCAGCTCCAAACGATCCTCCTCAGGCACTGTATTGATATGCACAGATACAAACACATACATAATTTAAAACAAAATATAAGAGGAAAATACAAACGTTTGGAGATGTGTATAACTTGGATAGTTTTAGGATGCTCTGGACACTTGTATAATCCACTGACACTCTGAAAGACAATATGATGATGATAATTTTGTAATAAAACCTAACAAGGGTAATAGACATACCTCAAATAGTTGGTTCTCTACTCTAAGTAGACAAAGAAATGCTTGTTGTTGTGTGTGTTTAAAATGCACCTTCTCTCTCCTCTTAATCTTCCTTGTCTACCTTTTCCCAGGCAACCTTAACAGGATCCTTAGCACCATCAAACTTCCCTTCAATTTAGAGTTAGCATCTGTCTTCAGCTTTGTGGCCTTGGTGATGTGTGGTGTATACGTATATGCCCCTTGTGCATGCCTGGTGCTGCAAAGGTCAGAAGAGGGTACTAAGTCCCCTAGAACTGGAGTTAGGGATGGTCGTGAACAGCCATGTGGGTGCTGAGTCAAGAACCTGAGTTCTTTGCAGTAGCAATGAGGGCTCTTAACAGCTGAGCCATCACCCAGCCTCTAGGTTCAGTTGTTATAACTCTAGATAAATAGGAATTATCTAGACCAATTCTCCCCACTTTTCTCCATCCCCCTTTCCCAGTGCCTCTTCTTCTGTTTCCCCATCTTCTCCCCTCTCCTGTTTTTGTTGTTGTTTTTGTTTTGTTTTGTTTTTTGAAGACTCTCTGTACAATCCACTACATAGGCCACTCTGGCCTGGAACTCATAGAGATCCTCTTGCCTCTGCTCATGAATGCTGAGTTTTAAGGCATGTGCCACCCCAACCGGATTGTATCAGTATTCTCTTAAAAACATGTTTAGTCCTGGTAAGAGGGCTCTACAGGTCAAGTCACCTGCTGCCAAACCTAAGAACTTGAGTTCAATCCCCAGAACCCACATGGTAAAAGAGAGAAGTGCTTCCTGTAAGTTGTTCTCTAACTTCTACATGTTTGTATGCACACACATGAACACACACACACATACACATGAGAAAAGAAAATGTAAAATATTTTGAAAAAGGAAAATTCTAGTAAGTTTTCCACATTGGCCATGATAGATGTGACCATATAGAGAGAGTTAAACAAAATATGTGGAGCATTTGTGTAAGTCACATGTCAGAAAATAAAATGGCATGATAAATAAAACAGACACAGACACATGGTGACCCACCCTCCAGGAAATAAGTTTTGTTTTGAGGAACTTCTCACTCAATGTTCTTTAAAGGGCCCAGGAATGGAGTCTTGGCCTTGTTTGGTCTGCTCTTTTTCTCCATCTGTTCCTTTCCCACGATGGCCTCCCATGTTGTTCTTCCAAGGGCTCAGTATAGCACAGACGCTCTGGAGTGTCAGGATCAGGATCTCCTCCTCTCTGTGTCTGCTGTTCCGCATTAGAAGGAAAAGGCTGGGGCTGGGCACCACTTGGCTGTTGAAAGCTCTAAGTGCTCTTGTAGAGGACCCAGGTTCAGGTTCCAGCACCCACAGGGTGACCCACAGGTGTCTCTAACTCTAGTTCTAGGGGACCCAGTACTCTACCAGACACACATGTGATACACATACTAACAACATATAGGCAAACACTTATACATACGAAGTAAAAATAAATCTAAAAAAAAAATAAGGCTGCAAACAGTCCAGAGACTTGAGAGTCCAGCACCACTTATAGCATGTACACACAGACGGTAAGCATGCTGAGAAGCAGCTGTCGTCTCCCAGGGTCCCATCTCTCATGAGCCTCTTTGCATCTTGTAAAATTTTCTCTGCAAAAGAGGGAATAAGTGCCACATGGTGGCAGCATTTCTCAAAATTCCTCAAGTACTGGTGGACTTTGACAAGCTCTGTTTTCTTTTGTGTGTAAGAACAGTTGACAGCCTTTCTCCTGACTTTATAGCTTCCCCCTGAATTCTAGTGAACATGATGGGCAGAGCTTGGAAAGGCGAGCGGCCTGTGTTAGGGTGCACTACCACTCCCGCCCTGCAGTGAGGGGCAGCGTGGCAGTTTTCTGGGGAGAGGCTTTGCCCTCTAAGTCACTGTGTTGCTAGCTGTTGATGAGACATCATGAACTTTCTCATAGAGAAGAGAGAGATGTTAGAGAAAGAGTTTCAGGAGGGGCTTGCAGGGTGGATAATCCTATGCATATTACTAGAAAGGGCTTGGCATACCCTCTGCCTTCAGTGTGTTAGTAAACAATCACATTAGTAGCAATGTGTTTAGTTACTAGGAACAGATACATGGAAAACGCCTCAACAAGGGCTTATTTTTCTTGCCTAGTCCTGAGACAGATTTGGAAACTCCAGGGCTGGCATGGTGGCTCTATGATGTCAGCTTCTTCCAGCCTCTGTCTCCTTGGCACATTGCCCTTACACTTAAAAGTGGCTTTGGATCCTGAGTCATTGTGTCTGCACGTTGTGTGGTAAAAGAGGGCAGGCAGGAAGCGGCTGTCAGCCTCTGTCAGGGGCATGTAACTACCTCAGATACAGTTCAAGTGTTGTTGGCATGGCAGACAGTGATGCACACGTTTCTTCAGCCCAGTGAAACTGAGTGAGAAACAATCCTTACAGCCAGGAAGCGTGCAGCTGCAGGCTCAAGAGTGTTTACAAGAAGGAATTCCTGGAGGTCCAGAGCTGTCCTGCTGCAGTTATAGACAGGACAGGACTCCAGGGAAGTGCCCTGCAGGGCTTGACAGGAGAGTGCCACAGAAGGGTGACACTGGAGCACAGAAAGAAAATAGATGTTAAAGGCGGGCAAAGAATTGGAAAATAAAGAGGCCGTCAAAGTACGACAGAAATTCTGTAATACAGGAATTGAAAGGAATCATGTTGATGGGTTTTGATATGGGATAGTGGCCATGATGGTATGCTCCGTAATCCCAGAATTTGGAAGAAAGGGTGATTGTTATGAGTTCAAGGCCAGCATGGAATAAATAAATAAATTTATTCAAAAATAAGTAAATAAACTCAAATGTGAGATAAACTGGTCACGAAAAATCTCCTTAAAGACAGCACCAGCTAGATTTTCATAACGTGCCACTCTTGAGCCATGCGGGGCCCGCTGGTGTTGTGAGTGAAAGGAGTTAATTTACAGTTGTTAGCCTTGTTCCTCTAGGGCCATCAAGTTACATCTCTGGTGTAAACACTGTAGTTACTATTGCTAGGCACTGTCATAAGCATGCTACATCAGCACTTGTTATTAATCAACTCAAGGAATTAAGGAATTAATGTATGTAGTTTTATGGAAGGTTACATGTCATTTTATTGGTGCTAGGCATTGTTCCAAGAGTTTTTACCCTGGAAATAAGATGCAACTTTGAGCACACACGTTACTCTCCTTTTTCCTTATTTCCATAGTGGTCCACATCAAATACATCAGTTTAAAAGCAAGCGCATATCAGATGTGAGGGCTCAGTGAAGAGACTATTTACAAGACCTGTGTAAAAGGCAAGCCACGTCTATGGGCCTCGTCATTATTTAGGCATATCCTTGTCATTAGTGGGCTGAGAGGTACGACTACGAATTCCCTTGATAGAGCTAGGGCTGTACTTCAGTTGGTAGACTGCTTGCCTAGCCTGGACTTGGTCCCCAGGACAGCAAAAACCTGTATAATTCAGCACTCAGGAGGCTGCGGCAGAAGGATCGTATGTTTAAGGCCATTCTCAGCTACAAAACAAATTCAAAGCTGTCTTAGACTCCATGACGCCATTTCTCACAGCAGCAGCAGTAATAACAATGCCGGGTGTGGTGGTTGCTGCTTATAATACCAGCCCTTCGAGATGAAGGCAGAAGGGCCAGGAGTTTAAAGTCAGCAACAGCTTCATAGTGAGTTTGTGACCAGCCTGGATTCTGTGAGACGCTGTCTCAAGAAACAAAAAAGCAAAGGAGGGAGAAAGGGAGGGAAGGAAAGCCAACCCAGAAAAAAATAGAAAAATAAATAACAACAATTAATTTGCTACAGAGAGTGATTAACAATCATTTGTTTGACTGTATCTCAAAGGGATCCTATTACCCTCAAATTTCCCATGGACTGGGAAGAGTCTGTCCCCTGCCTGGAGCTACAGGGCTCTGCTCTCTTCCCTTACCTTTGTTTCTGCATTGAGAGACTAGTCCTCTGACTGATGAAAGAGGAGTTAATTTATATGAGAACTGAAGTGTTTCCCCTAAACTTGATTCTGCTCAGTTTCAATGCCATCTGGAAACAGCAGCATTAATAGCATAGTTTTTAACTGCCAGTCTATTCTTCCTCCAATCTTGTCTTAGAAGTCAGAAGCTTATGTTACTTATTTGTGGGAATGAGAACATGCAACAAAACTCAAAACTTGGTCAGCAAATACAAGCAACAGCAATAATAAAGCCAAGGCAAAATGGCTCCAGAATAGCAAATGGCCAAGTCATCCATAGCGTTTCTGTGGTGCTTTGAAAGAAAATGGCCCCCAAAGGGAGTGGACTATTAGGAAGTGTGGCTTTATTGGAGTAGGAGTGGCCTTGTTGGCAGAAGTGTGTCACTGGGGGGTGGGGAAGCTTTCAGGTCTTCTTGCTCAAGCTATGTTCAGTGTGGACATGGTTCACTTCCTGTTTCCTGTGGATCAAGATGTAAAACTCTCAGCTCCTTCTCCAGCACCATGTCTTCCTGCGTGCCACTATGTCCTGTCATGCTGATAATGGACTAAACCTCTGAAACTGTAAGCCTCCCCAATTAAATGTCTTCCTTTATAAAAGTTGCTGTAATCACAGTGTCTCTTAACAGCAGTAGATATTCTAAGAAGGCATTCATGACACCAGAAATGCCAGAGGAGGGGGGGTGGGCGGGCAGAGGGATTGGAAAGGCCCTGAATGCTGCAGATCCTCCGAGCCCCTCAAAATTCCCATCAGGCCTCTTTGGAAACCTTGATGGGCCATTTGGAGAACAGCAGAGCCTAGCAGATGGAACCAAAGGCTCCACCTCAGAGTGAGGAGGAAGACTCAGAGTGAGTACCCTGGAGGCCACTCCACAGTGGAGAAGCTAGAGGAGCTGAAGACTGGAACACAGGGGGTTCTCTGCCTGAAGTCAGAAGTTATTCCCATTCATCCTTCACAACAATAGAGGAAAACAATTTCCGTCTACTTTGAACAGAGCTGGATTCCTTGGAGGGTGCAGATCATGCAAATCCTTCCTTATGGAAGCAAAGTGATGGCGGGAGGAGTAAAGATCACAGCTGTTTGAACACAAGCTTAAGGGACAGAAGAAAGATGTAGAAAAAGGTAAAGTTGGAATCAGAAAACCTGTCCCAGTGATTGGATAAAATGAAACAATAAAAAAGTAAGGGGAAAGAATCTGGGAAAATGAAATTTTGTTTTTTGTTTGGTCGCTCTCTCTCTCTTTTGTCTTGTCTTGTTTTGTATTTTTCAAGTCAGAGTTTCTCAGTTGAGCTCCACCTTTCTACTCTGTAGACCTCTTTGGCCTGGCACTTTGAGATCACCTTCCTCTGCCTTCTGAGGCCTAGGATTAAAGGTGTGCTTCATCATCCTGGCTAGGGAGAATGAAATTTTTAAATTATTTTTGAAGTGAGAATTAAGCAAAGAGCCCAAGGAGGAGTGGACAAACTGTGTCTTCCTAAAGTAGATTGGAAAGATTTAATGTTAACAGAGAGGGACTCGAAAGGAAGGAATGCATACTGACGATGAGTTCAGAAGACCCAAGACTGACAACAAGCCCAAGAAAAGATCACCAAAAAAACACAAAACAGAAATCAGAAAAAAACTCCTTAAATTGCTATTGGAGTCTTGTTGAAGTATGAACTACTTTCCGGGAAGTGTAATTCAGAGTAGCTGATGCTGGAGACCATTTCTAAAAGAAGGGAAAAAAAACTTGTACTTTATGGGGGGGAAAAATCTCCTCTGGGCATCCAGGCTAAATGAATAGGCCCTTTGTAAAGGGAACTGTTAGCAGGTTTGTCTGTGTTATGCTAGAAAACAAAGGTATAATATCAGTGGGCTTTGTATCTAGCTGTCTGCACCCTAGCTGAGGAAATGACAGATGCACTAGTAGGGTTGAGCGGGGCTCCGAGATGTTCACGTGAGCATTTCCTCAGAAGTTGGTAAGCATTGAAGTATGCTAAGTGGGCCAAAGATGTCTTAGTGGGTAGACGTGCTTGCTGCCAAGTCTGATGACCTGAATTTGATCCCTACACACACACACACCTGAATGCCTCCACATACCATGGCATGTGTTTGTAAATAAGTGAAAATGTAATTTTTAAATTTTTATTATTTTGGCTGTCTTCCTTTCTTTCTCTCTCTCTCTCTCTCTCTTCCCCTCCCTCCCTCCCTCCTTCTCTCTCTCTCTCTCTCCCCTTTCCTCTCTCCTTTAATAAATGTTTATGCCTAAAAATTTTTTTTATTATTTTGTTTTGTTTTGAGGCAGAGTTTTTCTGTGTAGCCCTTGCTTTCCTGCAACTCTCTTTGTAGACTTAGAGCTCTGCCTCTCTCTACCTCCCAACTGCTGGGCTTAAAGGCATGCACCAACACACCTGACTATAATTATTACCTTTTTTGTTTCGTTTTGTTTTTAGAGATAGGGTTTCTCTGTGTAGCTCTGGCTTTCCACAATTTCATTTTACACGTTTAATCGTAGAATTATGCTAAGCAATATAATTGGGTGTAGTAGTGCGGGCCAGTGATCTCAGCACTGGGAGGCGGAATCAGAAGAGTCAGGGTTTAAGTCCAGCTTCAACTACACAGGGAATTTGAAGCCTGGGCTACAGAAGATTCTATCTCTAACAAACAAACAAAACAGAGGGGGAAGTGATGTGGAGAGAACAATGTATAATGCCTATGCTGGGACAGAGCCTGACCATATGAGAATTTGGAAGGAGCTGCGGAAGGCCTGTGAGAAACAGGCTGTCATCCCTCAGCCATTTCCTCTTAAGTTGTAACTGAAAATAAGAGGGCACAATTTCAAATTCCATCCTGAGGAAAAAGGAAAGACTACGGGGAAAAAACAAGATTGTCACTAACACCGATGTGTCTTGGGGTAAGAAACAAGCCCTAATGAGGAGAAGTCCTTCACAGGGGTATTAGAAAAAGCAGTACCCTTATCAGCCATGAGAACCAAATTGCCAACTTTAAAATATTGTTTCTTGGGATGGAGAGGTCACTCAGTGGTTAACAGCACCTATTGCTCTTCCACAGGACCTGAATTCAATTCCCACATCAGGTGGCTCACAAGCTTATCCATAACTCCAGCTCCAGCGGATCCAATCCATTCATTCTCTGTCCTCTGCATCTAGGTACACGTGTGTGTATATTTGCAGATATACATACATTTTAAAAATTCATAGTTTCCAGCTCAGGCTTGCTTGGTTTTGAAAAGCTGTGGAGATGGTGCACATTCAGTACTAACCATCTTAGGAATAGTTTGAATTGAATCTTTTCTGTCCAGTGATCTGAGGTCCAGTTCTTTCTTACCTGTGGGTAGCAGAGGAGGCAATAGCTTGTGATCGACTGCAAGATTGTTTGAGGAGACAGCCTAAACTGCAGTGCATTGTGTTGCTAACATAAGATGTTTGGTGACGTAGAGGGATTATATACACTTTTACTTAGATTTTCAGTCTTCTGTGGATTTAACAGGAGTTAACCCCAACATAATTTGAAAGCATCTGAGTCATTCAGAAAGTACCGGAAAGGGGAACAAGTAGACCTAGAGAAAGGTATATATTACATGTGTGGTTTTGAGTCTTGGTAAAGATTTTATTTTTAATTATGAGTTCATATGTGTTTGAACAAATGAGTACAGTTCCTGCAGAGGCCGGAAGAGAGCATCCAGTGCCCTGGAGCTGAAATTACAGGGGTTTGAGCTACCCAATATGGGCGCTAGCAATTGAACATGGATTCTCTTGGAAGAACAGCAAGTAGTCTTAACTGAGATGCTTCTCTAGCCCTTCACTGGGTCTTACGATGATAAAAGAAACATCTCTATATCCTATTCTGTTTTAAAATGAATTTAAAACGTATGTGTATATGCGTGTGTGTGTGTGTGTGTGTGTGTGTGTGTGTGTGTGTGAGATAAACACACTGTCTATACATACCTGTGCATCCAGGTATATGTATTCTTATACTTAAACCAATGGTTAGATACAATAAATATCTAAGACAAAAGTATAAAAAAGGATACATATAATTTTGAAGCCATGTAAATATTTTGTATATTTTAAAATACTAACTGTCAAAGGTCAGTCCCTAAAGCCAGGTTACATATAAAGAAGCTCCTGTGTAGTTCTGAGTGGTAGCAGTGTTACTTGGACATTCTTACAGGTAACCCTGAGCCCGTGATTTGGCAGCTGTGGAGATGCATGTATGTAGTCCCCACACTCAGGAAGCAGAAGCCGGAAGATTATGAAGTCCAGGCCAACCTGGGCTACATAGTAAGGTCTTATCTTAGACAAACAGTGATTTGACTGTACATTTATAGAATAATACACCTTCAGAACAAAAAAAAAAAAACTCCTTTTAAAAACATCTTAGTCTTTAGTAATCATGTTGGTGTTATAATTTAAGTCAAAAGGGAACTGAGTATGTTGGTATTTTAGAAACTGGAAAGAAACAGAATATATGAAAGTAATTTGAATTTGGTCAGTATGACCTCAAGATGTAACTTTTCTTTATATAAAAATTGGGTAATTTCCTAGGCCAGTCAGTCATGGTAGCTCATAGCTATAAACCCAGCATTTGGGAGGCAGAAACAAGAGAATCGAGTTCGGGTTTAAACTGTAATACATACTGAGTTCCAGGCTAGCTTAGGCTACAGAGGTAAACCCTGTCTCAAAAAGCAAACTTGTCTCCTCTGTGTTAGACGTGGTAGCCCACCCCATTGCTGTGAGCAGCCTTCCCCCTCCCAATTTTGTCTCTTAATGCCAGCAGTCTTAGAGAGAAGTACCAGTTGAATGAGGACATGCGGTCGTATCAAAGCAAAGAGCCCGATCAGGAAAGCCAAAGCTCACTGAAGCCACCACAGCTGGCTGGAACAAAGCCAGAGTACTACACTCCTCAAGTTTGGAAAGCCCCGGTACCAACTGAGTGTGCAATGACTGAGAAGCTGCGGGTTAAACCTTTGGGATGCGTGTAAACAAAGTCTCCTTCTGATTGTCCTTAAATGCCAGGGAAATGACTTACCCCTGAGATAGTGTCCCTCTGAGCCCAGGCTGGCCCAGAACTGCAGCTGAGGATGTCTTTGAACAGAATCCTCCTGCCTCTGCCTCCCAAATGCTGTGATCACAGGCATGTGCTGCCATGCCCAGTCCAACTTACTACTTTTTAAATTGACAAATAAGGGAAGGGAGTTGTGTTTTTTGTTTTGTTTTGTTTTGCTTTGCTTTTCTTATATGACTGTTGCCCAGAATACTCAAATTGCTGACAAAAAGCAGTCTTCACAAAAAGCAGTATCCCTGTTAGTAAATGAAGATGTCATGCCACCTCCGTCCTGTTGCAAGAGTGGACATCGGCCTTTGAAAACTTCATGCAGATAATCAGACAACCACTGAATCTGATTGCACACGTACTTCTAACTGCTGACTTACAGGAAAGGGAACAGACAGCAGAGGATGCTAAATTACACCATGGAGAGTCATTCATTAGAACAGTCTGTGGGAAACTGCAGAACAGATGACTCGCTGTTTCTAGTGAATGCCAAGGGAAATGTGATAGAGGAGAAAGCTGTAGATGAAAACATATTAACCATCTGCAGCATGTGACTCTTATTTATATTTTGGTTCGCGTAAGCTTGGATGAAAAGAGCATTTATAGAACAAGGGACTGTGAAAACACCACTATTTAGTGATATTAGAGTTGCTGCCTTTGTGTTTGTGAGACTTTTATTGTAGCCTTTATTTTAACTTTTAAGATTATCTTTATTTGTGTGCACCTACATTTATGTAGGTGCACCATGTGCATGGTAGGTACCCACAGAGATCAGAAGAGGATGTTGCATCCCCTGGAACTGGAATTAGAGATGTTTGTGAACCTCCTTGTGATTGCTGAAAACTGAACCTCAGTCCTCTGGAAGAGCAGTAGTGCCCTTAGCCATCTCTCTAGCTCTGTATCTTTTATTCTAAGGAAAGGCATATGTTGAAATGTTTACAGTAAAATGGCACACTATCTAGAGTATGCTTCCCAGTGCCCTGGGGGAGGTGTGGTGCATGGAGCTTTAGAGAGGAAATGAGTCAGTCTGAGTTGAGCATTGCTAGGGCTTGGCGATGGTGGGGAGCATTATGTCCTTCTCTCTCAACTTTTCTATGAGTTATAAGTTTTTCGTCATAGAACAATGTGTAAAATATAAGAAACCAGCCACAGCTGCTGCATAAGCTCGCTCAGAACCCAACAAAAGCCTCAGCAATGTAACTAATTTGTTATTTTCTTACATCAAGCTTAGCAACCTTCCTTTTTAGTTAACGTTTTGTTTTATTTTAATTTTAGCTCTACAGAACATTTTCAGAGATGCTACAGTGTTCTCATGTATCCCTAGCCCATTTTCTCATTCCAGTGTCTTATTTTACCACATTTGTAAAAACTGAGAAACAACACTGACAAATTGCTATTAATAAAATCCAGAGTTTATTGTCCCTTCATCTTCTTTACTTTGTGACAGTTGTTCAGTCTTCCATTTTCTCCCCTGACCACCATGGGTCTAAAGTACTGGCCAGGCTTCTGTAGCATGCCTCCCCACCTGCGATTGTCCCATTTTCTTTTTCTTTTTCTTTTCTTTTCTTTTCTTTTATTTATTTATTTATTTATTTATTTATTTATTTATTTATTT
>NC_022018.1:42880086-42883037 GCF_000317375.1 Microtus ochrogaster | reverse complement strand
AGACCAGGCTGGTCTCGAACTCACAGAGATCCGCCTGCCTCTGCCTCCCGAGTGCTGGGATTAAAGGCGTGCGCCACCACCGCCCGGCTCCCATTTTATTTTTCATGATTAGACTCGGCTTATGAGCTTGCGCAAAGAAAAGTAGCCTTGCATGACATCACATCCAGCTGCTGCCATTAGAGGACTTTCACTGTGCACGAACCTGCCTTGCTTGGCTGAGGGAGCTCTTGAGCTTCCTCCACTGTGGAGCGAAGTGCTTTGTTTCCCTGTGCTGTTCTTTGGAAGCACGTCACTCAGTCTAGCCCACACTCAAGTCAGATGGGGAAGGTGGTTAAAATTTCCCCAGTGGGATGCTGAGACCACCCCAGGTTCAGTGATTGATTGAGACTCCCAGGACCTGGCATGGGGCTGTGTGTGAGGCTGTGCTGTCACAGCAGAAGCAAGGGGGATGCCTGGGAAATGATTTGAGAGAAACCAGACAGAAGCTTCCAAAAGTCCTCACTCCAGGAGTGCTCCAGGAGAGTACGACTCCTCTGCAGCAGCTATGGCAACACTTCAAATTGTAAATGATCCAAAGCTGCTGGGTGGAGAAGCCCAGTGCTGTCTGGCTGGTTGCATAGAACCTGCTGAGGCATGGGCCAAGATGACACATACCTGAGGAAGCAGATACCGGCATTAACCACATTCTCAGCACAAGCACTTTAGGCTCACTGGAGCCCACTTGCACATCCCAGTGCAGAGACCTGTTTCCTAGACAGGTTACCAGCCTTGAAGGCCGGCACAGGCTGTCTAAGAACAGCCGGCCTTCACTGCTCATTTTTCTGTGTGGTAAAATGTCTGTATATCATTACTTTGACTGCCGCTGCTATTTTGAAGAGAAAAAAGGCAATAATAAAATATGTAGCACATCATAGCAGAAGTGATATGACAATAAGTATGGTGAAATGAATATTTAAGTCAGAGCAGGGTTCTTCTACTGAAATATGTGGCCATGTAGCTCTTTGGTTGCTTCTCTAACATCCCCCTCCACCCCCCATTTCTGAACACTACTATGAAAACATTACCCCTACTGCAGCTTTCAGAGTCTTTTATAATAAAAATGCCTCCAGGTTTCCACCTCTTCTGCCAGAGAATTAAAAGGCGGCATGTGTGTTCCATAGTAATAATGCACTAGTAACGCAAGCTCATCCGGGGTGGAGCTACAGGAGTGACTGCAGACCTGCGGTTCTACTCATTTACTCTTTCTTAATAGGAAAAGCGTGGCCTTCGCGAATTGCGAGTTCTTGAGAACTTGAAGAATATCATCGAGGAAACAAATGAGCGCATGCTTCCCAAATGCAGAGAGACAATGCAGGATGGTCTGGAGGAGACCCTGCAGAAACGTAAGTCCAGCTGATCCTGCAGCCTTGATCTCAGATGCTCCCATGCCCAGGCATATTCTCCTGAGTGTTGTTGCGGAGGGGAGGAGAGTGTTCCTGACTGGGCCTCACCAGAGGACAGCCCAGCCACAGACAGTGGTTGTCCAGTGTGGTCGTGATGTCATTAATTTCCAAAGGAAGATGTGTGTACAATCATTTCACAAGATGAGCTCTTTAGGATGGGAGAAAATTCATGCTTTTTATCTTAAAAAATTTAAAATTTTCTCTCCAAGAAAATATATGATGACCAGGAAATGAGTTTCCTTTTCAAATGGACTTTGAGAAGTTTTGGTTGTTTGCCAGAAAAACAAAACAAAATCTCCTATATAAATGTTTATATTTTATCAGTTTCTGCATTAAACAGAGAAGAGGTAACAGACAAAAGAATATTTGTTAGTGTTCTTTAATATTAGACTTTAACATAAAAGAAACTTGTAGCGGGTGTCCGATGTTAAAATTAGGCTTGCAGAATAACATCAAGGCATTTCCTTAGATGGCTACACCGAGAACTTGCAGCTTGATTGAAGCACAGGTGGAGCCAGCCTGTGAGGAAGGGGACAAAGTCAACCTAACTGTGAGGGAGGGGGTGAAGCCAGCCTGTGAGGGAGGGGACGAAGCCAGCCTGTGAGGGAGACAGGAAAGAGCCCTCAGTTAGCAGTGCAGTCTCATGAGGGTCATGTGTACTATGAAGTTAAAAATATCCCAAGATTGATTTCTTCATGTAAAATAGCAGAAAAAACTTAAAAAAAAATTTGACATTAGACTTTTCACACTGCTTGTTCCCTAACTGCTTGTTCCCACTGCTGCACCCCTAACTAACAAACAAGCATTCTAGGTAGTTTGCTACAAGTCGGGTGGAGGAGTTCCTCTGCACGTGTGTGTACACGGAGGCCAGGGCTCAACTCAGGTGTCATTCCTTGCTTCTTAAGAGAGAGTCTCTCACTAGGACCGGGGGCTCTCTGAGTAAGCTAGACTAGCTGACTAGTCTGGTGTCTGCCACCCCAGTGCTGAGAATACAGGTGTGCCCCACTGTGCCTGGCTTTTCTATGTGGGCACTGAGGATCAACCAGTTCTTCATTCTTGTGTGTGCTTTACCAGCTGAGCCCTCCCCCACCCCTGGTTACTGTCAGTTGGAATGCTCGGATAGGGATGGAGAAGAACTCTAAAACTGTTGAATAAGACACAGTGAGAAACGATGGACAGTTGTGTGACTGGTTTTCTCTGTAGACTGAAGTTATTCTGCTCTCGGTCCTTCCTAATGATGTCAGAAATTTTATCAGTAATTTAGAATCTGAACCAAAAGTAGGTTCCCTTGACTGGAAGCATCATATCCTAGTGATTAGAGATCTGGCCTCTGAAGTATTCTGGGGCATAATGTTAGTGTGAGAAACTTGGCTGTGGCCTTGAAGCTCTTCTCCGCTAGCCACAGGTGAAGCTGTTCTCCGCTAGCCACAGGAGAAGCTCTTCTCCGCTAGCCACGGGAGAAGCTCTTCTCCGCTAGCCACAGGTGAAGCTCTTCTCCGCTAGCCACAG
>NC_022018.1:42851704-42879986 GCF_000317375.1 Microtus ochrogaster | reverse complement strand
CTCTTCTCCGCTAGCCACGGGAGAAGCTCTTCTCCGCTAGCCACAGGTGAAGCTCTTCTCCGCTAGCCACAGGAGAAGCTCTTCTCCGCTAGCCATGGGAGAAGCTGCGGCAGAAGGACTCCAGCATCGGGGTTTTCTTAGGTTGAGTTTGCTAAGTCTCGTGGCTCTAATGGAAATAATGTTGTACCTGCAAACTGGATAGTTTTAAAAATTAACCTGGGTCCAGCTGCCACCCCTCACAGAGTTATTTTGTAAAGCTTGGTGTTTTAACCCCGTGCTACCATGCTTCTTTTCACTTGTGTAAAACCATTAGAGCAAGCTTCCACGTGGAATATTTTCTCATCTAAGTAGAGCATCAAGAGTGGTAGGTGTGTACTTCGGTGCCTGTCCTTAGAACCATCTTCATCTCCTGGAATTCATGGTTGAGACCCTACAGATGCAGACCTTGCTCACTTGGGCAGAGTGTCCTAGGCTGGGTAAGCTCTGTCTGTGCTCATCCGAAACCACAAGAAGGCACCTCCTAAGGGAAGAATATTATAGCCATCCTGTTCTGAAGACACGTGTCCTGCTTATCAATTATTTAATAAGCGTCTGAATTTCAGCAGGTTTTCAAGTAAGGACAGGAAGCCTACCAGTTCCCTACTCATATAGCCAGACTCATCTTTGCTTCTCTTTCCTCCCTGTAGGCTGGTCTCCACATAGGATATGTCAGGTTTGGTCATTACTATGTCAAAATCTTCTCACCTTCTGTAGAGTAAAAGTGAAATTCTCTAATAGCCTGGAGGCTTCTGCATTGATCCCCTACTCTGACTTCATACCCTGCCACTTTCTTTTTCCCTTACTGTGTTCTGGCCATACTGACCTCCTCACTCTCTCTAATATACCAAGCACACTCCCACCACAGGGCCTTGCACTTGCTGCTCCCCCTAGAACATTCCCTCAGGTTTCCTGCAAGTCTCTGCTCAGACATCAACTCTAAGAACTTTCTTGGCCTTCCTAACATTTCCCATACCCTTCCTTTTAGCATTGCTACACTTTCTGCTTTGCATTTTAATCTATACATCTGCTACCGCCTGACATGCTAAATACTTATCTGTGTATTGCCCCATCCTCCCTACTAAAACAGAAATCCATGTGCTCAGGACTTTCTCCATTGTATGTCACCCAATCAGTATTTAGCACCTTCTTGCTGATCTCCAATTACCCATTTGAAATCAATGGCTGAGAGCACAGCTATCATCTGTTCTAATGCTTGTCTGAGATATTGCTGCTGTATGGTGTTGAAGCTCACAACATAGACATAATGATAAAATTTGTTTCCCTTTTATATGAGACAGATTAAGACATTGCTAGCTAAGTGCAGCAGAGTAATTCCATAAGGGTATTAATCTCCTTCAGTAACCTTTTGTAAATTGAACGCATTTACCCTGTATAGCAAGTGTTCCAGCCCTGTAGCACAGCAGCAGGAGGCAGGCTAAGGGAAGAGCATCAGGAATTCAAGGTCATCCCTGGCTATATAATGAGAATGAGGGTGACCTTGGCAACTTGAGACCCTATCTCAGGTGGGGCCACTTGGTAAGTTACTGTTATTTTTCACAAGTCAGTACAGCTTCCTGGCACAGCTAGCCCAAGAGAGTGCTTCCTACTGAGGGTGTAGCTAGAATCTGATATGAAATGAGAAGAAGCCCCTACAAAATGGGCCTTCTCATGTTCTTACTGACCATGAAGGAAGGGGATGTTTAGAGTAGTAAGGCAATTATTTTATTTAGATTTAGAAAGACGGATTGCATAAGTTTAGAAAAGCCTTTTCTGAGCTTGAGATGGCTCAGTGGGGAAAGACACTTGCTGACAACCTGAATTCAATCCCTGGAACCCACATAGTCTGAGAGAAATAGCTACAAAGTTGTCCTTTGGCCTGTCGGGGCTCACATGCCTGCACATATGTACAAAATGAAATTTAAAAAAAACAAAGGCCTTTTCTGTTTTATCTCTAAGTGGCTGGAATGTGAATAACTTCACAGGGAATCAAGTGCTGAGCCTGAATGTTCTTCCCAAATATGGAGACAGTTTTATAGAGGATCAGAGTTGTAGGCTTATCATTCATCTGAAGGAAGTTTTTAAAGTCTGTGGCAATCCACAGGTAAATGTAGTCTTCACTGCCTCATCAAGGAAACTTCTTACAATAGAGATAGAGACTACCACAGAAAATCACAGACAATCAAATTGCAGATCTGTAGAGCCTAGTCCCATTGGATACATCTACATAACACTTCTGAACCGAAAGGTCAGGAAACATTGAAGAAGAAGGGGCAGAAAGACTGTAAGAGCCAGGAGATCAGGGAGTTTGCTATGAGACTATGTCTTCTAGTAATGGTAGAAGCTGCACCAGTAATATCTCATCAGCATGACTGCCTATACATGAACTGAACATGGACAACACCAGTAGACATGCCAAAGTGGGTGGGGAACAGCCCACAAGGCTTCAACTGTACACAACGAACAAAGGCAGCTAAGGAACACTGAGAGTGGGAGAAACAGCCTTTCCAGAGAAGAGCACACCAGTTGATTATCCAATACTAAATGGTCAGCCCTGAAAGCATACATATAACTAACATTATACATATACAGATTGTGTAGATTATATTTAAGAATTTGTGTGTATGTATCTATCTATATAGCTATAGATAGATGCCTGTAATAACAATGGACAAAGAGGCTATGGATTTGGAAGAGAACAAAGGGTGTGTGGGGGAGGTTTGGAGGGAGGAAAGGGGAGGGGAGAATGATGTAAGTATAGTCTGGGGGAGGGGCCGTGACAGGGGACAGCAAAAGTGGCATGGTTCACAACTTTTCTTTTAAATTGCAGTCAGAGTGTTCCAGAAATACAAAGAATACAGAAAATCAGATTTTTAAGTTCTGTTCATAGAGCCAGGAAGGAAGAAAGACAAACAGGAAATGATAGTACCATACTTAGGAACGATGATATCATACTCACTGCCACAGAAGGAAGGCGGATCTAATCAGCACCTCTCATTCTGTTTTCATATTTTTGTTAAGAAAAAAAAACCTGGGAAGCTAATCCTCAGTCCTAAGATGTCGCCTGTGATCTAGCAAAGCTTGTTACTAGTCACCAGTGATGTAGCTTTTGAACATGAGGGGAGGTGGAGGTTCACAGATTTCTGAAAGAAATCACAGCCCCTGCCCTGGCGTGGGCTTGTGTCCTGATCTGATCAGGCCTGGGCAGGGGAAGGAAGGCAGACAGTTAGATAGATGGCTTCCAGCTTCAGCAGCTGTAAGAAGGCGACCCTGTAGGACTGTGCGTCTGCTGAAGGTATTTCACAACTAAAAACACTTTGATGATTGGAAAGGGAGGGCAGCACAGAGAGTAAGGTGCTCAGCCTGCCATCCCTTGATGCTGCTGTGCTAAGAGCTGCTCTTTTGTTCTTGTTTGTCCTTTGGAGCCAGGGCCTTTCCTGTGGCTAAGGCTCGGGAACTCACTCTGTAGACCAGACTGTCCTACAGGTCTCTCATTAGACCTGGGTCTTGGCATTTTGGCTCCACTGTCTCTGCCCTCAGTACTGGGCTTAGAGACATAGGAGCCCAGTACTTAGACCAAACTTAGGTCTTCACATTTGTGCAGCCATCTCCCCAACATAATCATCTGTTATATGATTCTTATTAATAAAATGTAATATCAGGCATGTTTACTGTGCTTTCTGATGAATGAACATATCCATCCTCATTTGTAAAATGA
Source organism: Microtus ochrogaster (assembly GCF_000317375.1). Taxonomy (NCBI): domain Eukaryota; kingdom Metazoa; phylum Chordata; class Mammalia; order Rodentia; family Cricetidae; genus Microtus; species Microtus ochrogaster. The sequence continues at coordinate 42,876,232 of NC_022018.1, read as the reverse complement.
GTAATGACACCAGACAGAGACTTGCAGGAAAACTGAGAGGAAAATGTTAAGAATATTTTCCTAACACAAGCTCTCTGCCGATGCAAATTCCCAATCAAGCCAAATCAAAATAAGCCAAATTAAGAAATATCCAGGTTTAATGGGAGTTTCTGCGCTCTCGGGTGGCCTCCAGGGACCGTGAAGGCAACCACTGGTAGGAAGAAAAAGAGACCATGTGTTTTAGGAGTTCACTTAAATACTCTTAGGAGTGGTCCTGACCTCCCCCCCCCACCCGAGGGGTTAGGACCTGGCCTGCTGGGATTTGGAGTCCAGAGTGCTAACTCTCAGGGTCAGGAGGCTAGGATAGATGCAAGGGGCTGGGGCCTAAGCTCCCAACTTAACAGAAAAATGTTCCAGGACAGTAGCAGTGCAGAAGCCCTGTGGTGGGAGTATGCTTGGCGTGTTGAAGAAGAGTGAAGAGGTTGGTGTGGCCAGAACAAATGTTTGGTTGCAAAGGCAGGATTTGTAAGATGAGGAGCTAGCGGCAGGGTGCACAGCACAGTGTGTGTGGAATCAGTGGACAAGCAAAAAGACACACAACCAGTCACAACTGCCTAAGGATTTGAGGAACTCGGGGATTCCTATCAGTCTGGGAGTGGTTTTGTAATATTGTATGACCAGTCTTTCCTGAGATCCGCTGCATGAGGTGTGGTTTCCACTTGTGCACAACAGCACTCTGAAAATTTTAGATTTGAGAGCATTTTGAATTTACGGGTACTCACTGTTTATTAGAATTTTGGTTCTTAATGAATGGAAATGATCTTATGTATTTTCAAGCTGAGGAGAGGTGGATGTTGTAGCAGCATCTGGGGTGAGCTACAAAGACAGGAAAGGCGAGAAGAGGGAGCAGAAAGCTCTGGAGGATGTGTAGTTGTCAAGCCTTGCCTGTGAGAGAACAGCCCCATAAATCAGAAAAAAGGAGGAGCTGAGGGACTCAGTCTGTAAAGGCTTAAATTGCCATTGAACCCCCACTGTCTGTTTTATTTCAGTGCAAGCAGCCAACGACTCCATCTGCAGACTCCAACAGAGAGAACAGGAACGAGAAAAGGTAAAAATAGGTAACTTGAGCAAAGAGGCTTATAATCCTTGACATCTGTTATTTTATTAGCATTTATTTTTAGTCCAAGAGTTCTCTAAGTTCATTTTCTGACATTTCTGATATGCTGACATTTTAAAAAAACAATTTAAGGATGGGGCTGGAGAGATGGCTCAGCACTGGCTGCTCTTCCACCAGGCTGGCTCACGATTATATGTAACTCTGGTCCCAGGGGGCCCAGTGCCCTCTTCTGGCCTTCTCGGGCACTGCATTCACATGATGCACAAATATATGTCCACATAAAACAACTCATACACTAACAAATATACAGGGGGAAAGATTTAAAGATGGCTAAAACACTAAGATGTTTTGGAAACATGGTGGTACCATCATCATCTTCTTTTTAAATGTTTATTTGTGTATGTTGAAGGGTATGCAGGTGCTTCTCTGGGCATTTGTGCTTCTGGAGGCCAGAGGTGGACGTCTGGTATCTTCCTCAATTCCCTGTGCCCAACTTTTGGAGAAAGGGTCTCGTTGATCTTGGGCTCAGCAGGTGAATGCCAGCATAGTGTTGAGTGAAGTGGAGGCAGGGACTGGAGTGGATATGCCAGGGTGGACGGTAAAGATGGTTTAATCCTGTTCTTTACCAGCTGCCACCAGGGGATAAATAATTATTTGTTATGATTAAGGCAATTTCTAGACTCAGGGATCTAAAATCCAGGAGTCATAAGCCACAAATACTAATAGAAAGTAGGCCAAAGCCTGTGCTATAGTCAAGTTACTGGAGACTTGTGTGACCTTAGCCAAAGGAATGCTTAGGAAGTCCTGGCTGTCCACGCCCAACCCGACTGGCAAGTAAGAATCTAGTTGCTGGTGGGTAGAGGACGCCTGTTAGAGGGCAAGGAAGATGACATAAGGAAAGACAAGAGGTGGGAGAAACTAGTGTCCATCCAAGGTGGACGTCCAGGTGACAGCTCTGGGGAGTGGAGGGTCCTGAGTCCTGTGTTGCACACTTTGTTACTGGGGCACAGGGGCATTTTTGTTTTTGAGAAACAAAATATCTGGTAGAATTCAGGCTGCACATTTTGTTTATTTTGAGACAGAATCTAATATATATTGCCCAAGCTGGTCTTATGCTTGCTGTGTAGCAAAGGATAGCCTTAAACTCCTGATCTTCCTGCCTGTAGTTCCCACGTTCTGTGGTTTAGACTTCTGCACTGTGCCTGGCTTTAAAAATGAATATTTTTGAATATACTGAAATGCTGTTTCACTAAGAATTAGTATAGAGTCAGTGGGCCTTGCATTTATAAGGAGCTACTCTGATTATTCCCCTCAGATAGTTTAATAAATTAGCACTCTTGAAGTTATAAAAGAGGTGTATTTTCACAGACTAGCAGCAAGTGAAAATTCCTAACATTCTTACTGGGATTTTAATCTAAGTCCTAATTTTTTTCAGTATTATACTTACTTAATAATCAGAGCATTGGAAGTGTATGGCTGCAGGTCCTTAAAGTTGCTTGTTTCATTTTTACTGCCACCCACTTCCTCCTGAAAGTTTGACATGGCCGAGGTTTTAGTAGATGTGTGTGTGTGCACATACACACGCACACTCACACTTTTATCATAAAGGTGAAGCTTAGCTCCTTGAACAGCAAGTGTGTACAGATGAAAAATGACCTTTTTGCACTTTCCTGCCTGATGTTAGTTGTTGCCTTGGGTTATCCTGTTGGCCACGTTTTATGTATTTGAAAGGCTCTCAAAACAAAGAAAGATGGGAGTAGTAATGGAATAAAATAGGCTGTTACCATTAATCAGTAATTCTTTTATGTTAAGACAATTTGTGGAATTCTGAGGGAAGTAAATTGATAAGCGTCATTTGTCCAAATCACATTTCCCACAGTTGATATCTAAAAGTACATTCAAAAGAACAATATATGCGCATTCTGCAGTTGTCTAGCATGTCTTAAGAACTACCCTAATACAGAGTTGTATTCCGGGGACTGACAGAATAGTGAACTAAATACAGTTGGCTCATGAATTCCACTTGCTCTCACCAACAGACTGTGGAGAGGTGAGCTGGCCAGGAACAGCTGTCAGAGCGTAAACTTGGTCCGTGTACACACATCCACTTTGGCAGCCCTGGCTAGCCACTCCGGTGAGCTTCTGTTTCATCTCGACCACAGACATTTACTAACTTTAGCTAGCTTCCTTTATGATATTGTCAGAAGAGCAGTGACATTACATGAAGCCTCATTCTTGATTAAATTTGAAAATAACCATTGTTCTTGATAGAATTAGAAAATACAAAGTAAGATGAGTACATATTGCTCCATGTAAAATAGTTTTAATAGTTTTTATAGTGATACTTCTTTCTGAAGTCATTTCCCCTCTGCTCATGTAAAGCTTGTGTAAATGCAACATCATATGTATTATTGACAGATATTCCAAACCTTCCTGATACAGGATCTCACCAGAACCCCTCAGGCTGGCCTCTGAGTGCTAGGATTATAGATAGGTCTTAGCTGCCATGTTGGCTTCCAAAAGACCTTTCCAACCTCAGTTGACCTGTTAAGAATTTTCCATTAGTAGAGTTCCTCAGCCTTGGTGCTGCTGGCACTGTAGACCACAAGCATGATGGGGTCTCCATGGCGCTTTCCTTAGCATTGGCCTCTGCCCTCTAATTGCCATAACATCTCTCTCTCATCCTGTGTCCCCATGCCAAACAACTTTTAAAGATGAAAAGAACTACTGACTTAAACTAGTACATGCAAAAATGTTTCTCCTGTGTGACCAGGCTTTATTCATAGACTTGGTTTTAGATATAAATTAGTTTCAGGATCATTTTCTACTTAAATGTCTCTAATGTGGTACTGCCATAAGCCAATTTATTATTATTCTTACTTCCAAGTAGATAAAGATGATATCATTATAGCTATTCACTTTGGCTGCACAGTTGTAGCCCACTGACTAATTTTCCGAGCCATGAAACTCAGTACTTGTTAACACTAATTCATCATCTACTCCGTGCCTGGCATCTAGCATTCTACTTTCTGTCTTTATGATTACATCATAATAAAAGTGTGCTCAGGTGGTCCTTGAACTCACTATATAGTTGAGTGTGGTCTCAAACTTGCTGTGTAGCAGAGGATGACCTTGAACTTCTTACCTTCTGCTTCTACCCCCTGAGTGTTAGAATTACAGGTACCTGTCTCCAGTCCTGGTTTGTTTGGTTTTTTGTTTGTTTTTGTTTTTGTTATTTGGTTTGGGTTTTGGTGGTGCTGGAGATTAAACCCATGATCTTATGCATGCCAGGCAAGCACTCTACCAACTGAACTATATCCCTAGCTCAAGATGGCTTATTTCTTCAGAGTTGGTTTTCCAGGCTTGTTCACATAATAGTATGCCACCGAAATTTTGTCCTTTTAAAGGATGGATGGTTATGCAATTATGCATATATATAACTATATGTGTATATCCACACACTACATTTGTGTGCATACATGTACACACACTCACACTACACTTGAAGAATCTGTACCTTTCTGTGAACACCTGGGTAAACCCTTGGCTGCCCTAAATAATACTGCCGTTGACATGGGTTTACAATATTATTCATACCCTTTCCTTTAACTCTTTAAGGCAAATATCCCAAATTGCAATTCTGAATTATATGGCAATTCTTTATCTCTTTTTTAAGACGCAAATCTAATATTAATGTTTAGCTATAATTACCACAAATCTTAAGTTTTTATCTTTAAGCACAGTATTTTATGACTTTGGTTGCCTTTAAAAAACTATATTCCATGTTCTTGTCTTTTTTGAAGTATTTCATGTTTTAGATCTATCTTCTATAAAACTGAGTATTATTTAAAATGCAAAAGTTTAGGTGACTGTAGTATTTACCGTAGCAGAAGATGGAGAGGTAAATACTGTGCCATGTTCTATTCCAGATTCCCTGGGGTCCTGTGTTGGAGTGTTCACTCCTCTCTGCCCCTGTGCTATAGTGTTTCCTCCTACCCCATTGATGAACCCCTCCCTCTTCTGGTGCTGTCTCAGACACCAGTGTCTGGTTGGAATGTATGAAATGTTGGATGCTTATGCCCAGTGTCTTCTGAAAATGGCAGTATTTTTAGCTAGACCTTACAGGTTTTTTGTTCTCTAGCTTGCAAGTGTGCACTTACAGCATTGTCAGCACCTGAGCATATAGCTAACGTATTTAAAGCAGGAGATTAGGCAAGGGCTAATTGGAATGACTTCAGGAACTCCTTGGTAGGAAAGCCACAGAAGATCTTCATTTGGGTTGGGAACTGTCAGTTTTCAATCTAATGGTCACCTGGGCCTTGAGTTCAAGGAATGATTTGACCGTCAGCAGAATGCTAGTTGGGTATGTTTACGTCTTTAGTCACAGTATTCTGCACTACAGAAGAGGTCCTTGGTCTGGGGAAGTGGTTCAGGATTGAAGAGGCATACCACTTTTGGACTGGGGAGGGTGCTCAGTGTTAGGAGCCCCCCACCTCCAGAGGACCCGAGTTTAAATCCCAGCACTCACTTCAGGCAGCTCAGACCTGCTTGTCACTTCAGCTCCAGGAATCCAGCACCTCTTTCTGTCTCCAGGGGACCCCCACACACGTAACATCTACTCAGACACACACATACATATAAATATAAATGAATAATAAATCAAAGACAGAACACATATTGCTCTTACAGAGGAGCAGAGTTCAGTTCCCATCATGACACAGTGCCGCTCACAACCTCCTCTACCTCCAGTTCCACTGACTGCACATGCACACACCCTCTTTTCTTTAAGACTAGAAGTGCTGATCTTTGATCTTTGATGCTGGCCTTCTTAAGAATCTTTTCTAACAGCCATCTGGTTAACAGTTACTACGTCAGGTGCAATGAACTGAACACAAAGATGGGAGGATTGTGGTTTTGCCTGAGACACCTGTGTTGTCTGAATTACAAAACCTATTGCTTAAAATGGAAAACTATGGTATTAAAATTAAGAAACACGCTTTTAGCTGGCTGGGGGGGTAAACAGTGGTGTGGTATGCTTTTTAGAAGCTTACTGTGACTTATATAATAATATTTACCTTTTATTAAGTTCCTCAGGCACTAAGCTAGGAACTTGGCAGACATTGCCTCCAGTATTCATAAACTTTATTTATGAACACAAAGTATAATTTTCTTCAGTTCTTTAGGCCAAAGAAACTTTTACCTTGCACAGTGTCTTGATGTTGGTGGTGGGGGATCCTGAATTTGAAATGAGGCTGTTGTGCCCTCTCCCAGGTCTGTATTTCTCTCTGTTGAGCTGCACTGACTCGGATGTTGTCTGGCAGGAGGGCAGCCCAAGCAGCTTCCTTATGGAACACATCAAAAGGCCAGCTAAGCCAGTGATTGCTTTTCAGTTACAAAGAAAGGAGAAGACTAACATCTGAGCATGTGTGTTACTGTTCCCTGTATTTATTATAAAGAATTCGGACTGACAAAGGGGCACACAATAAATAAATAGACAAACAAACAAATAAATAAATAAATAGATCAAGTTGAACAAGGTGCCATTTTCATAAAGCGTGTTTATGTTTTCTCTTCTTAGTATTTGGTGTTCCCTTTAGACTGTCACGGTTTTTGTAGTTTTGTTTTCTTTTTACAAAAATTTCTTCAAGCTAATGTCATAAACTCCTCCTATTTTGTTCAGTTTTTAGAGAATTCCAACCTGTAAGATTAACAGCTTAAAGCAATAATGTATTAAAATGGTTGTTTAAATTACTTGTCAAATCACTTGGAGTAGCACCCTCGTGTGGCCTCCCTTTCCACTCTCCACTGCCTGTTCGCATCCTAGTGCTCTGTGCAGCGTGTTTTTAGGGGAACATGGAACTAAAACCACATCCTCAGACTCATTTAATTCCCACTTAAAGACTTCAGGTTCTTGACAACATTGGACAACTTGGCAGAAAACCTATAGCCAAAGCTTTTTTTACAGAGGTTAGCAGCCTCTGTAAAACCACCTTTCCCAAGACCTGGTATGCAGCCCTTGGTAGGAAAGGCATGGGTCTCAGTGACCGTGACTCAGCAGCCCAGCTATTAGATAAGGGACAGTGGAGGGACAAGGGCCTTTCCTTAAGCCTTCGTTCATTTGTCTGAAAATGAGATAGTATGGTTTACAAGAGGCAATTTTAGAAGTGGGTAAGTTTTGCCAAGCGACTAGTTCTGGGGTACATTTCATAGGCACTGAGAATGTACTGGCCTTTGTAGAGGCCCCAGAACGTATAAACTGTCAGAAACAGTCACCATTCTCCTAGTAATGGTGCTGTCATTCAAGGTCAAAGTCTGTTCTCTGACTCCTTTTTTTCAATTTTTAAAATTTTAAAGTAAAATATAATTACATCATTTTCTCCTTTCTTTTTCCTACCTCCAATCCTTCCTAGGCACCCCTCATTCCCTCTTAAATTCATGGCTTCTTTTTCTGATATATACATGTAAATAAATAAATGCAACCTGCTGGATTTATTTAGTATTAATAGCTTCAGGGTTGACTACTTGGTATTGAACAACCAATTAGGGAGCTCATCCTTGGAAAGTCTAATTCTCCTACTCTCAGCTTTGTCAGTTGCCTATAGTTCTTTGTCTGGGGCCGAGGCATCATGAGTTTTTTCCCCTTCCATGTTAGCATGTCAGCTGGTATTATCTTGTTTGGGTCTTGTTTAGATAGCCATATTATTGAGATTTCATGTGTGTTTCTAGGAGATATAGTTCCACAGCAGACTTTCTGGTCCTCTCGCTCTTAACAATTTTCCCACCTCCTCTTCTAAGATGTTCTGAGTCTTAGGGTAGAGGTAGCACTGTAGATGTATTCATTGGGATTGGGTACCCCATGGTCAGTTGTTCTCTGCATTTTGACCAGTGGTATTCTGTAATAGTTCTCATCTGCTGCAAAGAGAGCTTCTTTGGTCAGGAGTAAGAGCTGCACTTGCCTGAGGGTATAAGGATAAGTTAGACTGCTGTTGGTTACAGCCAAGATGTGAGTGCCGCTATTGCAACTTAAGGCTGTCTTCCATGTTAATCATTGATGTGATCCATAGGCATCAGGTGCTTTCCTCTTTGGACAGCTTACATAGTACCTCAGGGAGACTCAAGTCTCCCAAGTCCTATCTGATATATGTAGCATCTTTAGCAATTCAGATTTACCTTCAAGCTCTGGGAAGCAACTATGGACAACAGCAGTAGCCTGTATTATTTGGGGAATCTCTTGGGCCCTTTGGAATTGGTATGCAGGAATCTAGAAGGACCTCGTGTTCTGTATAGGTTCTGGTGGTTTGTTTCATAGAACTTAGACAGAGTCCAAATCCCTTTTTTTCTTTTTACAATATTATATCTGTATTTTATGATACTCAAAGCAAACCTTTGTAGGTACAGAAATGAACACCATCTTGAAAACAACTTAGATATTTGACATGAGGTGGTGATCACTTTAAAACTAGACTGAACCTTGAGATGTCTTGGAATCTCCTACAGTGACTGCTAACATGTGATTCTTTTTAATGTATCAGAAAATGTAAGTCAGAAAATTTAACTTCTTGCAGTGATATTTCAATATGTATTTTTTTAGACTTTATTAAAACTATATGTAGTTGCCAGGCATGGTGGCGCACACCTTTAATCCCAGCACTTGGAGACAGGTAGGTGAGTCTCTGAGTTTGAGCCCAGCCTGGTTTACAAAGTGAGCTCTGGGACAACCAGAGAGGTTACACAAAGAAACCCTGTCTCAAGAAACCAAAAACCAAACCAAAACAAAAAAACCTATCTATAGTTAATGAGAACCTTGAAAGAAATAAAAGGGTGAAGATGACTTGAATTTTTGTCATTTAATTATGCTAGAAGCCCCAGAGACAGCTGGTGGTGGAGCACCAGCCCAGGGGATCTCTAGGCTCTGGGTTCAGATCCCTTTATCTGGTTCAATAAAGACATTGAGCATTTTAGAAATTCTAGAAATGTTCACTTATAGTAAGGAAAGTTTCAAATATTTCTAATATCATACATTTATTTATTTATTCATTCGTTCATTCATTCATTTACTTATAAGGCAAGGTCACTCTGTACCCCAGGCTGGTCTTGAACTCAAAGTGACCCTCCAGCCTTAGCCTCCCAAGTCTTGGGATTACAGAGCTCATGCATCATGTTCTTAATGCGTACTGAAACAGTCATGCACTTTTAGCACTGTGACTATCTGCTGGTTGTTAAAATAACTGTCAGGTGACAGCATTCTGTTGTGTCATCTGCATATGTGCAAAAAATGCTATGTGGCTTTCATGCTCTCTTTTCTCAGGTGATTCATGACCACTTGACAGCTAGTGAGAAGCAGCGTCTGCTCCAGTGGGAGGAGTTCCTGAAAGAACAGCCACAGCGCCGAGCTGAAGTGGACGATGAGCACAGAAGAGCCATGGAAAGGCTCAGAGAGCAGTATGCCGCAATGGAGAAGGACCTAGCAAAGTTTTCTACCTTTTAAGAATCTGATCTACAGGGACAGATGAATGAGAAGGCACTGGCTTCCCCCAAATCTTTCTACCAACCACAGAGCCTCTTCTGCAAGCTTAGAAAAACACGCAGTGGCACTCCTAGGTCTGAAGAGAGAAACTTCTGGAGCCAGATAAATGTCCACTGGAAGAAGAGTGCTTGCATGTCTGAATGTGATCATCTGAAGAAGAGTGAAAACGGGACTGATGTGTTACGAGTCAGATTTGGTCTTTTCGGTGATGAGCTCAGATTGCTGTGTGCACAGTTCTCCAAGAGTCCACTTCATTGTCACCAAGGGTAATGGCAGGTATGACAGCTGCCTGTCACAGCATCCTTGGGGAAGGTCAGAACAGCTCCTCTTGTGACAGAGAGGCCATGGTGGGCTTTCTTGGAGACACCAGGTTTTGCAGAATAACACAATACTGTGTGTTTTGCTGGGTGACATGACACATGCCTTGTAGCATTTAATATTTTCATCTTCTAAATTATGCTTAGGAGAAAAATCCTACCAAAATGTATTTTGACATTTAGCCTCTCCAAGGATCATCATCCTGCCCATAGTACCCCCTCTCTCCTTTTGTGTCCATTTTGCTTTGTGTGGGCTCTTTAAGGAACAGCATCTGTGCATGCTTCAGCTGCTCAGTGGGTAGTCAGCAGAGTCCACATGGAGTCCCTCCGGAACCATGTAAGACTGGCTCTGGGCAGGCCAGAAATGTCCATCCACGCAGCAGATGATCTATGTGAGAGGTGAATCCCCTGCGTATTAATGTCCGTCCTCTAGCAGGTGTGTCCAGTGGAACACCACTGTCCATCACCACTGTGGTCATTACACACTTGCCCTTAATCTAATCCAAGAACCATGTTGAGTTTCATTTGCTATAAATTAAACAGACATGCATGCAGCCAGTGGATTTGAGGTGCGGGTGAGTCTTTCTAGTATTTTCTGTTGCTCTTTAGTCAAGAACGGTAAGAAAGAAAATACCTCACTCTCATGATATCTCAGTGTTTTCACTGCAGAAAATTGACAATGCTTGCCTGTGTAAATGTATGGCCGACTGTGAAAGCTTCATTCTTGGCTCATGCTGAAATGTGATTAAAGCTAATAGAAGAGATGAAATAAGTATTTGAGACTTCTTTCAGTAACACTGAACTTCTGCCAACTTTCTCTGTCTGCTACTGTAGGCCTGACAGGCTCATCAATCATCCTCTGGTCCCTGGGCTGAAAGAGCACTTGCTGACACAGAAGCATGCTAGAATTTTCTTAATTCTCTTTTGGTGGGTGGAAAAAAACATTTCCAAAAATAGCCAACACGTGAAAAGGGAAGGGAGGGGGCCACAAGTAAAAACCCCCTTTGTATCATAGGCACTCTTTGGAATGTCGTTAGTGACCACCACACCATTAATGGCTGCTATCAAATCAGAATTCTGTGTGCGGGTGGGCGTGTGTACTGTGCCCACTCAACACATAACACAGCAAAGGTTTCTGGTGCTTTGTGTGCATCACAAACTAATAAGTACTTTGTCTCCTCAATTTGTATACAGCACACATCTTTGTAAGGAGAGCAGACCAGGATGGTGTCTAAGCTTTCTTGTTCCTGCACTCAGTTTCCTCCAGCACTGTTAAGGGTCAGTTGCTTTGCCTTCCTGTTGTCGTGTTCAGTGGTGAACACTTCTCTTCCTTTCCAAGTCAACTTTGTTACATATTTTTATTTAAAGAATTCAGTTGCATAATTTACATTTGTGCTATGTTAAACAGAGACACTGTGGTTATGTGTGGCTCACGGGATTCTAACAATCAAACGAAATAATGCGTTATAATTTTAAACTGTTAGGAAATGTTAATTTGAGTGAAAGTTTTGGTTGTAATTAATTTCGCCTTGACATGTGACATTTTCTTTTTTGTTCCTGATAGATTTTAAATTCTGTTTTTATTATTGATTCCTCCTATAGTTGAAGTCTATTCAGAGGATAGGTATTGTTGAGATTTGTTAGGGTTTGTATTAGTAAAGATACGGTCTGTTTCACAGCTATTCACAGTGCGTGGAAAACGTGCACTTGCAGCCAGGTGTCTTAGGCCAGGCTTGTTACATACAGGACTTCTGTCCCTTTCCTGTTGGGTTTACTATTTTATCCCTAAAACTAACTATTAATTTTTGTTTTATGTGTTTTGGGACTTTGTTGCTAAGTATATTCAGCCCCAACTAGATGTGGTTCAAAAACTAACTGGAGTTTTTTTTTTCCTGGTTTTCTTAACTAGAAAGTGTAATCCATTTATACTTCTTAAAACTACTAATATATTAGGATTTACTTATATTATTTTAAACTTTTAGCATTTATCTATTGGGGGAGGACAAACCACCACACATGTAGAAGTCAAAGGATAACCTATGGGAGTCAGTTCTCCCTTCTGCTGTATGGATTCTGACAACCAAACTCAGCCTTACATTTTATTTTCATGTTTTGTCCCATCTTTCCTGCTTTTTCACAACCCTCCATTTTCTTGCCTTGTTTTGGATAGACTGTTTTCCCATGGACTTCTCTTGTACTAGCTTCGAAGTTGAGTGCTCAGTTTTTACCTTTCATGCTCACCTGCATTAGTAGTCAAAACCTAAATTTCCTGTCCTTCCCCCTGTTCAACATGAAAGCTCTTACAGAGTGTCTGATTTCCTCCTCAACTTAGAAACCTAGAATTTTAGTTCCATCTTGTTTGGCTCCCCTCTCAGTCCTGCGCACTGTCTGCCCAGACTTACCCACAGCTATGTGGAAAGCTGTCAGCGTGCAGTTGCAGGGTGGCAGTTATTTTCTTCCTCCCCGTCTTGTTGCTTCTGAAATGACACCTGTCGACGTGATCGGCACCTTGATCCTCCCTGGGTGACTTTCAAGATTCTCCTCTTTGGTGAGAGTTAAACATTCTACTTTCCCAGCACCACCAATTTCTCCCTCGCAACACTGCAAGCCCCAGACCATATCCCCTTTACCCCTGTGTATAAAACAAGTTGTAAGTTCTCACCTGTCCTATGAAGGAGCGAGATCTGCTGCCTCTCAATGCCTGCTGATTGGTGCCTGGGGATCCGAGGCATAGAGGAAAGAGTTGAGCCTGCAATACCCACTGTGACCTGCAGCTGCCCTTTTCAGCCCTGGCATGAAGATTTGATCTTTTTGTAGCAAAAGGAAAGAGAAAGAAAAAGACTGAAGTGTGTGTAGGAAGAGACAGAGGCACCAGACATGTGCTCCTGTTTTGCTCTTTCTAACCCAGTGAGCATAGGGAAAAAGGTCACGTGAGGGTATAGCAGGAAGCGAGACTGGCTGTCTGATAGCCAGGAAGAGAGACCTCATCGCAAGTGACTCGGTCTTTGATATCATGGCTGCTAGGTCCGAGAAGGGTAGTTTCCTTTGGTTGAGCAACCCACCCTATGACAACCAAAGTAGACTGTAGACTGCCACCTCCGTGCCTTTTATTCTTGTCACTCATGTAGACAACAGCTGCTTGAAACCCAGATCCTTCTAGCCAGAAGGGAAGGGACTCCTCCAGGACAGCTCTCATACCAGAGCTCAGTTACCCTGTAGAAATGTGTTGTCTCCCAGATCAGCTTCAGTCGTTTTCATTGGCTTCCCTTGAACTCAGCTTTGAATGAAGAATTAAATCATTTCTTGTAGAATTTTTTCAGGGTATTCCATAGCCAGAGAGATCTCTATGTATGGAAACAGCTAAGGAAGTATGTGACGATTTTGCCACATTACAATTTCCTACAAAAAGAATATGTTTGTTTCTTTTGATATTTGTGCCAAAGAGTTTCTATTATTTTGCTTCTTATTCATGAACAGATTTGATTGTATCTATTTCTACTGTATTTTTTTTTGCTATTCATAAGTTAATGAAAGTCAAAATGAGTACAATAGTCTTATTCTAAGTCTCCATAATGGGTTGGTGAAATGGCCCTGCAGCAGGATGCCAGGGCTGCTGACCTGAGTTCAGTCCCCAGGAACCACATGGTAGAGGGAGAGAACCAGCTCCTGCAAGTTGTCCTCTGACCTGCACGCACACACGTGTACATGCATGCATACAAAATAAGTAATATGGTTTTTAAAGCCATTTCTTAAACCTGCATAACTTACCTGAATACATACTCTTAGATGCCTTCGATTTTTAGGGCTTTATTGTGGTTGGTGAAAAGGCCCAGGCTACTACCATAGACATGGAGTTCTATATCTAAATTGAACTGGAAACTACTTCAAATATTAGTTCATCCAGAATACATGAACCTTTGTTTGTTTGATTTGCTTCTTTGATTTGAGGGTTTTGTTTTGTTTTTGAGATGAGGGCTCCTGGAACTCATTGGCAGCCAAGAGTAGCCTTGAACCTATGGTCCTCTTGTCTTCACCTCCCAGATGCCAAGGTTACAGATATGCCACCATGCTCCATTTATGTGGAGCCCAGGGCTTTATTCATGCTAGGGAACTCCAACCTCCTTCCCTGAAGCTGTCCTTCCTAACATGTATTTTTTTTTAGTAGTTTAATCTTTATCCTTTTTGTTCTAGCTGCATTCTGTTTCTGTGATGAAACACTTCAAGAAACAGCTCAGGGAGAAAGGGTTTATTTCAGCTCTCAGTTCCAGGTGACAGCCCATCATTTGGAGGAGTCAGAGCAGGCTCTCAAGGAGCCAAGTCACATCACGTCCGCAAGAGCAGAGAGAGAGGGATGTAGCCACACTGCCTGCTTGATTTCTTCATTCATGTAAGTCAGGGCCCAGCTACAACGAAACCTCACAGACACACTCAGGCAGACCTGGTCTAGACTGTTCCACTGTGAACCTCTCCAATTCTGGTTGTGGCAAGATAACATTTAAAACTAAGCATACTAACTTACCTTACAGAGACTTTATAGCCATCTCACGCATCTTGGCAGTTGATTGACGATGAGCTCAAGGTCTGGTGGGGAAGAGGGTGGAAGAGTTACCACCCTCTGGCTGTCGTTCCTCATCCTAGGGCTCATGCTACAGACAGTGCTTCTCCAGGACGGCTCCCATGATAGGAAAGCAAAACTCGACTGCTTACACTTGTGCTCCTAAAACAGGAGGGAAAAGCTTAGGTTTTCAGATGTGATACTTTTCGTGGGGCAGTAAGTCCATAGGAACATTCTGTCCTCACCAAAACTCAAGGTTCAGGCAGTCTATGAACTAGTCAAAACCAGCTCACGGTAAGGAAGTAGCAATTGATTTGTATTACAGCTTAGATGACTTCTCAGTGCCTTATGTGTAATTTGATCTCATTGTGTCCTCATAACCAGGAAGTACTCACTTGATGTTTTAAAGGCTCTGAGCTAAGAACAAATACTATATCGGGTAGACTTTAAAGTTCTGTAAGTTCTATCATAAAAATATGTTTTATGGGTAGATCCCAGTTTTTCCTCATAATTTACATAGCTTAATGCAGTATTGTGAAATTTGTTTTAATAGAACATTCTACAATATTAAAGATGGTTACTATTATTCGACCATTCACTGGGTCGTGAGGCTGGAGTTCAGCATAGGATGTCACAGAAGGTGAAAAATAAGTTAGTAAGCCCAGTTCGGTCATCCTACAGTGTCCGTGCATACATTAGAACCCTTCTGGCAGTGTGTATAGCCTTGGTTACGAGACAGTTGTTAAAGGCCTGTACATGACTCAATCACCAAGCACAGACAGTCCCTCGATCAGATGGCACCACGTTCACTGACAAGAGGAGGAGAGTGGGAGGGATTCTGTACTGGAATGCATGGTCCTATGGCCACCAGGTCCCTCGCAGCCAACAAGAACAGTGTTGTCCATTCTATTTTTAAATAGAAGGGAAAGGGGCTCGAGAGATGGCTCAGTGGGTCAAGGAGCTTGTTACCACACCTGACCACCGAAGATCAATGCCTGGGACCCACGTGATGGGAGGAGAGAACTCAGCTGTCACAAGTTGGCCTCTGACCTCCACATGTGCTCTGTGGCACACGTGCGCCAAGTAAATAAACAAAGATGTAAAAAAAAAAAATGAAGAGAGCGTGGATATGTGCTTTGCATCACGCCTTGCTGCCATCCTCTCCCGCTTAAATTTAACAAAAAAGCATTCAGTGAGATCAGGCACGCATGGTTGTCAACCGCCAGAGCAAATGTTATCACCGTGTAGGACTAAAATTTCGCCATAAAGGAAGTCAGTGTGTTTGGCCAGCTAGCCTGGGCTTCAGTTTGCTCCACATGGATCCCACTCCTGGTGAACTTGCACACTGCTAACATTAACTTCGCTTTGGTTTTCATTGCGATGCTGGATAATCTAACCTAGGACCTCACACAGGCTAGGCAAGTTCTCTACCACTGAGCTATATTCCTGGCTCCCAACATTAAATTCTTGAGAAAATTGTCTACAAATGGTAAGACTTAATCATTTTTCCTTATAGTGGAATTTGTAAAGAATTTGAAAAGAAAAATCATGAAATTCATCATTTAAAAATTTGATGTCATCAGAAGTACCTGTGCAGCCTTTTCAGAGGTGTGTACTAAAGAAATGTATCATGTAGTTACAGTGAGATCATTGTTATAAAATTTAGAAATTCCTCATGCAAAAAGATTGTTTAAAAAGTTTTCTGTTACACAATTATATTTTGAAATTAT
Organism: Microtus ochrogaster; assembly: GCF_000317375.1. NCBI lineage: Eukaryota > Metazoa > Chordata > Mammalia > Rodentia > Cricetidae > Microtus > Microtus ochrogaster. The sequence continues at coordinate 42,860,007 of NC_022018.1, read as the reverse complement.
ATCATCCCTTCCCTTTCCTTCCTCCCATGTATCAATTCTTAACTCTCTTTCAAATTCATGATGCCTTTTTCTTTAATTATTGGGTTGTATGTGTGTGTGTGTACATCTCTGTGTGTGTGTGTATTTTTAAATATATAGATACGACCTGCTCCATCTGCATTCCACTACTTGTGTGTGTGTTTTCAGGACTGACCATTTGGTATTGGAGAGCCAGTTGGTGTGCTCTTCCCTGGGAAGACTTTCTCCCATTCTCAACGTTCCTTTGTTGCCTAGAGGTTTTTGTGTAGGGTTGGGGCTTTGTGGTCATGTCATTCCCTACAACCCCTCTTGATATTGGCGTTGTTTATATATATTTCATTTTCTTTTGGATGTCTATTGGCGTTGTTTATGTATGTTTAGTTTTATTTTGGGCAAAGTCTAGTGTGTCAAAAACTGTCCTGGAACTTGCCGTATAGCTAAGGATGACCTTGAATGTCTGATCCTTCGCTCTACCCTCAAAATACCAGAACTGTGGGTGTGTACAACATGCTCAGCCTCTTAGTTTCAACACCAGAGAATCTGTCTTCCACTAGAATCTGAAATTTATACAGTAAGACCAGCAGGTGTCACTGTGATAAAAGATTTATTTCTCTCCTCTTCTATTAACAAAAGTGTGTAAGAAATAATTCATATTCATATAGGTGAATAAAGAGAAAAGTATAGGAACTGATGTGTAATGTAGATGGTTAGGAGTGTTTCTTAAAAGTATATTTTCCCTAATTATTTTCATATCTTTTATTATGTAGTTGATGTCAGAGTTTTGTTAGAGAAAATGTAAAGGTTAAAAAAACTGTCAATTTTCTCGACTTCATATTAAGTTTAATAAAGTTCACATTCTGCAAGGTTCCAGTTTGTATAACCAAAACTGGATCAAGAACGTTATCCATAATGACTTTCACAGACTCTGAGAAACTTTTAATGCTTTCTTTCAAATTAAGGAAGAATTACAATGTCTGAAGCATCATTGAGAGACATAAAAATATAATTGGCGGAATATAAATATAGGAATTAGAAAGCTAGTTGCTAGTGTTTTATTACTCTAATATGGAAGCCAAGGTAGAATTTGACCTATGGTATTCACTGGAGCATGCAGGATTAAGTTAAAAAAAAAATCTAGGCAATAGCTGAATTTTGTCATTAAGGAATTTGCAATTGAATTGAACCCATATCATAATAAAATAGAAAACAAAAAGTACTTAGCATTCCAATGACCAGGATCAAACATGTCGTACATGATTAAAATAAGCAAACACCGGATGGGACTATGCTTGTGAACTGTGATTAGGAAATCATTTGCACTGCAGGTACGGCTTGAATGCATGAGGATCTGGGTAATGAAAAGATGGCTGTGAAATTCAGCAAGCACTTATGGATTTGCCTGTATTCTAGGTATTTTCTTACTCCTAGAGAAAGGTGATTAAATATTGGTTTCTGGAGAGAGAGAGAGAGAGAGAGAGAGAGAGAGAGAGAGAGAGAGAGAGAGAGAGAGAGAGAGAGAGACTGCTGACTGGAAATATCCCTGGAAAAGCCAATGTACAAACTTCTTTGATGCTGGTAAATGGTAGATCAGACGGGAAAGGGGAGACGCCCTCATGTAGAGTCAGATGTCTTTTAGCTGCGCGTTCACCACTAAATTTGCACATGGACTTTAAGCATCCCCCTTGGCATCATTTCCAACCCCAGTAATCTGTGCTTATCCTGATAGTATGTAATGTGGCTCGGAAGTGTCTCAGGAAGGTGACTCTGTGGACTCAGATGCATGACTGATGGAGGGAACTGTTTGCCTGTGGGCAGATTATTTTAAGATGTGACTGGAATAGCGAGCGATTCCTGATCTAGACAGATGCAGCCTCGGGAGCAGTGTGCACGTATGCCGTGTGCTAATAACGGACAGCTGCATTTGCTACATGTGCTTGTTGTTGGGTGTGTATCCAGATCTGACCTCACGGACGGCCTGGTTCACTTTTGCTGTCCTCAGACGTGGCGCTGCAGGTGGGAACAGCCCCAGGCCCACTTCAGCAGCAGTCGGGGAGTCTGGCTTGGTTCCTCATTCTCCCACATCTAACCATGTGTTAGCTAAGGTGGCCCTGGCTTCCTAACCTCCACTTCACCAACTCCCCTCCCCCAGTGCTAAGGTATCCCCTCATAACCAGATTCCTTGCTCTTTGTTTGCCTCCCTCTCTCCATTCTTACACAACAGCATATATCTTGTCAAGGGTACCATTGGCTTTCTGAAAACACTCCGGTGGCCTATCCCACAGCGTGAAACCCAAACTCTGAAGTCCCGGCTGTCTCCTCTCACCTCAAGCCCTCAGTTTCATCTAGCCAGGCTGGCTTTTCTGGCCTCCCAACATTCTTGTTTGCTCTCAGAAAGCCCTTGCCTCCCAGGTGCTAGCGACACTCCCTCTCCCAGTCTCGTTGGCTCTCTCTACAGATGCTCCCTCCCCTACAGAGGCCTTCTCAGGCCCCAGTCCTCCTGGTTTTATTTAATGTTTTGGCAACTAAAATACAAGCTGTATGAGAAGCTTGTTTGTCTGATCCGCTCTGTATTCTCAATGCCCGGGCTATAGTACTTACTGGGTTTCTGGGTGGATGCGTGTGTGCGTGTCAGGTATGTGGGGGCATGGGTGACTGGCTAGGTGGGTTGGTGGGTCATGGCTGAGTCTATAGGGAGGTAAATAGATGGGCAAGTAAAGAGATGGGTAGACCATGCTGTAACCCAGTGTTCCTCTCTCCTAGACAACTTCACCGCTGCTCTTTTTAAGAGTAATACAAAAGAAGTTAAGCACTTCTCAATATTCTGACTACATTTGGTAATGGATTTTTAAAAGCATTGAAAGATAATACATTATAACATTTAAGGATAAACTGGCGAGTGGCTGTTTTAGCCATAGATACTCAAAAACAACCCTTTCCTTAGTGAGGCAGATAAACCACTTGCTAGACAACACTAACAGCTGCTGGAGGGGGAAACAACTTCCACATAGCAGCTGTGTGTTGAGGCCGAATAGAACTATACTGATTCTGTTAAAAACTAGTCTCTGGGAAGAATTCAGTACTTCTCATTTCTTGACAAAACATAGCTCATGGCTCTCGTTGGGAGAATAGTTGACTATCATATCATAACTGAGTTAAGACAAAGCTGTCAGGGAACCATGAGAGGTGATGAAGCAGAGTGAGAGATCAAATCCCAGCTCTGCTCCTTGGTCAGGTGACCACAGACAAATCACTTAACCTCTCTGGGCCTCAGTTTCCTCATTTGTACACTTGAGTTGGCAAAAGTATCAAGAACGGTCACAAATTTGAAGATGAGATGAGTTAACACGTTTAGGAGGAACTGACAACATAGGGGTGAGAGCTGTTTGCTCAGTAACGATTTTGTCATCACTGTCCTTGGTGCCCGGTACCCATTTGGGAATTACCTTGCAATAGCTATTGAAAGGTTGCACGGTCGCGGCCATCAGAAGTTGAAGCCTGTTGCAGTTCCCCTTGGAGCACTTAGTGGATTAGACTGATTTTTCTGTGCTCTTAAAATACACATGAAAGCCAAAGAAAGGCGAGTTTTCTAGCTCCTTCGACGGCACACCCACACAGCTGGCCCCACAAATGATGTCACTCTCCAGGAAGATCTGCTAATATATTCCATAGGATCAAAGGGACTTCTTAGGACAAAATGTGTTTTGCTTCTACTTCCCAGGCCGGCTTTTGATTCAGACCCAAATGAGAGAGACGTTTAGCCTTTCAAATAAGTCTCTGCTGAAGCCATTTTGATACCACTTCATTTACCAAATATTTTTTTATGATCACATTTAGTAATTTTGGTGGAATTTCTCATCCCTAAAACAAATTGTGCTCACACCCTTTCAGAATAATGAGGTTGGTATGTGGTCAGGTTGTCTGGGGCTGTCTTATCTGCAGACCAGATCCCCAAGTCTGAGTCCAGCGTGGTGACTTTGCTTTGTTCCAGTGTACTTGGTGCGTCTGGCCGAAACACACCACCTCCCCCGTTCGGAACAGTGCTGCACACATCACTTCCTGAAATAATGGAATTGGAAGGCAACTATCTACTCACCAAACAGGCTGAAACAACACGTCTTGATATTCTCCTCAAATACTTTAACTTCCCCAGGAATCCGGAAAAAATAATTCCATGGGGCAGTGTTATGAATGAAGGCATAGCATTCCAGTCCCCTGACCAGGATCCAGCCACCAGAGCCCAGTCACTGCCCACTTGGCATGATAGAGAGGGGCTCTGGTTGTGCTGGTAGCTGAATTTGAGGGTCCGTAAGATGAGGGTCTAGGGACCATCCAGAGATGACTTTCAGCTTATTGCATTGGGTTGGATTTGTTCTATAACAGTGCTTTCTTTTTTTTTCTGAAGAAAATTCAGGACTTCAGTTTCAAATACTCCAGATTTAAAAAATAACAATAAAATGCCTTTCAACAGAGAATAGGCATCTCTTTCAGTCAGACAAGTTTTGTGGGAGCATGAGAGGTTTCTTCACCTCTTGGCTTCCTTTATCTCAAATTCAAACTAAAAAGTATCCCCAGGCTGGGCGGTGGTGGCGCATGCCTTTAATCCCAGCACTCGGGAGGCAGAGGCAGGCAGATCTCTGAGAGTTCGAGGCCAGCCTGGTCTACAAGAGCTAGTTCCAGGACAGGCTCCAAAAGCTACGGAGAAACCCTGTCTCGAAAAACCAAAAACCAAAACAAAAAAGTATTCCTGTTTTTTGTTTGTTTGTTTTGGGTTTTTGTTCTTTTGTTTATTTCAAGACAGGGTTTCTCTGTGTAGTCCCTTGCTGTCCTGGAACTTACTCTGTAGACCAGGCTGGCCTGGAACTCAGAGATCTGCCTGCTTCTGCCTCCCAAGTCCTGGGACTAAAGGTGTGCACCACCTTGAGAACAGTCTTCTTTATGATCCTTCACAATCTCTGATGTAGGGTTAGTCCTATCAATTTGATGGCATTTGGAATCACCACGAGGTGTGGGAAAATTTCTGGACCTATCTGTGAGGGTTTCAGGATTGAGTTCACTAAGGTGGAAACACACACCCTAAATGTGTACATCTGATAAAAAAGAAAACAAACTGAGTACCTCCATCCCTCCCTCTTCTTTCTCCCTCCCTCCCTCCCTCCCTTCCCTTCCTTCCACTCTTGCTCCTTCTTTCTCTCTCTCACTCCCTCTCTCTCCTCTCTCTCTCTCTCTCTCTCTCTCTCTCTCTCTCTCTCTCTCTCTCTCTCTCTCTCCCTCCTGACTGTGGCTGTGCTGGTGTCCCCTCACGTTCAGAACACCGTCATTTCCCTACTGCTGGTGACTGCACCCCAGAGCTGCGAGCCAAAATCAGGCCCTCTGTCCTTGGTCCCCTTAGGTATTTTGTCACAGCAATGGGAAAGTACTTAATACCCAATCCAAACCTCACCAGAGTCGCTTCGGTGTCGTGGCAGAGCAATGACGAGACAGCTAATAGGGACACATTGGCTTCTGGAGTTCACACCAGAAGGAAAACAGGCAGAGCCGATGTTTCTCCAGGCGTGCAGAACGTTTCCTTCTTTGTGTCTTTAGAAAAGGATGGGGACAGTCACCTGCTTTTCAGTACAGCTCTAAAGCTAGTTGGGAACTCCAGAAGATTGCTGTTCAAGCTTCATCTGAACGTTTGATTTTGTGTTGACACACCCTCCACCCCAGCATACAATCCGAATATAATACTGTGTGTAAGTGTCACCGAAGGGGATCCTAAACAGGAGGAAGAGAACCAAGACACTGGCGTTGCTGAGGGAGTCTGCGTTTTCACCGAGGAAGCCCGTCTCATCTACTTGGTAGCACGTCCATAAAGCTCTCACCCGGGAGCTCCATCAGCAACCTGGGCCTCTCCATTCTGACATCCTGGAATCAACTACCCTGACATTTTCCTCTAGATGGAATATGTAGAGGTACACCATTTAAAATGGTGTCTCTTTTCGATCAGAAATCAATTGTGTGTAAGCCTGGAAGTAATTTTGTGGTTTATATAAGCATCATCCAAAGCCCCAGTGCCAATGGATGATTTTTCTTTATAAAGTAATGACATCATGTATTTTATTATCATGGTGGAATGCTAACAGCAATTGATATGAAGTGTTCTTCCTTTAAGATATCTCTTCATTCCGCCTTAAGAACTTAAGAATGGACCAAGTCTTCATTGTTTGGTGTATCAGTGGAATCACTTTTGGCTTTTATATCTTAGTTCACCTCACTCCTACGACTGGTTTAACGTAATCACTTGCCAATTCTATAAATTACATCTGCCTCTCTGGGTTATGTCACTTGCCCCAGAAGGGACCAGCTTTGAATAATCAACACTTTTATCTCTGTTCTATTTGTTGGTTGGTTGGTTAGTTGGTTTTTAACTTATTTAATTTTTGAGACAGGGTCTTGCTATGTGGTCTCAGATGGAACTCCCTCTAGAGACCAGGCTGGCCTTGATATAAATGCTAGGATTGAAAACATATGCCTTCACACTTGATCAAAGCTCTTTAATAGGCTACCACGTGTATCTAAGAAAAAATGTGTTCTCTAGTATAGCCAGTGTTTTCTTGGTAATGCAGAAATTCTAGATGTATTAGTATAGTTTGTTAATGTAAATACCAAGAGTCTGTCAGCCTTCAACACAAGACACATCCTAGGCTATACACAGGCAGCAAGATAAATAAGAGTTTCTCTCCTCACTCTTAAATTTATATTCTTTCTGAGTAGATAGATTTACCATGTACCTGTTTATACACAGTGTTAAAATGGAATGAATTTTTTTTCTAAATGAGAGTGAATTTCAGTTGCATTGAGGGGCCTTTCTCTCTAAGCCAGTCAGACTTTATCTAGACATTTCCATGTGCTTTTCTAAATTACATCCAATTACAAGATCCTTCAGTTGAAGAAACCATGAGAAGCTAAAACATAAATAGCTGGAAAGCAATCAAAAACTACACTTTGAACTGTGGGGTTTTTTGAGAGACGAAATCTCTAAGTTAAAATAGGTCTTTGTTTCTTCCCAAAAGCCTTCACGGAAGAAGTAGCATCTAAAAAGATGAAAACACTGTATCTGGGAAGAGATGGAAAGAGAAACATTCATAGAACTCCCGGGAAAGCCATTGTCCTTGCCAGTAGCCCCATGTACATTCTTACATTAATCCTGCAGTGGACTCTAGATCCTTGTTTATGCACGAGGATACTAAGGACAGTAGTTTGCTCAAGTTCATATACTCTGCGTATATTCTTTTTTTTTTATAAATATTTATTTATTTATTATGTATACAATATTCTGTCTGTGTGTATATCTGTAGGTTAGAAGAGGGCACCAGACCTCGTTACAGATGGTTGTGAGCCACCATGTGGTTGCTGGGAATTGAACTCAGGACCTTTGGAAGAGCAGGCAATGCTCTTAAACCACTGAGCCATTTCTCCAGCCCCTCTGCGTATATTCTTGACTCCAAATTCCAGACAGCTCTGAATCTGAGTCCCAGCTTCTCTGCTCACCCACTGTCCACCCTCCTCCCTTTTTAAAAGAGTCTCATGTAGCCCAGACTGGCCTTGAATTCACTATATAACCAAGGATGCCCTTGAACACTTAATTCTCCTGAGATCACAGGTCTGCATGACCATTCCTAACATAACGTGGTGCTGGAGGTTAAACCTACTATATTATGTGTGCTAGACAAGTACTCTACCAACTGAACTATGTTATAACCCACACTTAATTTCTTTGTTTTATCATTTCTCTATATTGGGAGAAATAATAAGAGCTACCTCAAAGGGATGAATAATGAGATGAATAACTTAATACAGTTTGTGACATACGGTAGCCACTCAAATGTTTAAAATAGTGTATATAATCAAGTCTAGGGGCAATAGATCTATAATCCAGCCACTTGGAAGACTGAGGCACATGAACTGCAAGTTCAAGGTTATCTCGGGCAACTTAATGAGGCCCTATAAAATCATCTGGGGATATGGGTCAATGGTAGAGCTCTTGTGTAGTATCCATAAGGTCCTGGGTTCAGTGCTCTGTGTGCTGTGATTGCCATTAATGAATAAAGAAACTGCCTTGGCCTGTTAATAGGGCAGAACTTAGTTAGGCAGGGAAGATGGAACTGAATGCTGGGAGAAAGAAGGGCGGAGTCTAGAGATGTCCATGATCTGCCACCAGAGATAGACGTGCCGAAACTGTGCTGGTAGGCCACAACCTCGTGGTGATACACAGATTACTTGAAAGGGGTTAAATTAAGATGTGT
>NC_022018.1:42850056-42851484 GCF_000317375.1 Microtus ochrogaster | reverse complement strand
AAAAAAAAAAAAAAATTAAGATGTGTGTGTGCGTGTGTGCTTTTGTGTGTCCTCGTAAGTGAATGCCACATGTGTTCTGGAACTAGTGGAAACCAGAATAGGGTATCAGAACCCCTGGAGCTAGAGCTCCAGGTGATTGTGAGCCACCCCACATGGGTGCTGGGAATTGAACTCAGGTCCTCTGGAAGAAAAACCAAGCACTCTTAATCATGGAGCCTTCTCTCCAGGCCCTGGGAATTCTTTAAGACAACAAGTAAAGCAGCTCATAGTTTTGTGCTTAATATTAAAATTTGACTTTATCTTTAAACCTTGTTGTAAATCACAGCCCTTGCACACTGTAACTGACAAAGCATCCCCATTGTGAGGACACTTACATCCCTCTCCTGTGCGCTCCCGCTTCTTCCCAACCCCTCACCACCCAAGGCAAGGACTCTCCTCATTTCTGCTTAAAACCCCACTCACCTTGCTTCACTCTGACACATCCTGGATTCTTGTAACAAGGCTCTGATTTAGTCTGAGTGGGGGGCCACACTGCTACAGAGACAACCACATGAATCACAGGACCCTTCTTTATTCTGGTTTTTTAAATGTTATTCATTTTGTTATTGGACAGATACCATATAGGTATCCAATATCTTCTGATCACTCTCTGCTGACACTTCCTCTTATCTCCCTCCCATTCCTGTCACTCATATCCACACTCACTCCTGTCCTTACCTCACACCATCGAACACACACACACACACGCTCTGTCTCTACCTGTTAGGATATCAGCAGGCCACACAGGTTTACCAGCTCACATCTAGACAAAAACCCACTCTTTCCCAGTGTTCTAATTGCAAGACCCTCTTTGACAGGTAGCAGCTGCACAATCCCGAGGCCACTCTGCCAGGGTCCCAGGTCTGTGAGGGCTACACACACACAGGCACAGCCTTTGCTCGCCACACAAACAAGATTCAAAAAGCTGGTCCCCCAAATACTTTACAGTGGTAGGAGGAAGGCTTGTTCCCTTAAACTTTGTTTGACTTATATATTTTAAGAGTTTCTACAGGACTGGGAAGATTGCTTGAGGACCTGAGTTCAGTTCCTAGGACCCACATAAAGAGTCAAGCTTAGGGGCTGTGTTTGTAATCCCAGCTCTGGGGAGGTCGAGATGAGAGGATTCCTAGAGTTTGGTGGCAAGCCGTTCAAACTAGCAAGTTCCAGGCCAGTAGGAGACCGTGTCTCAAATACAAAGGTAGATGGTATCCGAGGAACATCAGTCACGGTTAACCTCAGTCCCCCATGCCTCCCACCCCCACATTGCCACTGTTATCCTCTATCCCCATCCCGGTACCCACACGCTGCCACGGCTCTCCTCTGCCCCGCATCCCCTCACCCCCTCATTGCCACGGCTCTCCTCTGCCCCCCATCCCCGTACCCACACGC
>NC_022018.1:42840729-42849926 GCF_000317375.1 Microtus ochrogaster | reverse complement strand
GGCTCTCCTCTGCCCCGCATCCCCTCACCCACACGCTGCCACGGCTCTCCTCTGCCCCCCATCCCCGTACCCACACGCTGCCACGGCTCTCCTCTACCCCATACCCATACCCACACGCTGCCACGGCTGTCCTCTGCCCCGCATCCCCTCACCCACACGCTGCCACAGCTCTCCTCTGCCCCGCATCCCTTCACCCACACGTTGCCACGGTTATCCTCCATCTCCAACCCCGTACCCACACATTTCTACTGTGATTTTTAATTCTGATTACATTTCATTGTAATTAGCTATAATTTCTCTCTCTTTTTTTTGACTTCTAAACCCCTTATCTCTGTGTTCAATCCCAACTTTGAGCATCTCTAGCAGACTTATTCTGTTAGAACATGGCGCTGGATGTGAAGAAAATCCCAAGTACTTGTGAGAAAACTCCAAGAAAACAAGACAAGAGTTTTGTGACCTCATTTTCTACAGAGCGTGGAACTGTTCTTGGAGTGTGTTTTCATCTCTTCTCAGATGCAGCTGACAGGAGTGAGTTTACTTTAGATTAATCATTCTTGCTTGCTGTTGGTGTTCAATTGAACGTTTAAACTATCCTTTATGTACCTCTGTGGAAAAATGTGCTTTGCCACCCCTGTGCATCTTGTCCTTGTGGTTGTACACAGCTTGAACTCATGAGAACTTTACCCATGTGCCCTTTCCTAACCCTCGGAGTATATTGTCTGGTGCTCTGAATAATGTTGGCTGTTGCGCTTCGGTCTGCCCCATTTATCGGCCCCATTCTCCCATGTCCCACCACCTCTAGAGCAGTGACACATTCCCCTTCCAGACCATCCAGTAATCTTTCTGGAATGGAGGAAACGCCCTGTGCTTGTGTGTGCAGTATAGAGAGCAGAGGCTGCACCAGCTGCTGATCCGTGAAATGCAGCTGGCACACCTGGGGACCAAAGTGTCTTATTAAGTGAAAACAGCAAGGCCACGTCAGCCTCTGTGTTCTTTATGTCGTAAGCCTGAGTCTGTTTGTTTTCCCCTTTGACTATCGCAGTGACTGTAGCGCCTGTCTGCTAGAGTAGTGGGGAGACAAAGGACAACAAACCCTGAAGTCCTGTAACTCACTGTGTATCCCAGGCTGACCTCAAACTCACAACAGTCTTGCTTCGGCCTATGGAGTGAGTCACCACACTGGCTTCCCCAGCTTCCTCCACTTGAGCATCTAGTAAGCATTCCCGAGTAACAGCGATTATCTTCTTTCCGGGGCTGAGCGCTGGCTCTGTTTCTTAAAGACCACTGAAAGCAATTCCAGAGCAATGTCGCTTTGCCATCCTTCACTCAGTTGTAGGAAAAGTGACAGAGGTTTGCCATTCTCTAAGGAGCTCGTGGCTCAGACTCTCTCTCTTGGGGTTGTGCTAATAGCTTGACACCTCCACGCACCCTCGGGGGCAGCATTCGTGAGGCCTTTTCCTCCCTCTAAGTGGCAGAACATACCCTTCTTAGATAATAACATTTCAAGCATCTAATTTTTGCCCAGCCAAGAGCAACATGGGAACTAGGAAATTCCATCAGCGAGCCAAACAACTTCTTGGCGGCGGCGGTCACAGCTCTTTATCTGTTTCCTCAGTTCTTAACGTGGGTTTTAGTAAGTTCTTCTCTGAATGGGTGGGTTAGTACAAGAACAGCCCGGTTCTGTGTCTCAGAAGTGACGATGCTTAACAGCAAAGCAGAAATTTCTCCTTAAGGTGCCAGACACCCTGGCAGTTATCTCGCTAAGAAGACATGTTATGAAAACACACAGTATATTCAATTATGTCTTAGGCTTATGAGGCACGTAATATAAAAACTGCGAACCCAGGTAGGGAGTGTATATCAGTGATGAGTGCTTGCGTTACCTCTTAAGGTCCTGGGTTCGAACCCCAGCACAGGAAAAATAAAACCCTTCAGACTCGTCCCACTGGTTTGAGAACCTGATGAAAGAAATGGTGCGGTGTGTTTAAGAAGTCTGCGGGTCCAGGGAAAAGAAAAGAACATGCCCATTTCCCAGAAATTTGTATTCCTGTTGCATTCATTCGTTGTAACAGACATCATCCCATCCTGGCCATTTCTTTTCATCTGGTTCTTTGTCTCCCCACTGCTCTGGCACAAGGGTGCTATAGTTACTGCCTGCTCTGACTGTTACTGTGGTCAGGTGCCTTATGTTAAACAGCCCACACTCCTCAATTGTGGCTTAACGGTGACAGGGATGCATCAGCTTCCAGTTTCCATCGGCTTTCCCTACGGTCACCTTACAATGATCCAGGAGTTCCCCCACTTGATCCCCTACTTCAGTCTCACTGTGCAAGTTGTAGCCACTCGGGGCTCCTAGAACCTCACCTGTCCTAACTCCGTATTTAATTTTTTTTTTTTTTGGTTTTTTTTGAGACAGGGTTTCTCTGTGGCTTTGGAGCCTGTCCTGGAACTAGCTCTGTAGACCAGGCTGGTCTCGAACTCACAGAGATCCGCCTGCCTCTGCCTCCCGAGTGCTGGGATTAAAGGCGTGCGCCACCATCGCCCAGCTAACTCCGTATTTATAACACACCTGAGACCCCAGTTCATGGATAGCTACTTCACCCACAAAACCAATAGGCCATGGAGGAGAGAACTTGGCACCCTAGGGGTATATAGAAAAGTCTTTAAGATCCCTGTATATGGCCCTGGGTAAGTTGCTCCACCTTCCTGGAGTTCAGTGACTGCCCTGTAAACTGCCAGGACATGAATTGCTTTGGTTTTTTAATGTTATTTTTGTTTCTTTTTGAGATTGGGTCCCAAGTATCCCAGGCCAGCTTCAAACGTGCTTTGCTGCTGAGAACTTTAAATTCCTGATCTTGCTCTCAAGTGCTGGGCTGACAGGCAAGTGTCACCATGATGGACTTGCTGTACCTCCCTCCTCGTTTCTTCCCCCTCCCTCTCCCTCTCCCTCTCTTTCTCCTTCACTATATAGCCCAGCCTGCCCTTGAACTCACTATGTGCCCCAAAATATCCTTCAAATTGCAATCTTCTTGCCTCCGATCTCCCTAGTGCTGGTAATAAGTGTGTTCCAGGACAGCTGGCTGATCCCCAGCTGTTTTAAGGAGTGTTTGTTGAAGCCAAATTAAACGAAAGCACAGGTGGGAAGTGGTATAGTGCAGCTGTGCTGTTGGTATAGCTGGCGAGGAGGGGAGCATTTACCATCCAGGTGCTTTCCCGAGCCTGGAAGAGACTGTTAACCAATGCATGTGCTGCGTTAAAACCTGTTCCCCAGAGGACACAGGGATATCGCCGTCAGTTATGACTCTCACTACAGGATCAGTGGGAGACATCCAAGTCACCCCAGACAGCACTACCTAGTCCTGGGCTGTTTAGTAATGTTCTCTGAATTGCTCTTCTTGACTCAAGATATCTGGGTAGGAAGATGACCTGGAGCTGTAGTCGGCGTCCTCTCCCTGCAATACCCTCAGAATCCTGAAGGTGGTGTGGCGTTTCCAACAGTTTGAGTCTCACGGGGACTCTCGGTTCCTGATACATGGTTGAGGAGTGGCTTTTGACCCACTCAGGAAGGCTATCCTATCCTGATACGTGATATAGGTACTGCGTAGCAAGGCTGTTGCGGCGCTAGGCCAGGGCTAGGGTGCAGCATCATGCAATGTCTGCAGGGGGCATGCATGGCGCAGCTATCTCCATGTAGGTGTGCCTGCCTCTGAGCCACGGTGGCCGGTGGGGAGGGGGTTCCACTTGGCTGCTCTCCTTTGAGGAGCACACTGGCAATTTGCCCTTCCACGAGGACACAGTCTGGAGGTTCCCTGATGGCTCGGGGAGACAAGAAACATCTTAGTTGACTGGGGATTTCCTAGACTATGTCAGACATTTGCAATGAACAAAAACAGTACCCCCGGCACCAAAAATACTTTCCAAGCTATGTCAGCCAAACATAAACATTACCTCCGATCCCCACTGATAAAAACGTTCACTTCCCTGCTTCTTCCATAGGAAGGCTGTGGAGTGAGATAAAGCGGGGTAGCTCTACCAAGGACAAACATCGCGGCATCCAATAAACTTGAGAATGTTTCTCTTTTTGTTTGCAAGGCTGGTCGCTATTTCCTGCATGCCTCGTGTTTATTGACGCGCTGTCTCCTTCTGTGTCCAGCAGTCATTTCCACACCGCTGTGATGGACCTTGCACCTCTGCCAAGTGGAGTCGGAGCGAGAGATAACAGCCAGCTACAACAATGGCCTTCCTCAGTCTCTTGCCCAGAAAACCCCTGGCACCGTGGCCTGAGAATCCCTTATCGACGGTGCCCTGGAAGGCTCTGGGGTTCTGGAAGTAGAGTGGTGACTTGCCAGACAGTGATAACAGGCGGGTGCCACCAAGAGCCAGACGGCTGACGGCCACTGGACATCAAGGCCCCACCTGGCAGACAGGCAAAAGGAAGAGGAGATAGAGTAGCCAGTTCACACAAGGGTTTCCTGGTCACTGGGGACACACTGTCAACACAGTTGGATGCCCCTGTGCTAGCCAGAAGGACTAAGTTTATTTTTGGATCCTGTATGGAAGTTAAGTTAAGGCAGGCAGTTCATCTTGAGGAGAATGTGGTTTTGGTTGCTCTTAGAAAAGGCACATGAGCCAGGTTTAATGGTGCAGGCCATTAATCTAAGCACTCAGAAGGCAGGGGCAGAACCCATCTCTATGGATAAAAAGCTAGCCTAGCCTACACAGTGAGCTCCAGGCCAGCCAAGGCTACACAGATAAGACCCTGTCGAGAGAGAGAGAGAGAGAGAGAGAGAGAGAGAGAGAGAGAGAGAGAGAGAACATGATCATATAAAAGGTGCAAAGTTTTTTATATTTTTCATTTTTAAAATAAACTTTATATTAAAAATAGTTTTCAAATAAATAAAAAGATTGCACACAAAAATTAACCAGACCAAAAGTCTATGCAACTTACTAGACTTCATACAGTTAGATCTGACATTCAGTTCTGAACTGAACTGAAGCTGTCCAGCTTCACTTTGAATTTTACACACTTTCAGTATGGAACCCATTTTCTTCACTTACCCATTTTAAAGGATCATTTTAGAATAATTTTTGTTCTTGTTCAAGAATGTCAAGCATGCATTAATCAGATCCACCCCACCCCTCCCCTCAGCTCCTTCCTATCTGCTCCCTTCCCCCTTCCAGCTTCATGTGCTTTCCTCTTTTAAACACAGAGACCACTTAGGGCTGCCTGTGTGTGCAGGGGTGTAGGACGTGGGTGTGTGCTGGAGCACAGGTGACCTTCCAGCGAGCGCGTCCCTGAAGACTACTTCTTCCGTGGCTCCTCAGTTAGGGGCGGAGCTTCAGGAGCCCCTCTCCCCTCTCTGTTAGGAGCATGGCCGGCTTGGTCTTATGCAGGTCTTGTGGCTGCAATCCCAGCCACTGTACTTTCATGTGTGCCATGGCTCTATCAGGTCTAGAAAATACTGTTTTGCTACAGACTATGAAGGATTCAGCTCTAAATGGGACATCTATATCAACCCCCTCCCCAGGGTTCAGGGATCATCAGGAAAGAGGAAGCAGAAAGAGAAAGAAGTAGTGATCTCTGTTTTTCTTTGTGTGTGTGTGTGTGTGTGTGTGTGTGTGTGTGTGTGTGTGTGTGTGTGACAGTGTCTTGTGTTGCCCAGGCTTTCCTCAAACTCGCTCTGTAGCTGAGGCTGCCCTAGGACTCCTAATCTTTCTGGATCCAACTCCTAAGTGCCGTCATATCCAGGAAAGGCGAAGCTTTGACAGTCATATGTCATCCTTGGAATGACGGACACATTCTTGATTCTCACAGGATGGATTTGATAATTCAAAGTAATTTGACTTGTCTGTTTTGAGCTGCCTAAAGAGAATTTCAACTAACATTGATTATTGACAAATTCCACTGTTTTGTGGGGATGTGGATCTAGAATGTCCTCCGAAAGGCCATGTCCTTGGTCCCAAGAGTGGTGCTGTTGGGAGATAACAAAACCTTTAAGAGGTGGGGGGCTGCTGGAAGGAGTTTAGCTGTTTGAGGGGGTATTAACTTGAAGGTGATTGTGGGAACTTGATCTCTCTCTCTCTCTCTCTCTCTCTCTCTCTCTCTCTCTCTCTCTCTTTTCCTCTTTATGTCCCCATGGACACACAGCAGCCCCCAGAATCCTTAAAAGCAACAGGTCCACTTGATCATAGACAGAAACCTCCAGAATTGGGAGTCAAAGCAAACTTCTGCTCCTTATAAGCAGATGGTCCAGGCATCAATTGTCAGGCATCATGATGCAAGCAGTACGTTCTTACAGAGCTGGACAGGACAAATGGACTACACTGGTCTGCAGAGGCATCTTCAACTCAACGCACAGGAAGCATCCTGGTAGATCGTGTTATCACCAGACACTGATGGAAATGCCCCTCGTGGTCTCAGAGCTTCACTGAGGCTGTGATTGAGGAATGAGCTCACCACTAGCTCCTCATTGCTGTGCAGAGTGCTTTACTGTTCAGAGCCCCTGAGTCCAGAACAGCGGGATCAGCACTCTCCACCAGGGTCACTGAGCACAATGAGGTGGTGTAAGGAGACTGGGCTCTGTCTCATCACTTGCTGAAGGCACACAGCTTGTCCTTAGCAGTGACTCAGGGAAGCCTCCTAGCCTGATGAATTGTTCCAATCATGATCCACACCGAGTTTTTGCACACTGTTTTATTCAATATAAAAGTGCCTGGGTGACACGAAGAAACTTAATTACATTATATAAACACAGCATGTTCTACCCTGGACTGACACCTCATCACCTTCAGGCAGTTACTGTGATACAGCTTAATCTCTAAGAGTCTTTATTAGACATCCGTCATGATGCCACGCCAGCTACCTGACCCTGGGCAACGTGTCTCTCTATATGATTTTACATCACTCCTTGTGCTTAATATGTGGGTAGGTTGATTTTTGTATGTTAGTCACTGAAGTCCACTGAAGAGAAAAGAGTCTCATCAAAACATGGCTTCACCTCTGTGGAGCCAACTGTGCTAGGTTGTATACTTTTGTTCTCAACAAGTTTTTGCAAATTAAGATCAGGCTCCGTTGCTCAGGCTGACAAGGGGCTGCATGATTTGACAGTAGCCCTATTGCCATTGGTCTCTTGGTCAAACCACAGTTGTGATTAAGTATCTGAACTCTTAACCCGGGCTCTGGCACTGAGCAGTTTATTAACCTTCATGTAGACAACCCCCCCAAAAAAAAACCCAAACAAAGCTTGAACTTGATTTTTTTTTTTTTTTTTTGCTTTTTTCGAGACAGGGTTTCTCTGTGGTTTTTTGGAGCCTGTCCTGGAACTAGCTCTTGTAGACCAGGCTGGTCTTGAACTCACAGAGATCCGCCTGCCTCTGCCTCCCAAGTGCTGGGATTAAAGGCCTGCGCCACCACCGCCCGGCCTTGATTTATTTTTTATGAAGGGCCTAGAATATAATAATAAATTTTAATTTTGTATATACCCCTCCTTTGGGCTGGACTTCTGGAGGGGGGAAGTGATATCATTTAGAAACCCAAGGGCTTCAGGTAGCTCCTGGCAAGAAAACACACTCTATGCCCCAGAGCACATGAATAGGCAGGGCAACCCTTCTATGAACACCTTTGAGGGCACTCTGTGTTTCAGTTCTAGCTCACCACCCAGCTTCCTTTGGCCTGAAATTTCTCTGACATTTAAATAGAGTAGTATGTATGTATGTATGTATGTATGTATGTAGTATGTAGTATGCATGCATCATGCATGCATGTGTGTAGCGAGCTGTGTGGTGTCACACCTGATGGAGATGTATAATCAACTCCTGAGATGGCTAAGGCCTGACCTATGCTATGATCACGCAATGATTATCAGCTGCCTGCATATGTGTGAACCTATGGGCAGTGCCCACCTGGCAATCCGGGATTGGCAGCCCATGCCTACTTAAGGGCTGAGAGAGGTTTGCCTGGGGAGAGAGGTCAAGGAGAGAGAAAGAGAGGAAAAGGAGAGAGGGGAAGAGAGAGAGAGAATGGTAAAGTCCTGGAATAAACTGCAGTGAGAAGAGCTCCGGTGGTCGTGTCATCCTTGTGGGACGAGGGTGGCTGTGACACATGTGGTGGGGCAAGTGCTGTGATGTACATGTGGATGGAGGTCAGAATATAACTCGCAGGAGTCAGTTCTGTCTCTTCATCATATACACGTCAGGGATTGAACTCGGGTCACTAGGCTTGGCGGCAAGCGCCTTTACCCTCTGAGCCATCTCGCCAGCCCTGTCTCTGGTCATGAGACTCTTTGATAGGATTCTAGGTTTTGTTCCTATTTCCATGTCCATGCAGCTAATATGCCTCTATGACTGTCCTATTCTTATGGCCTCCCTATAGTAACATGGGCCACTGTGGAGAATAAATCCTGTACACCATAAAGCCGTGCAGTTTCTGTGAATCTGTGAGATGAAGCTGGTTTCTGCCAGTGTATAGCGCATCATGGTATACTTAGTGACGTAATCTTTTCCAAAATTTAGTTAGTGTGGGAAAAAATGAAATTCTAAGAGGCACATTATTTTTACATTACTTTCCCTAAAATGGGATGACGTAGTGGGTGCCCATATCACCGACGCTGCATGTCCTTTAGTTCCTTAGAGAGATAAAACCATCTGCAGCACGGAAATACTCAAAAGAGAAGCGTGTCTGTGCTGAACGCCTGCAGTATTTATTCTCATCACAGGCTCTTAACCAATACAGGGCAGCAAGTGTTTTCATAGCGTCTACGTTGCATTAGACCGGACGTCCTCTGGAGATTATTTGAAGCACACAAGGAGATGTGTGTGGACGGCATGCAAAGTCTTTGCTATGTCATGCGGGGACTCGAGTGTCCATGGAATGTGAGTGTCACACATGTGGTTTCATAACAAAAGGAGGAGCAGCCAGGGGGAAGGGCTCCTAAGGTGAGGACTGGGCCTGAGCTTTCAGTCCTCCTCCTGGGATCCGCTGTCTCTCCCACCCACGACATCGGTGTGTTCACCAGCCAGGAAGTCCCTCATATCCAGAGATTTCTTTTTCACTACAGTTTTCTTTCTTTTTTTTTTTTTTGGATCAGGGTTTCTCTGTGGCTTTGGAGCCTATCCTGGAACTAGCTCTGTAGACCAGGCTGGTCTCGAACTCACAGAGATCCGCCTGCCTCTGCCTCCCAAGTGCTGGGATTAAAGGC
>NC_022018.1:42838654-42840629 GCF_000317375.1 Microtus ochrogaster | reverse complement strand
AGACCAGGCTGGTCTCGAACTCACAGAGATCCGCCTGCCTCTGCCTCCCAAGTGCTGGGATTAAAGGCGTGCGCCACCACCGCCCGGCCTTCACTACAGTTTTCATTATGCTGATATGGTTGATTAAATTATTGGCCACATGACTGAACTCAATCTACACCCCCACAACTCTCAATCCATGGACCCCTCTCATGAGCACCAGCCCCATTCCAACCTTCCGTTCTTCCTGGTGCCCAGTCTCACCTGCATGCTATACAGAGATGTCCCAGGACCACCTCATTAACAGAACAAAGACACCCTCATCCTTCAAGTAGTGCTACAGCGGGTTTGTAAAGTTCTGTGCCAGGGAGCACAGCAATAAGTACTCTACAGCAGAGCATGACCGGAAATTTAGAATGGATGTTAGGTCCTCATTCATGGCTCTTTGCCCCTTATTGGCTGACTTGATGAACGGCACAGCCTCTGTAGGACATCCTGCTGTCATCTGAAACTAGCAAGTCCAATTCATCCTCCAAGTCAGCTGGTCTTAAGTTCTCCACAGTAGTTATCCACTGCCCCTCTGGGCACTACAACTTCACATTTGAAAGCCATCCGTGTGATCATATTACTTGGATCATCTTCTAGCCTTTGTGAACGTAAGTCCCCAATAGCAAGTGCTAAAAATCCAAAATCCAACAAAGCAGTTAGAATCTGAAAATCTATGTTCTTCTTATCATCCCTCACAGAGATTCTGTTTTATCCTGTGTTGTCAAAATTTTCCATACTAAAGCTGGGCATGGTGGCTCACACCTGTGATCCCAATACTAAGGGGCTTGGGAAGAAGAATTGCAATGAGTTGCAGGCCAGCCTAGGCTACATAGCAAGTTCCCAGCCAGTCTAGGTTGAAATATAAGACCCTGGATCAAATAATGAGAAAATTAATGAATAGGTGAATATAGGAATAAAAGGATGTATAGGTCAGATCATATAAATTCTCCACAGTTTGTATGGTGGTTCTTTCTAATAAATACACCATAATGAAAATATCAGAAGTCAGAAATACATTTAATATGCCTGACCTACCAACAATCCTGTTTAAATGCCACAGTGTACTGTACAGTGTCTGTCTGTCCTTCTGGTTGCTGGCTGGGAGCTGAGGCTCATTGCCAGTGCCCTGAATTGTGGGAGAGCAACAATCACACTCCTTTTGATAGGGTCGGGTAAGAGAGAGATCCACATTCAAAATCTGAAATGTTGTCTCCGCTAAATGCTTATCGTAAAGCCAAAAGATAGGTCAGACCATTGTTAGTCAGGGACCATCTGTAGTTGAATCACAAACATGGCGTCAGTCACCCTCGGCCAGCTGGCATCCAAGTTCACCAGTACCGTTTTCAGTGAACCCAGTTCCTGTGGTCCTGAAGCAAACAGCCACCCAGTTATCTTGAAAAGCAGGTTTTTGGATTTCAGTCTGAGAGATATGGTGGTTAGGGTCAAAGTGCCAGGAGATTTGGTGGATACTGGTGATTGTGTGTCTCTGAGAAGTCTGTCATCTTTCCATTTAATCTGCCTATTTCTCAAAGAGAAACTTCCTGACCTCCTTCTACAGGGCATGCAACCATTCAGTGGCTATTCAAATGGCCCTTTATTAATTTTTCCAATATTTTTCTCCTCTAGGCCAGGCACTTGTTGCTCTTCCATGGGACCCAGGCTGGGTTCCCAGAGCTCACATGGCAGCTCACAACCTTCTGTAATTACAGTTCCAGAGGTTGCCCTCTTCTGGCCTCGGTGGGCATTGCATGCATACAGTACATAGACAAATGCAGGCAGAACACCCATACTCATAAAATTAAGTCAATCTAAAATTAAAGATGATCTTATGTTTTCAAGATAAAATTGAACTTACTAGCCGGGCGGTGGTGGCGCACGCCTTTAATCCCAGCACTCGGGAGGCAGAGGCAGGCGGATCTCTGGGAGTTCGAGGCCAGCCTGGTCTACA
>NC_022018.1:42827576-42838554 GCF_000317375.1 Microtus ochrogaster | reverse complement strand
AAAAAAAAAACAAAAAAAAAAAATTGAACTTACTATAATTGTATTAAATATAAAACTACCTCTGGTGACTTGTGCTTTTCTCTTTCAAAAACAAGTTTTGGGTGGATTTTAATCTTCATTTTAAACTGGGGTGGAGCCGGGAGCGTTTATACTAAAGATTTAAACCCAAGCTGTTGTTTCTTGCTCTACCTGCTTGAAAGTGGATCAGAATCAGGTTAGGCTCCGTATTTTTTTTTTTTTAATCAGAGTTCTTCCCCTTTATCTGTATTAAGAATGGTGTCTTGGGGCCAGAGAGCTGGCTCAGCAGTTAAGAGTGGACTTCTGTGGTGTTCAGGCATAGGGATAGCTATGGGGTTGCGTGACATAACGGGCGAGGTTCGGGTGGAATCAATTCTGAGTCTGTCCTGAAAACAAGGACGAAGAGTAGCCATGAATGTGGGAAAAGTGGGTGCCAGGCTGCGTAGCTATCACAGTTCTATGTCCATTTCAGTGGTGGATGAAATGCTTTTAACCGAATGACAGGTAGAAGAGGCCCCAGCTACAGCTGTCAGCCAGCAGCAGCATCAGGAGGGCTCCCAGCAATGTCGGAAGCAGTTTTGGGGAATCCCCAACCTTCCTTCGTCCACTTACCTGACTTCCACTGCAGCAAAGAGGGAGAGCAGAGGGGCTGTGACTGAGAACTGTGGTCCCATCCCCCAAGTTTCGGCAGGCTTTTTGTTTAACCTCCTGGGCTAATAGACTCCTGATTGGTCCTTACTCTTTGCCTCATTTACATATGAGGCAGCCAATCAGGGTCTTTCCATCATCAAGCTGAGACTTATGGGACTGTTTGGAGTTTTGTTATTGTTGCTCCTGTTTTGTTTGTCTCAATGACCTGCTCTCTGAGATCCAGCGCTTCTGTCGCTCTGATCCTGAGTCCGCCTTTTGCAGACCTGTTCTTAGGAAGACAGCACTTGGGGACCCTGAGGCCCTACCGCAGGTTCTCTCACTTGGCATCCCACAGCCACTGCAAGCTAAAGCTTTTCAGTTTTCTGTTCAAACTGCCTCTGCCTTCTCCAGTGTGGTGGCCTTCCCTTTTCCTTTTGTTCACAGAGTCGTCCTGATACGTACACAGTCAGGGTCTGCACACTTCATTCGTGGAGGAGGGGGCAAGCGTTTCTCAGACAATGTGGGCAAACAAGTGTATGCATATCTCTGTGCATCTTTCCTAAGGCAATAGTTTGCCATCTACACATCTGTATTCATGTTTGTATTTTTTTCTTTTTCCTCTTTTTCTTTTTTGTTTTTCAAAAGAAAGGTTCTTACCGTATAGCTGAGGTTCATCTCACGCTCAAACTCATGACCCTCCTCCCTCATCTCCGGAGTGCTGGAATTACAGGTGTACATGCCACACCCAGCCACATTAGCGCCATATCTGTATCTATATTTTATCCTGTGTTATGTGACTTTTCCAGGGGTGTGATGATCAGATGTTTACTTGCCCCAGATAAGGCACTAATGATAGAGCAGGGAACAGACTGCACTGGAGCCTGGAGCCTGACTTGTTTAACCAATGAGTTTATTGGGGTCATTTACAAGCTTGGAGGTGTATCGGGGGGCCATTGTATCACCCCAACATGGGGGACAACTTGTAAAACCACACCCCTGCAGCTCCCTGCACAACTCTCAGGCAGCGTAGAGCCACTGAGTCTCAACTCGAGCCTTCTCTTGCTGTGTCTATAACCTTGGGGAGCATCCTTGTGATTCCTGTAAGTCTCGAGAGCCTCCTGAGCCTTGTAAAGTTAGTTTTCTGAGTCTGGTGAGCCCCCCCTCCTTCCAGGAAGGGAAATTTCAATTCAGAAGACAAAGCTATTCAACACACATACCACCTGTTTCTGTTTAAATGGGATGAAACTGACAAAACTTGGAAGAGGTTGTGTAGCTTGAATGTTATGCGTTATGAAATGATTATCATGGTCGAGCCATTAGCATACAGCTCACCTCCTATAGGAACTATGTGTGATGAGAATATTTAAGATTTAAGGTTTACTCTGAACCAATTTCAAATATGCAAAATTGTTGACTAGGTAGGGTTCTGCAGCATACCCACACCCACTCACAACCCCCCTCCACACACATGCTCGATTCACTAGAATGGCTTACCCCCCATAGAATGAGCCAGGGTAGTCCATCAGTGGCTGTCTTCATGCTGGAAAGACTGAGAACCCTGTAGTCCTGAAACTGATGCTCAGCAGGCCCAGTCTCTTTCCTAGGGCCTGGAAGCTCTCTCTAACACCTCTGGTATCAGTCTTCATTATAAGGCAGAAGAAGTTGGAACCCAATGTTCAGTGGGTGATGGTGATACCAACAGCAGGAAGATCACATGCACAGTCCTGAAACTGATGTTCAGACACTCCTCACCAGCAAAAGCGGGCATGAGGCACTAATGTTGGACCTCTGCATCTGGGCTGCCTGTGAGAAGGCCATTCATGCTGAGGGAGTGTCTTCTTGCCTCCATTAATCCCTCCCGGAAATATCTTCCTAATTTACCAAGAAGTGTGTCTCTTAGTTGATTCCAGATCATGTGAAGTTGACAAACAAGATTAACCCTCACAGTAAATGATTTTCAAATTCCTTTGAGAAAAAGTTGTGAAAAATATTTGCCTAAGGGAGCAATATTTGTTTCCTACATTATCTTCTAGAAATTTTGTAGTTTGAGGCTGCACATTAGAGAAGTTAGATTAAAGTTCATTTTTCCTTATGTGACTATTCAGCTTTTCAAATACCATTGACTGAAAATGTTCCCTCTTCATCTCAATTAAACTCTCTTTGTGACTTTGTAAAAAACTGGCCTTCCCTGGGGGCTTGTAAGATGGCTCAGTGGTTTAGCACACTGGCTGCTCTTCTGGAGGTAAATTTTCAGCATCTACAGCAAGTTAGGTTCCAGGAGATCATCTAGCCTCCAAGGACACGGTGTGGTGCACAGACTTACATACAGCCAAAAGAGCCATACACATAAAAATTATTTTCTAACTTGGCCTTAGTATTGCGGGTCTGTTCCTGGGTCCTCTATCCCACCCCTCCCATCCCATCCCACCTCATCCCACCCTATCCCATCCCTTCCCATTCCACAGTGAGTCTTATATCATCACCACTTTGTTGTGACTGTAGTTTCCAAGTGAATCATAAAATGAAATCAAGTAGTAGTAAGCTTCTAACTTTTCCCTTTTTCAAGTTATTTTGGGACCCGTGCAGTGGTTCAGACACCAAGTATGACAACCTTGGCTTGATCCCTAGAACCCACACAGTAGAGAGGGAGAGCCAACAAACAAAGGTATCCTCCGACCTCCACTCTCATGCCATGCCATGTACACACACACACACACACACACACACACACACACACACAAATAAATAAATGTAACAATGTTTTAGAAAAAAACAAAATGAAACCAATTATTTTGGCTCTTTTATAGAACTGGTTGGATTGTGTTAATGGTACTGCTTAACATGCATGAAGCCCTGGGTTTAATTCCAAGTAAAAAACCTCCCGAGATGTCCTCAGGCTGGTGTTCATTCTGCAAGTTAAGCTAGGGAGGATGGTTTGCTAGACTAGTCTCAAAGACTGGCATGTTTCTTTTATTTGAACTTTCTCAATTGCTTATTCAAAAACAAAACTGTAAATGTAAGTAGAAGAATTAAATTTAAATTTAAGACTATTCAAAACCAACTAGGTCAATACAAACACTACTACTCAGTGTAGAACCATGGTTCTCAACCTGTGGGTCACCACCCCTTTGGGTTAAATGACCTTTTCATAGGGGTCATCTAAAACCACAGGAAAATACTGTTGCCTTACAATTCATCACAGTTGCAAAAATTAGAATTATGAAGTAGCAACGGAAATAATTTTGTGATGGGGGAGTGGGTCACAACATGAGGAACCGTATTAAAGGGTCACAGCATTAGAAAGGTTGAGAAAAGCTGGTTTTTAAAAATGTAAAAATAAACGGAAGTAAAAATCTTGCTAGGCTAGGGATGTGGCTCAATTAGGGCACATGCCCTGCGTGCCCAGCCCTGTTTTCCATCTCCAGCAGAGTAAGCTGAGTGCGAGGCACCTGTCTGTAATGCCAGCAGGTGGGAGATAGAAGCCAGAAGAGCTGAGGTTCAAGGTCATCCCTCAGCTGCACAGTGAGGCTGAAGCTGGCCTGGCCTGTGTGTGATTCTGCCTCAAAAAATTACTAAACAAAACAAAAACAACTTCCACTCAAAATCTTGGCCAACTTGTATACCATAAAGAAAGAATGTTAGGGGTAAGGGAGGTGTTGGAACTCCTTCCTGCTGGTTCTTAAATGTTAGAGACTGCCTGCTAGATGCAGGGAGCGAGGGACTGGCAGGTGTCTGGACTTCTGGACCCTTTGATTCATGTAGCTGCTAAATCAATACTGGATTTGAGTTTGTTCCCCACCAAAGTCTCCTCAGTCCCTCACCTGGGGAGTAAATTTGCAGCGTTGCTCATCCGTGGTGAAGGCACCACCTCGGAGCTATACCTAGCTTGGAGGTACACCTAGCTCGGAGCAGCATTGGGGTGCCTCGTACTCCTCAGGATTCTTGGCTTTCTAATACAGGCTTTCTATTTATTTATTTATTTATTTATTTATTTATTTATTTATTTATTGCCTCAAGTGCCCCTTAACTCACACCTTTCCTTCAGAACACAAAAAGGACCCTTCTCCAGGCAGGCCATCGAGGCTCCAAGGGCCAATCCTCTTTCTTGCTTTGTGGACTCACCATAGGTTATGAATAGCACATTAGAACTGCTTTTCCATTTTTCTTTTCTGTGTCTATTTGTGGGAAGCAACGATTTCTTATTTGTCACTAAAAAAATAAGGTCTACAAGGTACATGCCACCTCAGGAGTCCTTAATAAGGTGCTGCAGAATGACTAAAGCAATTGCGCATGAATGAGTACTTTAACCCAAGGTGCATTCGAAATGTTCTCATGCCTGAAATAATGAGTACTCTTACCCTCTCATAGGGTGCTAGCCTGCAGAAATGCAACCACGGCTCTTCCTGTCCTCGGCCTCAGTTAGTCAACTGCCTTAAGCACTGGATGTTGGGGTACGGTGCCGTCCCATAGGCTGTGTATCATGGATGTGACTTTTGACTTCAATGTTCTTTTGACATCTCAATTTATGATCTCAGGGCTGGTTGGTATTTGCTCTTACAGGTCACCAGAGAAGGTAGCCACGGTACTTCTGCAGGGCTCCTGGTCCTCAGGTTGTAAGGCAGCCATATCCTGCATTCTCTCTTGTTAACAGTTGATATCCCCTTCTAGAGGATACCATCAGACACCTGGACATTAGAGTTTGATTTTCCAGGACTCTATCTGCTTTTATGCTATTTTTTGTGTGCTTTAGTTTTTCCTTGCTCCCCTGACCAAGAGGCTATGGTTTCTTTCTTGGGTGAGCATCTTTCTGCTTTATGGAAGCATTCTTCACAGGGCTAGAACTGCTTTCAATGCGCCACTCTGGGAAACAGAACCTGGTGATAGACTGGAACTATCTTAGAGTCGCTGCTAGGTTGCAGGGAGCTTGATTCTAGAGCCTCCTGAATCGGGTACCTACTTGTTAGAGGCAAGTTTTTAAAGTTGTTGTGAAATTGATCTCATTTCCCATTTTTAATGCTCAGCCCAGTGGCTTTGAGCATATTCACACTGCTGTACGACTGTCACCACCATTAGTTCTCGATTCTAACTCCTCCCGGACCCAGAAGTGAGCTTATATAGGACTTCTTGGGGGAGCAGGGCTTCTCAGGGTGGATTGGGATTCGTGGGTTTTTGTGGTCTGATTCTAGGGCAAACTCAGGGATTGGTGGGATTCTGCAGCCCATCTGATTCTGGGAGAAACTCAGGGATTGGTGGGATTTTAAGTTCTGGTCTTGGGTTAGTCAGCGTTGGGGTGTTTTTTCTTTGGCCCTTTTCACTCTGTAGATAGAAAAACTATAACCAGTGCTTTTATCCACGGAGCCATCTCTCCAGCCCTGTAATTTACCCAGTTTTAAGTGGGAAAATTTATTGACTTTCAGTTCATTTCCATTTGGTACAAACATCACCATTACTTAATTCCAGGACATTTCCTCACCCTCAGAAAAACTTCACATACATTGATTCACTTGTTAGGTTTTCTTTTGGAGACAGGGCCACAGATAGGTTGACCTGGAATCACCTAAGTAGGGGATCAAACACAGGGCTTCACGTAAGCTGGGCAAGCACTCTACCAACTGAGATGCATTCCCCGGCCCCATTGGTTTACTTTCTGAGTAACTGCTCATTAACTTTCTGCCTCTGTAGATTTGCCTATTTGGAACTTTTTATATTAATAAAATGACTGTAATGCTGAGCTTCTTTTCCTTAAGAGAATGATACAATATTTTCAAAGTTCATCCATCTTGTGTGTGTGTATTCATACATATATGTATGTGTGTATGTATGCGTGTGCATATATATATGTATATATAGGGACATTATATATTATACTATATAAAATCAGTTCATTAACTGCTGAACATTTGTCTTCAGCGTGCAGTTACTATCGATAATGTTTCTATACACACTTAGGCTTCTGGGTGAAAGCCTTCCCATCTCTTCCCATCTCGGTTTTACTTCTTACATTTAGGAAGATGGCTTTTATATGTTTTTCTTATCCAATTGACCTCATTGGGATGCCCGTTCCATGCCATATAGAGGTAAAAACACACTTCATTTTGGGCTCCTGTCTTCAGAGCAGCTTTTGCTTTCACTGTGGTTGAGAATTCTTGCCACGGGCTCTCCTTGTAGCTGGCATTAGTGGATTCCAGGAGTTCTCTTCCTAGCTATTGGGTGTCATTATTAGTAAAGGGTTGTAGTTTGCTAAGTATTCTTCCTGGGCCTGTAGAGGGGAACATGTAGGCATTGTCTTTCCTATGCTACTGTTTTCAGGTGACTTTTGTTACTGACATAAACTCTCCTGTTTTAGGTGTATAATGCAGTTTATATCTCTGGATTGGGGGTACAAATCTTTTTGTAGGATTTTACACTCATATTTCTGGGAAATACATATTTTTCCCATCAGTTTGGTACCAGTATCATTCTGGCCTCACAGACATCCAGGAAGTGTCTTGAATCTGGTTTTTTTTTGTTTTTTTTTTTCAGAAACATTACAAGAGATTAGTGTTGGTTCCCTAGGTAAGAACCTATATTTCTTCTTGGTGGGTAGTTTATCAACTATTATTGTTATTATTACCTTGATCTCCTTGCCTGATACAAACATACTCAGACTTCATACTGCTAAAGTGAGTTTTCTAGTTTCTGCCTTTCTAGCCCTTTGTTCATTTTATCTAGACATGTGATTATCCGCGGAATTTCCTCTTTATGTATCTAAGATACGGAGTGACATGCTCTCTTGTTTCAGAATTAATAATATGAATCCTTAGTATTTTTTATTTTGATCCGTCTACCTAAAAACCTTCTTAGTTGTTTTGTTTTTGTTTTTCTCTATTGTTTTTCTACTTTCATTGTTATAATTTTTTCCTTCTGATGGCCAGGGATTAGTGTGCTCCTTTTTGCTATCACGTTTATCAATCTGGGATTTTTGAATTGTTTGTTTCTTTGTTTGAAGAAGTAGCTCATGCTGGCCTCAAATTCAATATATAGTCAAGCCTTGAACTCCTAACCCTCCTGCTTCTACTGCCAAGCATGGGATTATAGGTCTGCTTACCATGCCTGGTTTGTGAGGTGCTGGGGACTGAACTCAGGGCCGACTGACTTCCTCCACAGTCTGTGACAGTTCTTGTTTAAATGCAGGCATTTACAGCTATAAGCTTCCCTCTAAACATGCGTTTCCTTCTAAAATAGCACATAAGCTGCACCTCATCAAACTTAAACTTTTAATTTATCTTAAAGATTTGCCCCCATTTACCTTATTTCTTTAATACATAAATTATTTTAGGATTATGCCCCTTGACTTTTGTATGGTGTGAATTTACCAAATCCCTTCTGTTGCCGACCTCTTATTTCATTGTCTTGTGGTGGAAAAACACACTTTGATAATTCCAGAAAGTTTCATCTCTTGAGAGCAGTTTTATGGGAGAGTGCTATTTCTCTGGACAAGTTTGTCTGCTTGATAAGAATGATATTCTGTTGTTCCTGGGCGGAGTGTTCTACAACACCTGGGAGAGCTGGCTGACTGAGTCATTCAGATCACCTGTGTGGTAACTGACCTTCTGTTGTTTGCTTTACCCATTATTTAAGCTGTGCTAGGATTGAGGTGTGGCTCCGTAGGGAAGCACTTTTCTAACTTGTGAGAGGCTGTGGGTTCAGCTCCCGACACCACAAATCAATGAGTTAATTAATGTGAAAGTGGACTATTGATGTCTCCAGCTACTCATGTTGGGGTGTCTAGTGATTCTTCCACTCCCGTAAACTTCTGCTTCAGGCCACGAGTTCCTGATGCTAGGTACATGTAATGTGTGTCCAAAATATTATAGTTTTGACACCTTGATCCTTTTATCTCTATTAGATTTCTTTGTTTCTTGTAATAATTTTTTAATTAAGGCCTGATCTTTCTGAAAGTAGCTTATATGATACAGTTTCCTTTATTTATTATTTGTATCATTTATTTTTCCATCCTTTTAGTTGTAATCTATTTATACTTTTTGAATCTAAGCATTATCTTTTTGTTTTCATATGTTTTGTCAACTCTGCATTCCACTGAAGTATTTCACATATTATATCTAATATAATTTCTAGTATGGCAGGATTTAGATATGTCAATTTCTATTTGATTTCTGTATTGTATTATATATGTGTGTACATATATATTGTGTATGTTCTTTGCTTCTTTTTCCTCCTCTATGCTCTTCTTTTGTGTTAATTTCTAGTTTTCATTTTTTATCTTTTTATCTACCTATTTTTAACTATTTCCTTATCTGTTTCCCTAAAGATTGCCATTGTCTTAATTTATTACACTAGTGTTCAAATCTTCCAATTGAATCACAATAGTATATAAAAAACATTTCTCTTATTCCACTCTGTTTTTGATCTCCTATTATAGGCTATTTTTCATATTCATTACATCTTTATTTATCATATGCCCCTCAATACAAATATATTTAAATTAAATATATTTAATATATGTATCATATATATATATGACTTCTCAGTGTGGTTACAAAAGGAAAATAGTTACAAAAATATCTTTGTACTGACTTTTACTTATGTAACAGCCATATTGCTTTCTTGGCTGGTCTTTAGTTCTTTGTTTTGTTGAGCTGCTGTCAGGTATCTCTTTATTTAATCCTAGAAGACTCTCAATTTCCAAATTATTTCTTAAATTTTTAGTACATTTATTTATTTATTCGGGGGAAGTATGCACGGAGGTCAGAGGACAACTTGCGGGCGTCAGTTCATTCCCCTCTACCTAGGGATCAAACTCGGATCATACAGCCTGGTGGCGAGCATCCTTACCTTCTCTGTCATCTTGGCAACTCCAGAATTATTTTCGTTGACTAGTTCCACCAGTAGCCTGTCTCTCATTTTCTGGAGAGTATGTCAATCTCTCCTTCATTTCTAATGATAGATTTGCTGGGTATTGAATTTCTTTTAGCATTTTGAATATGGCATTCTGTTGCCTTCTGCGCTCCCTGGCTCCTGATGAGAGACCTGCATTTGGTATTACTGAGAATTACTTGTCCACAAGAAAGGCAACTACTTTCTTGGTGCTTTTAAGTTTCTCCCTTTAGCTTCAATGTGCAACAACTTGATTATGATGTGTTCATATAAGAATCTCTCTGAGTTTATCCTACATAGTGCTTTTTAAATGTCATATATGGTCTTGCACATTGTAAAGATTTGTCACCTGAATTGGTGTAATAAAACACTGATTGACCAGTAGCCAGAGAGGAAGTATAGATGGGGTGACCAAACTAAGGATGATGGGAAGGAAAGGGGAGGTGTGAGGAGGGGCCAGCCAGACACAGAGGGAGCAGAAGATGAACATGTCATGCTAATAAAGGTACTACCATGTGGCAGAGCATAAATAAGGAATACGGGTTAACTTAAAATGTAAGAGCTAGTTAGTAATAAGTCTGAGCTATCTATAGGCTGAGCATTTACAATTAATATAAGCCTAAGAGTGGTTATTTGGGAGCAGGCAGTTGGGATGAGAAACTTCAGTTTACACATATTTAAATGTTTTACATTAAATTTGTGAACTTTTCATCTATTACCTTTTCACTTATTCTTTCTTCTTTTTCTTCTGAAACTCACATTCAGACATAATTATGATTGGTATCGCAAGTCTCCGAGGGTCTGATCATATTACTTCATCTTTCACCATCTGTCTTCAGACTAGAAACTCAATTGACCTATTTTAAGGTTCACAGATTCATTCTTTTTTTTCTCACATGCCTAAATCTGCCTTGGAATATCTCATTTTTAAAAGAAATTTGGTTAATAAATTTTTTTAATTTCAAAATGTCTGTTTAGCTATTCGCTATATGTTTTCTATTTCTTTATTGATATTTTCTATTTTGTTTAGTATCATTTTCATGTTTTTTTGTCTTTTCAAGACAGGATTTCTCTGTATAGCCTTGCTCTCTGGAAACTCACTCTGTCAGGCTGGCCCCAAACTCACAGAGATTCATTCACCTGCCTCTTTCTCCCAGGTGCTGGGATTAAAGGTGTGCATCACCACCACCTTTTATTTCTATGTTTTTATTTAGTTCTTAGGTGTGGGTTTTTTTTGTTGTTGTTTTTGTTTTTGTTTTTGCCAAGACATTTTTTTCTCTGTGACAAGGTTTCACTTACTTAGCCCTGTCTGGCCTGCAACTGACCATGTAAACCAGGCTGGCTTTGGTTTTTTTTTTTGTTTTTTTTTTTTGGTTTTTCGAGACAGGGTTTCTCTGTAGCTTTGGAGCCTGTCCTGGAACTCCCTTGGTAGACCAGGCTGGCCTCGAACTCA
>NC_022018.1:42801024-42827476 GCF_000317375.1 Microtus ochrogaster | reverse complement strand
TTTTTTTTTTTTGGTTTTTCGAGACAGGGTTTCTCTGTAGCTTTGGAGCCTGTCCTGGAACTCCCTTGGTAGACCAGGCTGGCCTCGAACTCACATAGATCCGCCTGCCTCTGCCTCCCGAGTGCTGGGATTACAGGCGTGCGCCACCACCGACCAGGCTGGCTTTGAACTCACAGAAATCCACCTGCCTCTACATTCTGGATACTGAAATCAAAGGCATGCACTACTCTGCCCAGCTTCTCCAGTTTATAAATAATTGACACTTTAGTGTATAAATATTGTATACAGTTAGAATAGAAATTATGAAGCTGTGGACTTTCACATAGGACTTTACACTTTAACTATTGGATATATTCTTGTGCACACCTTATCTCCCAGTGAAGATGAAAACTTTATGATAGAATCAGAACTAAAAAAAAGCAGCCTTTCCTCCCTTGGGTGGCTTCCTGCTGTGTATTTGGGCACGGTGAGAATGGTAGTTAATCCAGTGCATACTTTTGTCACTTGGTGACTGTTTTGTCCTTCTCCTGTCAAGCCTGTGGTTTTGTTCTGCATAGCCACTCTAGTCCCTCCCCATTTGTTTCCTTTGTCAATGAAGGGTTAGAAAGATTTCCTTAGGGACTTAGGACCACTAAGTCTCTCGTCTTTGTAGTCTCTACCGATTGGCTGTACATGTTTTCAGCACTCCGCCAGGCAGGTGCCAGTGCTGTTCTTCTGACTCATGCAGAGCTGCTCACACCGAGCCCCCAGGGACGCCTGTTTTTTTTCTATGCATGTACCCAGAATCCACCTGGACATTTTCAAATCTCTGTGGATATCTCATTCTCCAGGTTTCCCTCTTTAAGTTCTTTTGGTCTTACCATCTCTCCACCTGTTTCCACTCCTCAGGCATCCTCGGTATGAAACAGCAGACTCTGGCTAGTTTGCTAATGGTTCGGGAAGTCTTTGGTACTTGGTAACTAGGTCAGGTTAAACACAGACAAGCTCCCTAAGTCTGGCTTCCCAAGGAATGCCATGGAGGTCACATAGCGACTGTTCTCTAGGAATGGGTCTTTGAGGAAGCTCAGTCTGTCTGTCCTCCAGTGGTTCCCTGTGATTCTTTCACTGCGATAGTGAGGCATTTCATTTTCGAGGTGACCACAGATAACAGTGAAAAGAGAAATGGTACACAGCAAATTAAAACACCTCAAGGCTTACTGTTTTAATTCAAATGCAAGCATTTTTCTTCAAATAAATGTTCCCTAGACTGTTGCAATTCTCTGGTTAATTCCCAGAGTTCTGAAAATGTTGCCTTGCTCAGATTGCTTTCCTGGAAAAAGAGTTCCAGAAGCTTGGGTATTACCTCACCGTTCCCCCATGTGACCCTCCTCTGAATGTGCACTCAGTTCATATCTTCACAGTTAAACTCCAGTCCCCGTCAGGGTCAGGGAGATGCTGCTTGACTTTACCCTTGGTGACCTCCTCATCTTGTCACCTACTGCTCTTGCTTCCCTCACTGCATAGCCACTCTGCCCTTCCCATTCCTTAAATACATCTCAGTCACGGTTCACTGTCACCATCCGGAGAGGTAATACCTTCTTCCATACACCTCCATGTCCCTTCATCCATTGCCCTACGTGCATGGTTATTGTTTGAATTTGGCCCCACAGTCTCTCTCTCTAGAGTGACCATAAACTCAGCACGAGTGAGGGGTAGGAAACAAGATTTAAATGTGTTGATCAGGTGACATGCTTCTTCCAACAAGGGTGAACCTCACTATAAACTCCCCAAACAATTGTTCAAAGGACCAATTGTTCAAATACATGAGTCTATAGGGACATGTCTCATTCAGAGTGCCAGCAAGGTGTTAGATAATTTTGTGGCGCCATGAGGAGGCTACAGAAAGTTTAAAGTTAATAGGGAGTTCAGTAGGCAGATAGAAAGCAAGAACTCGGGGCCCCATTTTGCATTTTTTGGCATATCGTAGCCATTTGTTGTTGAGAGAATTGAAAGCTAAGTTCATTTTGCAAACAACTAAAAGAGACTCATTCCGGTTATTAATGATTAGAACTTTATGGCTGATAAATCAGAACTTCTCAAATCTCTATTTTCATTGCTAAAATGAAGTTAATAAGCTTTGAAAATAGTGGGTAAAGGTGTTTGTTCCCCAATTCTGCTCACCTGAATTTAATCCCTGGGACCCACTAGGTGGAAGGAGGGACTGATGCCCACAGGTTGTCTACACACACACGCTCACACGCACACACGCACACACACGCACACACATACGCACACGCACACACATACTCACGCGCACACACGCACACACACGCACACACATACGCACACGCACACGCACACGCACACACACACACACTCACGTGTGCACACACACACTAAATTAATTAAACATAATTTAAAAATAAATTCTCATAAAAAGCTTTGAGGAATGAATATATTTTGTAATTGCTTTGTATAGCTCGTTGTAGTCTGTATTAACTGTGTCCAATGTATATTCTCAATATTTTTTATTCCTAGCCTCATATCTTAAGACCTCAGAATCCCGTTTGATGCTTTATCTAAACCCAGAGATCATTTTCCTTCCCTTTATACTTAAATCATTAATCACAGGAAATTCTAAAGAATCTCCGTCCTGTTAGTAAGGAAACAGTAAGACCTGAAAAGAATGTGAACTATAACAAGCTACAAAGGGAGTCTGCGGCAGCTTGGTGGTGTGTCGAGCCCTTCTTTCCAGAGTTGTTAGGGTCAAAGCCTTGGTCCCCTTGGCCCCGCTGGTCCTGCTGTCTCCATCCACCCTGTTGGTTCTCACAGCCTTAGTAGGCTAGGCTCAGCCACCCGTCTCACATGTTCCAAGATTTAGTGAAAATCAGAGAACAAGTCACTTAATGTGGTAACATTGGAAATTCCCCAAGTCCATTTTCTGGGCCTTGACATGAGGTTGATTCAGGTTTAAGCAGAGGGCAAGAAGTATACATAGGTAAGCAGTCCTGGTCAAGGTGTGGTCCTGCCCATCCCCATCTCAGCTCCAGTCTCTCCTGCAAGGTGGACTGAAAAATTATCAGAACTGTGTGAAATCTCTGCAAAGAAACAAGGTCTCCATGATGACACAAGGTTTCAGTGTTTCTGACCCAGCAGGAGACTCCTGAGAGAATCGCAATTCATGGGGTTCATTGTCTCAACAGTCTGATAGCCAAAGGGAGGCTTGTTGCTCTGTTTAGAATATCTTTGCTCCTGCCTAGGCTAGTTCCCCCTACAGGGTATGAAGCTCATCCTTGTGCTATTGTTTACCCTAGTGCTAAACTACCCTCGCAGAGTAACCAAACCAAATCTGAATTAATACTAAAACATGTTCCCACCTTCCCTGGACACTTTCTTCCCCTGTGGCACCACTGGCAGAACTGAAGTCTGAAAAGGTGCTCCATCCCGTACCAGTGGCGTGGATAAGTACACTGAGGTGTGGCCCAGTGACTCACTCTGCAACTAACTCCGCTCTCTCCAGGAACTGAGCCACGTCCACAGGCACAAGAGCTCCAATGCCAGATGCCAAAAGTCAATGTTTTCTTAGGAGAGGAAGCGTGTCACTGGGTGTCACTGACTAACACGGGAAAGTCATCTAAAGTCGCTCCTTTCCTCTCCAGCTTGTAGTGGGGATTGCTTACTAGACCCTGGGGGTTGCCGTGAGAAAATAAGGGACATGGCCAGCACCAGTGCTTTCCGTGCTGTGATACCTCTAACACTGGCCTTGGAAGACAGCAGTTAATACCTTCCTGTCTGAGCAGAGCTTTTAACCTCACGAGCACTGTGGGTGGGTGGGTTCCACGCAGGTGTATTCTTTGGAAAGTAGGGAGCAGCTTGTCCATGTGAAAAGGTAGCAGACCCAGGAACTCCATGGCAGTGATGACCTTGGAAATGCTGTAAATAGGGACCAGAAGCCCCATCCACCTAGCTTTTATCATTTATTTTTTAAAGAGTGCAAAAGGGTCCTTGTCCTGTCCTTGTAGCTAAGTACAAGATGGCTCACCCACTCGCCTCTTACTGGCTATAAACCACACAGGCTGAGAGACAATCACAAAAGTACCCAATTGACTTGACAGTCGTATGGCGCTGTAGGGCCCAAGGATACTGGGTCCTCTCCAGTTGGTTTGCTTATATGAGAGGAAGCATGCCTATCCATGTCCACAGCATTATCCTTGACCAATTCACTAAATGATTTACACCTGTTAACAAACCAGATTTTTGGCTCAAGGGGAAAGCAGTCCCCAGAAGTCACTTTCTAAAGACTGTCTTTCTGCACTGAGGATGGTTGAGATGTGACAGACAGAAGGAAGCTGATATTTCAGGTGCACAGCATGGTGTTGACATGTCCATCACCTCACATAGTCACATCCAGAGGGGAGATGATAGAAATACTTCATATGAGCTTAGTAAGTTTTAAATATCAACACATTATTATTATTAACTATTATTAACTCACAGAACATTCAGTTCTCAGAAGTTACTCATCATTAAAGTATATACCCTTTTACTAATGCTCCTGTTTTATTCACTATTAGCTCTTGGTAACTTCTCTGTTTCTCCAAGTTTAATTCTACGTTAGAGTTACATAAAGGTGGCATCAGTATCTATGGGTCACAAATTACAGAATTTCCTTTTTTAAGTCCGAGTAATAGTCCACTGGTAAAATGGGCCACTTTCACCAAATTCCATACTTCTTTCAAGAGAAAACTGTTTCTTAATGTAAATAAAGGTATATAATGATGATGATGATTTAATTATGTGCAATAGAAGAGTTTTAGAGGTTGTATAAAATATTTTTAGACATTTACTGACCTGTTAATTAAATCAGTAGGGAGTATTTAAGACTACACTCAGAGAATACAAGGAACAAAGAGAAATATCTCTGCCTTCTGAAAACTTATAAGGTAGGGAATTTTCAGTTTGGGTTGAGAGACTGAAGGATAAGTTCTCTTGAGGAGAAAACCGTAAACTGAGTTATGAAATCCAGTTATTCTCACACATTTCTACAAGAAGCACTTCCCCCCTACATATCAAATTTCATTCAAATGAGTGGTGTGTGCCTCTAATCCCAGACTCTGAGGCAAAAGCAGAATCATGAGTTTGTTGTGAGATAATCTTTCTATACACTGTGAAGATGTGTCTCTGCCAAGGCACCTTCTGATTGGTTTAATAAAGAGATGAATGGCCAATAGCTATGCAGGAGTGGATAGGCGGGACATCCAGGAAGTAGTAGGAACTCTGGGAAGAAGAGAGGCAGGACTCACCAGCAAGAAACAGAGCACATTGTACATGTAGTATGGAGGAGAGTTAATAAGCCACATGGCAGAATGTAGATTAATATAAATGGGTTAATTTAAGTTATAAGAGGTAGTTGGGAACAAGCCCAAGATAAGGCCAAACTTTCATACTTAATAAGAAGTCTCAGTGTCATTATTTGGGTTCTGGTGGTCCAAAGAAAGCCTGGCTACATGAGTTCAAGGCCAGCCTAGGCTACAGAACAAATTCATTATCAGCCTGACCTAAAAAATAATGCCTAGTCTCAGCAAAATGAAAAATGATGAACTAAGTGGAGCTCTTGCCTAGTATCCACAATGCACTGGGTTTGATTCCCATCATCGCCAAAAACAAGTTCTAAAAATGAAATAATAAACTTCTTTCTCTTGATATTGTAAATAGATAGCAAATAAGCATCTTGAAACTTCATTTCTGGCCAACATACAGAGATAAAATTTTACATATAAATTAATTCCAGGCACTTTAAAGAGGGAATCTAAATTGATATTTTATATAAGAATATAGACCTATTGTCTGGAGAGATGGATCCATGGTTAAAAGCACTTGCTGTTTTTCCAGAGCTCAAAAGTTCAGTTCCTAGGACCCACATCAGGTGATCCACAGCCAACTGTAGCTGCAGTTCCAGAGTATCTGATGTTCTCTTCTGGTGTCCACAAGCACCTGTATTCATGTACACATATCCATACATAAAACAAGTGCATACACAAAATAAGTCATTGGAAAAGGAATATAGACCTAGGGAGTAGTGAATTTTTAGTGTTTCCTTCTTACATATTCTTTGTAGAATATTCAGACTATATGAATTGCTCACTGTTTTGTTTTAAGACTTAACTTCTAACCTTTTATCTATAATAGCAGCAAATTTTGGTAGGTACCCATGACAATAGCTGCCACCTCAGTATGTAGCTAAGCCTGCTATATCCAGCATCCCTATTACATCCAGTGTCTTATTTGATAAATGGGCTCAGCCCTCCCTGTGTTTACTACCAGTTTTAAAGGTAATAAATTGGCTGGGTGGCGATAACATATACGTTTAATCCCAGAAGGCAGAAGCAGGTGGATCTCTGTGAATTTGAGGCCAGCCTGGTCTACAGAGTAAGTTCCAGGATAGCCAGAGCTACAATGAGAAACCCTATCTCAAAAAAATAAAAAAAGTAATAAATTGTGTGACTTTTTTTTAAACATCTTTTTTACTGAGATATCGTGTTAAGTCATGACACAGAATTTTAACTGATTTGATTAAGCAGATGCACTTAGCCAAATGATTTATTTTTGAACCCTTTGCTATTATACTAAATGCCAGTGGTAAGCATGTGTTGTTGTGATAGCACACTGAAAAAGATCTTGTCTCCAAGATTATTTTCTTTTCTTTTCAAGACATGGTTTCTCTGTAGCTTTGTAGCCTTGAATTTACCCAAGTGCACGTGCCATTATGCCTGGCAAGTTAAAACATTTCACTGAAGAGCAAAGGATTTTTGAAGAAGTCAGCCCACTTGTAGAGGAAAATGAGTCTGTGTTCTGTTGAAAAGGAGAATGATTGGAGAGATGGCTCTGGAACATGGCCAAGAGTTCAAACGTAGTTAAAATATAGATGACCCGAATGAGGAGGATTTTCTAAGAACAGAGTGGTGAAAAGTATCCTTCCATTGTTCTGTGTAGTGGAATAGATTCCTCAAGAGCTCTTGCAAATAATGTGTTCTCTTCAGGGCAGCCACTGATGCCAGATTCCACTAATGTGGACTAACCTCTTTTGACAGATGGCATCTGATGCAGGCTTGCTGAAATGAGCTCTCATCTCTCGTGGTAACCCTTCATTCTCAAACACTTTCTTTACTCAGCTGAAGTTATATTTGAAGATTTGTATGGCTCAGGAATACAGGTTAACCCCCAGTAACCATAGGAACGATCCCAGGAGTCCCATGGCTATTAAACCCCAAGAATTGCTCAAGTACCTTAAACAGTTGGCATAGTCTTAACTTATGACATACACAGACTTTTCTACATAATTCATCATCTCTGATTACTTAGGATAATTAATGTTTGGTTAAAAGCATCACCTCAGCTCCCCAACACTCCTTTATACAAAGAGTCTGAAATGTTTAGTCAGTGGTTCATCCCCATCCCCATGGCATCCATTTTAAAATGTTGAGTGGAAAACTCCATTCCAAGCCCCCTTCCCTGGGAGTAGCTGCAGTCCAGACTCCACCTCCAAGAAAGAACGCCAAATGGTGGCCCCACTCCAGGGAGGGTCACTCCCACAGGCTATTTTACTACGCCCCAGAGAATGAACGTGTGGTCTCCTGATGTAGGATGCCCCTCTGTATGCTGTGATTACCATTAATGAATAAAGAAACTGCTTTGGACCTGTAGCAGGACAGAACTTAGCTAGGCAGGGGAAGCTAAACTGAATGCTGGGAGGAAGATGGAAACAGGGAGAAGCCATACAGCCCCACCAGAGACATATGCTGGGAACTTTACCCAGTAAGCCATAGCCACATGGTGATACACAGACTACTAG
Organism: Microtus ochrogaster; assembly: GCF_000317375.1. Classification (NCBI taxonomy): domain Eukaryota; kingdom Metazoa; phylum Chordata; class Mammalia; order Rodentia; family Cricetidae; genus Microtus; species Microtus ochrogaster. Next base: position 42,819,645 of record NC_022018.1, on the reverse strand, counting down.
AAATGGGTTAGATTAAGATGTAAGTGTTAGCCAATAAGAAGTTAGAGCTAATGGGCCAAGAAGTGTTTTAAATAACACAGTTTCTGTGTAATTATTTCTGGTCTGACCTGCTGGGTGGCCAGAAACCAAACAAGCGACATTCTAACAACAATGTCCTGGTTTTCCATGGTTGTTCTGGTTTTCCTTTTCCCCTTCCGTGTTTTCTGGGGCAGGGGGAGGCACCCGGGAGTGTTGGCATCCATTAAACCTGGACATCTTCTAATTCAGTCTGATTTGGTCTGATTGGGATTATTACGTCAGCAGAGAAGTTTGTTGACTAAGGACAAATACGTAACACTTAATATTATATAAATGCTATGTAAATAGTTGTTATTTCTGTACTGTTTAGGAAATAGTCACCTTGATTTTATAGGAAAATGATTATAAATTTTGTAGAAAAACAAAATGCTTGATGGAGAATCCCATGGAAAATTACTCAGCTCTATTCTAGGAACCAAAGGCCAACTAACTTATTTAACCCTTGTTAAAACTGCCTGTTTGTGTGGAACCCCCTCTGGTTAACTGCTCATCTTAGCATCTGGTAAAATGAACTGCTTTAAGTTGCTTACTCTGTGAAGCCTACCCCACAGCTGCTGATTGATGGAGATGCTTGGATATGGTCTCTCTCCTTGAAAATCCTATGTTCCCTTGGGGAATTTCCTTTCTGGTGCAGTCTATTTGGTGTTTTGTATGCTTCTTATATCTTCTTTAGGTTGCAGAATTTTTCTTTTATGATTTCATTGAAAATATTTTCTGTGCTTTGAACTAGGTTTTTTCTCCATCTTCTATTTCTATTCTTTGTAGATTTGGTCTTTTCATAGTGTCCCAGATTTCCTGGATATTTTATGCCCGTATTTTTTTTTTAAGATATAATGTTTTCTTTGACTGAGATATCCATTTCTTCTATTGATTCTTCAATGCCTGAGATTTTCTCTTCTATCTCTTGCTGGTGAGGCTTGCCTCTAAGGTTCCTGTTGAGTTCCTAATTTTTTTTTTATTGCCAGATTTCCTTTAGTTTGGGTTTTCTTTATTGATTGTATTTCTACTTTCAAGTCTTGGATGGTTATTAATTTCCTTCTATTCTTTGTTTATATTTTCATAGATTTCTTTAAGAGATTTATTTGCCTCCTCTTTAAAGACCTCTATCATACTCATAAAATCTGTTTTAAGGCCTTTTACTTATGTTTCAAATACGTTGGCATATTCAGGGCCTGCTGTGGTAGAGTTGCTGGGCTCTAGTAAAGACACATGGTCTTGGCTGCTATTGTGTTTTTATGCTAGTATATAGGCATCTGAGTTTGGGACGATTGTAATTCTAGGTGCTGATATCTGGCTTTGTCTTCATTGGATGGGACTTTCTTCCTTGGATTCTGTGACCCTCTCTGGTAGTAGATGTGTATTGTCTGGCAGAGAATTCTTCTGGGATCCTTCCAGGTGTGGCCAATGGAGTTCTGCATAGAATATGTTTCCAGGTATTGGAAACTGACCCTTAGGAATGGGGATGGGCAGAAGTGTGTCGGGGAGAGCTGAGGGTTTCCGTAGGAGGGAGGAAAGCCAGCAGGATCTGCTTAATCTACTAGAAATGGGGGTAGAGAATTAGGAGAGACCATAGTAGGTTGTGTGCTACAGAGCTGGGGATGAACACTGGGGATTGGATTTGGAAGAGAGGAAGCAGAGTGAAGATCTGAAGCTAGCCTGCCTGTTTTGTTGGCCTACTTGCTTCTTTGGCAGGCTCTCAAGGGATGCCTGCTGGAGTTGGGGGCTGGGCCAACAGGATGAGTAGGGGGAAGGAGGGTTAGAGGAGAAAGACCTGATCCCTGGAGACGGTGGCAGGAAAGAAGGGGAAGCCACAGTAGGAGGTCTACTGCAATGGCTGGGGGGGGGGGTAGGATTTGGGATTGGATTTGGAGGGGAGGAGGGAGTAGTGAAGATCTGCCAAGAGCCTACCTGCTTCCCTGGCTGCTAGCAGCCTGTGGGTTTCAGGATTTGAGAGCTGGGAAATAGGATCAGTGAGAGGAAAGAATGTCAGAGAAGATATGTCTGAATATAAATAATTTTTGAAAAAAAGATTATGCTATGGTATATTTAAGAGGAATGTTTTTTTTATCATTTGTAGAAATTAAATGTAAAAGAAATAATTCAGTTGTTTTTCTCTTGGAAAAAAAGGCCCACAATCCTTTATTATTCTGAACTCCAGAAAACTTTAAGGTAGAGCTCTTCTCCTTTGCTTTCAGCAAGCCTTTTTGATGGTCTAAGGGACCTAAGCAACTGTGAGTCTAACCTTATTCCTTTGCTAACCCTTCTTAACATGTGTGTACTGGTACCATGCTACACAGTACATTAAACAGAAGCTCTGTTCATTATTAAAAGTTTCTTATGTATCTTGACTATGGAACTTTTGTATGAAGAATGACTTACTTGAATCTGCATATTAAATTCACGAATAAAACTAATACTCTCGACAGGGACTCCTTTTGGAGATTTAGTCAAGGGAAATGTAAGCATCTCAGATCTAGTAACTTTTCAGAGGGTATAAATCAATAGGATGCACTGTCACAGAAGGAGACTTTAAGAATGGAAGCCACGTCCACAGCCCATGGGGAACATACTCTCACTTCAGTGTGATACAGATTACATTAGCTTAATGTTGGGCAGGATGCTAACCAGATAGCCACCCAGGGGAGAGAAAGAAGACTGACGTCAGGCCTGGCAATCCTTACTTCTTCTTAAGAAACACACTCTGTTGTTCCACCTTCGCTGTGACAGCTAGTGGATGTGAAAAATCAACACCCACAACCCATTAAACAGGGTGACGAGACACACCAAGTGGTCCTGTCATTGCTGGTTATATTATGGAAGTTTTATAATAATATTATATTGAGAGTCTTCTTCACTTTAGGGGACCCTGTAGCAGAAGGGCCTTACTGCTTAGATCAAGGGTTCAGACATGATTGTTGGCCCTCAACGGTAATATTTAAGACTCACTTTTTTTGGCTGCTGAACATACAAGTTGTAAATCTACCGAACAAATGTTGGCTAGGGAAGAAAGAAACCAGTAGCTAAAAAATTAAAAATAGTTTTTTCTGTTAATCCTTGATTAGGCTAGACTAAGCCCTGAGAATAAGAAGAGAGTGCACTGTTGTGGAATACTGTGTGGAGACGCATTGCTGTGACTGGTTTAATAAAGAGCTGAATGGCCAATAGCTAGGCAGGAGGTATAGGTGGGATGTCTGGGCAGTAGGAGATGAATCTAGATGCTTGAGAGATGCCAGGAGACACAGAAGAAGCAGGATGGGTGGTATGCAACAGAACACAGATTAATAGAAATGAGTCATAATAGCTAGTTAAAAGCAAGCCTAAGCTAAGACCAAGCTTTCATAACTAACAAGAAGTCTCCATGCCATTATTAGGGAGCTGGCTGGTGGGACAGGAAAAGAATTGTTACATATGGTGTCCAACATGGGGCACGTATTTCCATATGGGACCTGAGAAAGCTTTTTTTTTTTTTAAGTTTCAAACACACAAACAAGAGTCAAATGCAGCTTCCTAGTCCCACAGTCTCTTAAGCAGGCCATAGCATTCAGAGAGGTGACTCCCAGCCATTGCCTGCAGGCTTGAATCAGGCAGCACCATGTGTAGAGCCAGTCACATGGGGGGTTTAAGGCTTGGTTCACATGGTAAGAGAAGGCTGCGGGCACACAGAGAAATAGTCTAGATCGAAAAAACATTTTAATAGACACAGTAAAGAAATGGATATAGACAGTCACAGGAAGGAATAAATAGTTTAAAATAATATAGTAAAGTCTTTAAAGAAAGAGCAAGTTCATATATAATGAATACATCACACAAGGAGGAGAAATATACAGGGCATCTGGATCCTGTATGATGCTTTGTTGACTTTGAATTTTTTCAATGCTAATGAACAGAAATTGATAGCTGCTGAGAAACACTGAACTATGGAAACTGCTAAATTAAACTTACCTATATACTTTAAGAAAGTCTTAACTTCAGAATGGAAGTCAGAAAACATGTTGCATTTGAGGAGAGGTTATTCCTTTGCTTCCACCGGAAATAAAAGGTTATGGTTCTTTTCAAAATGAATGAAGAACAGATTTGATTGGGGGAGACCTCCTAAAAAATCTTGGTTACAAATATGAAGAAAAGAAAAAAGAAAGGCTATGTATATGCTGATTTTTTTCTCTGAAACTGCATGAGACATGATGAATCTTGTTGACTACAAAGTCCTTATTACTTATTATTACTTGATATCATTTCATATGGCATGGATAGAAAAGTTTGGGTAGACAGACCTAACAGATTTATAAAGTTAACAGACAACTTTTATCTGTTCAAACATAGAACAAAAAAAATCATCTTTAGCTGACTTGTGCACACCACACATTCCATATTTGTGTTAATACAGATATTTATGTTGCCTTTAAAAGTCTGTGTGTTTTCCAAAAAGAAAGGACCAGATAGCAATAAAAACAAGACAAGTAACCCAGGTGATCCAGCCCCTAAGAATGACTCTGCTGTAATTTCCTCAAAATTCTGTATCCAGAACAACTTCAAAGCTGCTAACTGAGATGATCAAACCTCATGGACTATCCAGCCAATATTGCAGATAAGCTCTATACAGAGACTAATAAACAAAAAAATAATATAGCTAGCTCTCCCAGCACTTGACCATTATCCCAATTTTCTCAGGGTCCTCTAAAGATGCCATTGCCCCCAGATAACAGGAAGCAGCCTAGAGAACAGGACACCCACATTCCTAGTAGGTGGAATGGATGGTTTTGGTCAATCAGTGAATTATGGTTGTTTATCATCATTTATGAGGGTTGGATACAAATAGTTATTGGCTGTGGCCGGTAAAAAAAGCTTAACAAAGCATATTAGATTCAGGGATCTCTTTCTGGAGGGAAAAGCAGGAGATATAGTATAGAAATGGTGGAATAAAAGGGTAGATTGTTGATTCTACTTTTGAACAACCACTAGTCTCAAATATTTTACTTTGGTATAGACTTTATATTTTGATACAAAGTTACATTTATTTTTATTATGCAGTACTATATGTTTCTACTCTTGTTTAAGGTATTATACCTATGGAGCTTATTTTAAAATGTAAAGTTTTAGTTCTTGGAAGCTATTTAGGATAATAATAAAAAAGGATAGGTTAGTAGTTAGTCATCTATAACAATCAAACTTATAGTCATATTTGACACCAGGTACTTTTTCAGTCTCCAGAACCATTTGTGGGCTTCTGTGCTGTATCATCCCATGGCAGGAGAACACGCACAAAAGAAAACAAGAGAGGGCAGCTCACTGCTGTAGCATGTAGTAGGACATTTTCCTGTCCCAAATAACCAACTCAGAGGCTGAATATGAATTATAAATGATAAACTGATAGCTCACGCTTGTTACTAGCTAAATCTTATATTAACCCATATTTCTATTTCTGCTTTGCCATGTGGCTCATGGCTTGTTTCCTCACTTTTCACATGTCCTGCTTGCTTTACGGCTATTGATGTCTCTCCTGACTCTGCCCTTCTGCCTCCCGGAGTCCTCTTGTCTCATTGTTCCACCTATACTTCCTGCCTGGCTACTGACCCGTCAGCTTTTTATTAACCAATGAGAGTAATACATATTCACAGTGTGCAGAAGGATTATTCCACGGCAATAGCAAGGTCACTGTCATGCTTCCTGATACAGTCCTGGGAGGGTGACATCAATCCATGCCCTCATGACCTAGTCACCTCTTATCAGGCCTAAGTTCCCAACACTAGGGATGAGGTTTCCAACAGCAGGATTTTGGGGGTGCATGAATATTCCACTCTAGCTGACTGTGACTGCAGTGCAGCAAGTAACAGAAGTTGGAGAGGATGCTGACATGTGTGTCCTTTCACAGAAAAGAATGGAGTGTAGAGAAACATGCTTGGCTTGCCCCCAAACAAAAGGATCAGCTGAAGGAGGAGCAGGCAGGAAATACTCTTTATCATCCAAGACAACTTCAGTACATGGTGGTGTGTCTGAGCAGTCACCCTGAAGAGCAGCATTATAGCAGAGAAAGCTCCAGAAGGAGTGACCAATCATAGCACATATACTTTACATTCTTGTCTCCAGAGCCCCAAGTTGTGAAAACCCCAATCAGAAGGGGACCTAAAATTCATAATCTTACGCAGGGGTTGCTGTTGGCCATGGCTCTCCGGGAAGCTAATGGCTCTTGTCGTAGCTGTAACGTTCCTGGAGTAGTAGTTGCCAAACCAAAAGAGAAAACAGCAAACATAATAACTTTTTAAGAATATATTTCCTTTCAAATACCCAAGAAATTTGTCAACTTAGTCGGAGCTGTGCTCCGTCAAGTATAAGCCATCGTCTGGGCTGTCAAACCCGTAACATTGGTGGGTGGCGAGATGATGTCACCGCTGCTCTGCAGCTTGTGGTAATTTCCACTCCCAGCTTAGCACAGAGGCTGAGATGATGGCTGGAAATGGGATTTAGGCTTTCGGATGAAAGTCACACTTTTCTTTTCCATTGCAATCACAACATTCCTCTCTTGAGTGGGATAACAATTGTGCTGTCACCGGCATTATGTCATGCTATCTCCCTTGAAATAGCATCGTGTAAGCATGTGAGCACAGCTGTGCAAATAAAACATATTTGCTGGCAGCCTGGTGAAATCCTGCAGGCACATACTAATTGGCTTGCCTTTTTAAGAGTAACATCAAGGATGTAATATGAGAGTGGTTGCTGCTGCAAATGAGCCAGGAGAGAGGTCGGGAACTCTGAACCAGGCCTGGGCTCTTGTCATGATGCCTATGCCTGTCTGAGTACCCATCGTAAGTCTCTGCAGGAATACCCTGGACAGCCAGGGAAAGCCTCCATTGCCATGCTAGTCTGCCCTTGGTCCCTGAGATCTGGCTGAGCTTGGGGAACAGGTGTATTGCCAGCTGATAACCAAAGGAGGGAGCACCACATGTTCAGAGTCTAAAGGAAACATTTATTGTAATTGTTAGAATCTGAAAACCTTGAGTACCTTTTGCAATAGCCCAGAGCCCATTGAATAAATACAACAAAGACACAATTGATGAAGTGCTGTTATGTACCAGGGTGTGGGAGTATAAATAAGTGTCTCTTATAGGTTCATATATTTGAACACTTGGTCCCCAGCTGGTGGCCCTGTTTGTGGTTATGGACTGGGCATGACAGGGAACTTTGCTAGAGGAAGTGCATCCCTGGGGGCTGGACTTTGAGAGTGTAGAGCCTCACCCCACTTCAGTTTTATTTCTGTTTCCCCAATGTGCTACAAAGTGTAAAATCAGTCAGCTTCCTGCTCCAGCCACCTGCTACCACACCCTCCCCTGCCATTACATCCCTGCCCTCTGGAGCTGGAAGCAAAAGCAAACTCTCGTCTGTATGCTGCTCTTGGTCATCATTTTATCACACCAACAGAAAAGCCACCGAAACATGGGGCAAACCAAAGAACTACCCTGGTGTTAGAAATATGCTCCGATGCTACCAGGGTGGATAGGAAGGGATTAGAGATGCATGAAAGGGGGTTTGAAGAAACGGCACTTCCTTTAGCCTACAACAGAAATGCCTACTTGGTAGTCACTTCACCCACAACTTCTCTACAAACGGTGTGTCGAGAAGCTGGGAATGCTTACCTCCAGAGTCATGGGCAGAAGGTTTGGGCAGTGATAACTGCAGGAGATCCTCCTCCACAGACATTTCTGCAGCCAGAGCTCTCTTAGCTTTTTTTCTTGTTCATCCTCCTCATTATCTTATCAAGCAAGTTCAGAAAGAGCTGGGGGTTTAGCTCAGTTGGTGGGGTGCTTGCCCACATGCAGGAAGCCCTGGGTTAAACCCCAGCATTGTATAAATTGGGCATGAAGGTACCTATTTGTAATCCCAGAATTTAAGGATTTCAAGCTGAAGGTCATCCTCGTTAGGGAGTTTGTGACCAGCCTGGGATACATGAGATGGAAGAGGAGGAGGTGGTACACGACACTTCCTTCACAGAGCTGTGTATAAGTTGTGGTTCCACCAATTGTAGTGGTGTCTTAGGGTTTCTTTATTTTTCTTTCATTCTGTTTTTGTTGTTGTTGTTGTTTGTAGTAAGAACAGAGCAGGCTGCGTCCCGTTCTTTTGCTTTTTTCGAGACAAGATTTCTCTGTGTATCCACCCTAGCTGTCCTAATACTAGCTCTTATAGACCAGGCTGGCCTCAAACTCACAGAGATCTGCCTTCCTCTTCCTCCTGAGTGCTGGGATTAAAGGCGTGCGCCACCATTGCCTGGCTAGTTTGGGTTTCTATTGCTGTGAAGACACCATTACCAAAAGGGAGTTCGGGGAGAAAAGGGTTTATTGGTTTATACTCCCATACCGCTGTTCATTATTGAAGGAAGTCAGGACAGGAACTCAAATGGCAGGATCCTAGGCAGGAGCTAATGCAGAAGCTGACGCAGAAGCAGAGGGGTACTGCTTACTGGCTTGCTTCCCCAAGGCTTGCTTGGCCCACCTTCTTATAGAACCCAAGACAAGAAGCCCAGAAGCCCAGGGATAGCACCATCCTCCATGGGCTGAGCCCTCCCGCTTTGATCACTAATTGAGAAAATGCCTTACAGCTGGATCTCATGGATGCATTTCCTTAACTGAGCCTCCTTCCTTTAATGACTCTAGCTTGTGTCAAGTTGACACACAAAACCAGCCAGTACAAATAGTTTGAGAGAAAATGGCCCTCAAAGGGAGTGGCACTATTAGGAGGTATGATTTTGTTGGAATAGGTGTGGCCTTGTTGGAGGAAGGGTGCCGGCAAATTTTTCTTTGGGCCGCCAGCTCACAAAAAAAAAAAAAAAAAAAAAAAAATACTGTGGAGACTTATTATTAACTGTGAAAGCCTGGCCTTTGCTTAGGCTTGTTTCTAGCCAGCTCTTATAACTTAAATTAACCCACTTTGATTAACTTATGTACTGCCACATGGCTTGTGGCTTTTACCTCTCCTCCAGTGTGTCTTGCTTCCTCTGTGGTCAGCTGGCAACACCCTTCTATCCCACCCTACCCCTGCCACTTCTTACCAGAGTTCTCTCTCTCCAGAAGTCCTGCCTATATCTCCTGCCTAGCTGTAGTAAGAGGTCGCTTGTTTATTTGTCAGCTACCTGGCTCAGCCCCAAAATAACCACACAGAAACTGTAATCTGTGTATCATCATGAGGCTATGGCTTACCGGATAAAGTTCCGGCATCTGTCTCTGGTGGTGCTACATGGCTTCTCCTTGACTCTGCCTTCTTCCTCCCAGCATTCATTTTAGTTTTCCCCACCTAGCTAAGTTCTGCCTTGCTATAAGTCCAAAGCAGTTTCTTTATTAATCAGTGGTAATCACAGCATACAGAGGGAAATCCCGCATCACCTGGCTAGTTAGCTTTTTATTAAACCAGTCATGGTGACGTATCTTTACACAGTGTAATTAAATATCTCACAACAGAAGTGTCATTGTGGGTGTGGGCCTTGAGATCACCTTTGTTCAAGCTATGATCAGTGTAGGAAACATTTCACTTCGTGTTGCCTGTGGGTCAAAATGTAGACCTTTGAGCTCCTTCTCCAGCACCATGTCTGCCTGCATGCCACCATGCTTCCCACCACGATGATCATGGACTAAGCTCTAAAAGTCACCCAACTAAATGTTTTCCTTTATAAGAGTTTCCGTGATCATAGTGTCTCTTCACAGCAATAGAAAACCCTAATTAAGACACCAATCATTCATTCTGGGAATCCATGTCTCCAAAATGGCAACATATTCTGGGGTCTGTATTACCAAGAGAAATAGTGGTGGTTTTCTCTGGGGTCTGTATTACCAAGAGAAATAGTGGTGGTTTTCTTTGATAAGGTCTTTATAATAAAGTATCACAATCTAAGGACCATAAACATCAGGAATATATATATATATATATATGTGTGTGTGTGTGTGTGTGTGTGTGTGTATATATCACACACACACACACACACACTCATAGCAGAGATGTGAAAACTGGAAACTCACCAGGATTGGTTCCTCCTGAAGCCTTTCCACTTGGCTCACAGAAGTACCTTCTCTCTTGTCCTCTTGTGTGACCTCCCTGTGTGTCTATGTCTTATAGCCCCTTCATATAAGGACTATAAATGGCCTCACTTTAGCTTAATTGCCTCTTTCATGGCCCTGTTTAGGACTGTGGCTAGGGATAGACAGCCTGTTGGACAGCCCAGGGCTCTGAGCCCAGACCCACTCAGTCTGCCCGGGCAGAATTAGAGTGGTGTGACTAGGAAGGACCACTCAAGACTCTCGGGGATGGTTCCATGTAGATCTGGCTTCAGAGCCCTAAGGTAAAATTTTATCACTAACCCTCTTTGCACTTAAAAACCACCTCTTAGTGTCTTACGTGAGGGACAAGCTCGGAACAGTAGAAACGTTTTTCCTCCCCAGCAAAAGTGGATTTCTTCCTTCCCTTCTGCCAACAGACGTTTCCAGAGTGTAAGGGCATAAAAAAATATCCATTTGAGGGCCTCATTAGCATGCCTATTTTGCAGACAAAAACCCCTGCCAGCAAACCTTTGGCAGAGCTAACCTCTAAGTCAGAAATTCCATTTGTGAGCCTCAGTGACACAGATGTGAGTGACCACCTCTGCCGACATGCTACTCTCTCTGCTGGGGTCCCCAGAAGCTTCCTGGCTGTAGCCAGTGACCAGCCTGCCTCTGGCTGCCATGCCAGTCTTCCTGGTAAGGGGAAGCCAGTGGGTGTCAGGTTTTGGCTGGACAACAGGAATCATGCCACTGTGTTTATAAAAAGCACAGAGGCTTTTTAACCTAGTAGAAAAGTCTTCATTACATCATTGAGGTGCGTCCACCATTACATATACTTGGTGTATTTTATATTATGTCTGACTTTCGTGGATGAAGCTATGGAATCTTCTATGTTTAGTTAAACACCAAACAAGAAGGCCCAACTGAGTAAATACCAGACACTCAAGACCTAGAATGTTGACTCAAAGGTACACAATTTCACAGCTCTCCAGTTATTTGTAAATCTTAAGAACTAAGACTTTAAAGTAATTGCACTAGTTAGAGACAATTGGTTCCTACAGGGTCCATCATGGCTAATAATGACTGTCACCTTTGCCAGGTTCTAAATTCACCTAGGATAACGCCTGTGAGGGATTATTTAGACTATGGTAATTGGAATGGAAGACCCTCTGTAACCAGGCAGCGCCTTTCCATTGGTGTGGTCAGAAGGCTGCTTGTTCGTTTCCTGACTGCCCAGACCCGAAATAATTACACAGAAACTATATTATTTAAAACATTGCCTGGCCAATAGCTTAAGTGTACTGCTAGCTAGCTCTTATATCTTAAATCCACCCATCTCCATTATTTTATATTTTACCATGAGGCTGGTGGCTTACTGGTAAAGTTCCTGGCGTCTGTCTCCTTCAGCGGCAGCTACATGGCGTCTGACTCTGCCTACTCTCTCTCTACACCTATCTACTCCGAATTCCTGCTTTGCCCTAATCTGCACTGCAATAGGCCCGAAGCAGCTTCTTTATTAACCAATGGTATTCACAGCATACAGAGGGGAATCCCACATTAACCTAGGATCCCAGAAGGAGTAAAAGGGGGAAGGTGAACTGAGCAATGGTGACCATAGTTCCCTGATTCCTAAGTGTGGGTGCAATGTGACCAGCTGTCCCAATCTGGTGCTGCCAGGTCTTCCTTGCCCTGATGGACTGCAGCCTGGAACCACCAGCCAAAGCAAACTCCGTCTTTCTTAAGCTGTCTTTGTCAGGGTATTTTATTATCACAGCAAAAGGGGAAGAAATGCAGCGTATTTAGTGTTTTTGCAAATAGATTTTCTAAAAGAAGATAAAAGAAAAATGTGGGGGTTTCAGCAACAGGAAAATGACAGAGACAGCACATTAACCAACTGAGAAATTCTTCAGAATGAGATCTTGTTTCCATGGAAATATAATTGTACTAATAACTGAAGGGAGAGGAGAATGTGCATTTATATAGGATTTGAAAGTTTAGCATTTATTTCCATTTTCCCTAATAGCTGGCTCTGTTAATAAACAATTTAGAATTTCATTACCAGACATTTTGGCTCAAAAACAAGAAAATTGAATATGTTCTCTTGGTGAAATAGGTACAGCGAACATATCTGTCCAGCTGTCTGTCTGTGGGTTTGTCTGTCCATCCATCCGTCTACCTATCTATTGATACAGATAGTACTTCATTGGGAATTAAGAGAAATAAACTGCTACTTTATTGAACATTTTTTTGTTTTTTAAAAAGGTTTGTTCTTCAGAGGTATATGCCAAGTTAGTCCAACCTGGAAGAGCATGTGACACAACATTTAGAAGTGCTTATTTCTAAAACAAAATATGACAGAATCGAGGCAGCCATTAGTGCAAAAAAGAGACTACTAACTTTTGCTTGAACTAATTTATTGATTGATTGGTTTTTTTTATTTGTTTTTTTTTTTTTTTTGGGACAGGGTATCTCTGCATAGCCTTGACTGTCTTGGAACTTGTCTGTAGACCAGGCTGGTCTAAAACTCACAGAGATCCTCCTGCCTCTGACTGCCAAGTGTTGGGATTAAAGGCTTGCACCTTCGCTATCTGGTATGAACTAATTTATTTTAAAGATTTATTTTTCTTGTTCTTTTACATTTATGTATGTGTGTTTTGCCACATGTGTGTGGGTACTCAAGGAGCCCAGCACAGGGCATTGGACCCTCTGCAGCTGCAATTATAGGTGGCTGTGAGCTGCCTGATAATAGAATCTATAAACTGAACTCAGGTCCTTTGCAAGAGTAGCAGGTGCTCTTAACCTCTGAGCCATCTCTCTAGAGCTGAATTTCCCATTTTAATAATAATAATAAAAAAGTTCACAAGTATTTATCCCTACTGCTTGTACTGGCTTTTGGAACCCATTCTCTTTAGAAGGATGCCTTGCTCAGCCTAGATATAGTGGGGAGGGCCTTGGACCTGCCTCAAAGGAATGTGCTAGCCTTCATTGGCTCCCCATGGAAAGCTTTATCCTCTCTGAGGAGTGGTTGGGGAGGGGGGAGGGGGGAAGGTGGAAGGAAGGAGAAGAGGGGAGGGAGTGGGAACTGGGATTAGAATATAAAATGAGAAAAGTAGTTTTTTTTTTAAAATAATTAAAAAAAGAAAAAGAAAAGAAATGGGAGGACAGATCACAGAGTAAGAGAAACAAGCAAACAAAAAAAAAACAGAACGATAAAACCCACAAGTATATTTTCTTTAATTGTATGGGCAATATTTAATTTGCAATCCACAGTGGATTAAAGTGGAATAATGGAGACTGAGAATTCTTTTCCAAATCAGAATGTGCTGTTTGGAAGAGCCATTTGCTTCAAAGCTACAACAAAGGAAAAACAAACCAAACAAACAGCAACAACAAGGCACTGCCTCATCACTGTGCCAGAGACGATGGTGCCCTCAGTGAGCACACAGTCAGGAATGTAACTCAGATCAAACTGCTCCGTCCCCACCAAATCTAAACAGGTAACCTAAGAAATATAAAATCAGGGAAAACATCAATCTTCACAGAAAGATACAGACATCATCAGATCAGCAGTGAAACAACCTTCTGGGAAAGGAAGGGGTAAAACAGTGGGCTCCACGAAGTCTGGACCTAGAGGACTGAGCGCTGGAGAAAACTTTGATTCATGAAAGGAAGCTGGTGGCCTGAGCGAAGGTCCCCTCAAAATGTTTGTGCTGAAGCCAACAAGCTGGTCTAAGGTGGCAGGACCTTGGGGAGGTCATTGGCATGGGTTTCCCATGAAATGTGGTGGCATCTTTATGAAAGAAGTTCTGGAAAGCTGTCCCGCCCCTATTGTCAGATGCCAGGGAAAGGTGAGCTCTATGAACCGAAAAGTGGGTCATCCCCAGACACTGACACTTTGATTTGGGACTTTCAGCTTCCAGAACTGTGAGCAATACATCTATTGTTGATAAGCCACTCGGTATGTGATATTTTGTCACAGCAACCAACATAGATAAGACACTCAGGAAATGGTGTGAACAGTGGATGAACTGCTAGGATCCCCTGCTGTGGGGTCAGGGCAGTGGACTGAGATCCATGATTATAATTAGTGAAAAATGGTGGCTAACGTGATGGAAATTGCCTAGTAAAACTGGGCTGGAGACTTTGGAGCAGAAACCACTGCGTCAAAGATGAAGATGCCAGCAATAGGGACAGCATCCCTGGATAGTAAGGGCGATGGCTCATCTTGGCTATCACTTGACACACCTGAGAAGCGGGAACCTTAGTTGAAAATAAATGGCCTCTGTCACATTGGCCTATGGGCGTGTCTGCTGGAAAGTTTTTGATTGCTAACTGATGTAGAAAGGCATAACCAACTATGGGAGGTGCCATCACTAGGGAGGTATTCATGGGCTGTAAGAAAGCAGGCTAAGTGGTGGTGGTGCGTGCCTTTAATCCCAGCACTCAAAAGGCAGAGGCAGGCAGAGTTCAAGGACTGCCCGGTCTACAGAGCAAGTTCCAGGACAGCCGGAGCTACTCAGAGAAACCCTATCTTGAAAAACAAAACAAAAAATGGGCTGAGCAAACCAGGGGAAGCAAGCCAGTAAGCAGCATTCCACCTTGGTCTCTGCTTCAGTTCCTGCCTCCATGTTCCCTGCCACAGCTTCCATTGATAATAGATTGACTGTCACCAATGAGCAAATGGACCCTTTCCTCCCTCTAGTTTGATCTGTGATTTATCACAATAAAAGGGAAGCAGACTAAAGCTGTGGCCTAACAAAACGGTAACCTCTACATAGGAGACTAGGCTGATGTTATAAGGAGGCCTCTTGTTTGTTTCCCTGGCCACCTGGCAGCTCAGACTCGGAATAACCATATGGAGACTGTATTAATTAATTCACTGCTTGACCAATTACTTAAGCATATTGCTAGCTAACTCTTACATCTATAATTAACCCATCTCCATTATTTTTTTTTATTTATTCTTTTTGGTTTTTCGAGACAGAGATGTGGCTTTGGAGCCTGTTCTGGAACTAGCTCTGTAGACCAGGCTGGTCTCAAACTCACAGAGATCCTCCTGCCTCTGCCTACCGAGTGCTGGGATTAAAGGCGTGCCCCACCATCGCCCGGCCCCATCTCCATTATTTTATATTTTACCACAAAGCTCGTGGCCTACTGGCAACGTTTCTCTGGTATCTCCATGGCTTCTTTTCACTCCACCTTCCTCCTCCCAGCATTCAGTTTAGTTTTCTCCACATGGCTAAGTTCTGCCCTATCACAGGCTAAGGCAGTTTCTTTATTCACCAATGGTATTCACAGCATACAGAGGGGACTCCCACATCAGGCTGAGGAGCAGGCATGGCCACAAGCCTGGTGGTAGAGGAGCGTCACTGTAGCCACAGAAGAAATCACATGGATAAGTTCCCTCATCAACATAGCAGTGGCTGTGGCTCAGATGGTCTCTGCTGTACTCAGACTGATCACCCACTGGGTCAGCACCAATCAGTAAGGAAAAAAAAAACACCCAAAACTATGCTAGACACAAAAAAATGTTCTCTATCACAAAATCTGAGGTAGGGTTCAGAGAAAGCATATATTTTTGGATTTTTTGGTAAATCAATAATTTTCAGACATCATTTTAAACCTCAGTAGCATTCAAGGAGTATCTCCCCCATGAAATACAGTGAACTGTGAGGTGACTGCAGAGGAGCAAACTGAAAAATAGTCAGACTGTAAAAGGAAATCAATGGGGTATTGAAGAAATAGAACCAGGAAGATGACATCAAATTTTCAAGAAGCTTTAGACTTTAGTGGGAAAACAGAGTCAACCCTGCCAAGAATTATTTCAGTAATGGAGAAGACAGACTGGAAGTGGTACACACACACACACACACACAACACACACACACACACACATTTATGCACACATACACCATAATGCAAAAAGAATCAAAGAATACGGGAGTTCCTATAGTCATGCAATGGCAAGCCAATGCATGTATAGCTGATATTTTTAATAGTTTTATTTGTTTATTCTGCGTGCATGCAAGAGTGTGCGTATATGTGCCACAGTGTCAGAGGACAACTTGACACAGAGGACAACTCTCTCTCTCTCTCTCTCTCTCTCTCTCTCTCTCTCTCTCTCTCTCTTTCTCTCTGCTATATGGGTATGAGAATCAACCTCAGGTTCTCAGGCTCACCGGCAATTTACTGAGCTATTTTTCGGACTATCTGATATATTTTTTAAAACCATCAGAACTAATGGAACAGGTATTATTTTAAAACACATATTTAATTATGTATTTCTCTGCATGTGGGTATGCAAGTGGTGGCCAGCAGACAACATCCTGAGGCTGGCTCTAAGTCAGGTAGTCAGGCTTGCCAGCATGTGCTTTTACTCCCTGAGTCCTCTTCTTACCCTGGAAAGCTATATTTAAAGAACTAAAATTTCCAGGAACCAGGGAGATGGCTCAGCAGTTAAGAGCACAAGCTGCTCTTCCTGAGAGCCCAGGTTCTGTTCCCACTGCACAATGGCAATTTATTAACCAACTGTAACTCCAGTTCCTAGGAATCTTACGCCCTCTGCTGGCATCCACAGGCACTGTATGCACATGGTGCCCAGACTTACAGGCAGACAAAACATCTCTCTGAGTTCAAAGCCAGTGTAAGTTCCAGGATAGTCAGGGCATAATCGAGAAACCCTGTCTCGAAAAACCAAAATTTCCTAGAAATCTAGATCTCCCGATTAAGATAGACCGGCATGTATTAAGCAAAATAAAGAGAATGACAGACAGCACACACCTTGGCTAAAGTTCAGAAACATGTATTAATATAAGCATAAAAATAAATAAGATCATTCACACTCGGAAGGAAGTTCCACACAGGGAAACAGGCTGGTTTCGGAGCAACAGGGGTGTCTACCCTACTTTTTACGAGATAGTGCAAAGGGCAATGAATGATTTTGAGGGGGAAATTTGTGGCCCCAAATTCCTCACAGTCAGGCTTCTCTTCACTTGTCAAGAGCAGAGAGATTCAGAGAGACCCAGTTCAGAGAGACCCAGGACCTGTGAATGTACATCTATGTATTCTTCATGGAAGGACTCAAACAGTGCTTCACAGTCCAGCAGAATCCTGTCACCTGGGGGCATCTGAGAAATCCCAGGGATCCTGTAATCATGAACTCGGTTGATCAGGTGACAGGCACCGATGCCATACAAGACAGGCCCTCTCACCAGTGAGTCACCAATGGGGGACAGGCTCATGGGCCCCTCCCCCTGACTGCTGAACTATTGGCTCCTGAGAGACTTTGGGTCTCTCAGGAGGTGCCATTGTCTTTAGTTGTGGATAGATCCAATCCCAAGGCCACACAGACAACTGCGGTCAAACCCGGAGAGACACAAAGAAAACACAAACTCGTGAATGTGGGGAGGAAGTTAGTAGGGGGAGGAGGAGGGGGCAGAATGGGAGGGAGGAAGATGAAAGGTGGTGGGGAGTGAGAGCAAGTAGGATGCGTTATATACATGTACGAAAGTTTCAAAGAACAAATGTAATTAATAAAGAAGTAAAACACATACACATGCACACACACAATCCCAGGAACAATCTCGGACCCACTCCATCAGAATCTGACATTTATCAGGCTTTCCGTGTGATTTATATGCACATTAAAATCTGAGACCTGAGGCTGAGGAGATGGCTCTCAGTGGGTGGGAGCACTTGCTGTGTGAACATGAGGTCTGGAGTTTGGATCTTCAGCATACATGAAAAGCTGTTACAGTGGCAGGCACCTATAACTGTGGTGTTGGGACTGTGGCAGAGACAGGAGATTGCTGGGCTCACTGACTGCCAGCCTAGAGCAAAAGTAGCAAGCTCCGGGTTCAGTGGAAAGTGATAGAGGAGGATACTTAGCCTCGTCCTCCTTGGCCTTTGGGGGCAAATAGCTATGCATCCAAAGACTTGAGAGCAGGGTGGGGAAGGCAATAGTAAACCCAGGATTTGATCAAAATGTAAACCGAGGGCTCTAACAAGCACCCAAAATAAATATGTAGAATCAATTCTTCTCCTTTTCCCCCACCTCTGTGTGTGTGTGTGTGTGTGTGTGTGTGTGTTGCGCATATCATGGCATTTGTGTGTAAATCAGAGAACAACTTAGGAGAATTAGTTTTTATCTTTCACCATGTGGGGTCTAGAGATGGAATTTAGGGTGCCAGGCTATCTCACTCAGTCAGACTGACTTCTGTCCTCAGCTGTGGCAAGTGTGGCAAGTGCAGCTAGACCTTACCTGCCAATATCTGGGCCTTATGTACTGGTACACAGTGCGTGATAGGCTGGGCACTGGTACACAGTGGGTAATAGGCTGGGCACTGGTGCACAGTGGGTGATAGGCTGGGCACTGGTGCACAGTGGGTGATAGGCTGGGCACTGGTGCACAGTGGGTGATAGGCTGGGCACAAGTACACAGTGAATGGGAGGCTGGGCACTGGTGCACAGTGGGTGGTATGCTGGGCACTGGTACACAGTGTGTGATAGGCTGGGTACTGGTACACAG
>NC_022018.1:42800702-42800924 GCF_000317375.1 Microtus ochrogaster | reverse complement strand
ACACAGTGAATGGGAGGCTGGGCACTGGTGCACAGTGGGTGGTATGCTGGGCACTGGTACACAGTGTGTGATAGGCTGGGTACTGGTACACAGTGCGTGATACGCTGGGCACTGGTGCACAGTGGGTGGAAGGTTGGGCACTGGTACACAGTGAATGGGAGGCTGGGCACTGGTGCACAGTGGGTGGTATGCTGGGCACTGGTACACAGTGTGTGATAGGCT
>NC_022018.1:42800130-42800511 GCF_000317375.1 Microtus ochrogaster | reverse complement strand
GGCACAAGTACACAGTGGGTGATAGGCTGGGCACTGGTGCACAGTGGGTGCGAGGCTGGGCACAAGTACACAGTGGGTGATAGGCTGAGCACTGGTACACAGTGTGTGATAGGCTGGGCACTGGTACACAGTGCGTGATAGGCTGGGCACAAGTACACAGTGGGTGATAGGCTGGGCACTGGTGCACAGTGCGTGATAGGCTGGGCACTGGTGCACAGTGGGTGGTATGCTGGGCACTGGTGCACAGTGGGTGATAGGCTGGGGGTACTGGTACACAGTGGGTGATAGGCTGGGGGTACTGGTACACAGTGCGTGATAGGCTGAGCACTGGTGCACAGTGCGTGATAGGCTGGGCACAAGTACACAGTGTGTGACAGGCTG
>NC_022018.1:42719060-42799934 GCF_000317375.1 Microtus ochrogaster | reverse complement strand
GGCACTGGTGCACAGTGTGTGATAGGCTGGGCACAAGTACACAGTGGGTGATAGGCTGTGCACTGGTACACAGTGGGTGATAGGCTGTGCACTGGAACACAGTGTGTGATAGGCTGTGCACTGGAACACAGTGTGTGATAGGCTGTGCACTGGTGCACAGTGTGTGATAGGCTGTGCACTGGTACACAGTGGGTGGGAGGCTGGGTACTTTGTCCCTTACTGCTTATCTGCAAGTAGTCAATCTGCTCCATGTCACTTGTTGCCTGTGAGCGTGCTGTCCCCAGTCTCAAGCATGTTAGTAACCAGCACACTGCTTTGCAGAACTGTAAACCAATGCCTTGGAAATAAATGCTGTCAAAACCTAAACTAGAGAGGTGGAAAGAATGGGTAATAGGACATAGAATGAACCAATTTAAAGATGTTCAATAGAGGCCCTAATGTGGGGATGCTTTACTCTTTAAGTTGGTAGATGTTGATAATATTCTTTAACCTTTTAAAGGTCAAAAATATCCAAATTATGAATTATCTATATGGAAAAACTATTTGAGAGGGGGAAATTATATAATAAGAAAGCTAAATTTAAAAGTAAACGAATCAGAGCATAATCTTTATAAAACTAAATGCAAACCAGAGGGGGAAAAAAGCAGGCTGATTTTAGACAGTGAAAAGGGCTGCATTGCTAATCATAAATTCAAGGAATATAGGAAGTATAAAAAAGAAACCAAAATTCTTCTGAGCTCCCATTATACTCAAATAAGTAGATTGTTCTAATGATCATCTTTCTAGGAAGTCTGCTTAGTATTTATGAATAGACCATGCCACACAAATGTCGTAAACACACCCATTGAATTTGGTGCCTACTTGTATTTGTTCCTGTTATTTGTTAATTCAGCTCCCCCTCCCCCACCTTATGTAGCCCAGGATATCCTCAAATTCTCTCTGTAACTAAGGCTGCCTTTGAACTCATGACCCTTCTGCCCAAGCCTTCCAAGGGCTGGGATTACAAGAATGCACCACCATGCTCAATGATACAGCTACTTAAATTTAAACTATCTAATGACAAATAGCAGCAAGGAAATCATCTTTAAAATTAAAATTGCAAAAGTGGTATGAAGATCTGTTTATTGCGCAAAATTCAAATGTATGTGTGGTGTGTTGGTGTGTACATATTCATGTGCGTGTGCACACACGTGGAGGCCAGAGGGTGATGTTGGGTACTTTCCACTGCCACTCTCCACATTATTATTATTATCATTATCATCATCATCATCATCATCATCATCATCATCATCATCATCATCATCATCATCAATTGGAAATAAGGTCTCCTATTGAGCATGGACTTCCCCAACTTGGCAAGACTAGTTAGCCAGTGAACTCCAGGGTTCCTCTAGTTCTTAATTCCCCAATGGATGCTATGATTACTGATCTATGCCACCATGTCCTTTATACATGGGTGCTAAGGATTGGAACTGGGGCATCAGTCTAGTGTGGCTAGTACTTTAGTAGCTGGACCCAAACCATGTAGTGTAGGTTTTAATTGTCCCCTGCTGGTCTATGTGGTAATGCCTTGGTCCCTCTCCTGAAATACTATGGGGAGCTGGGCAAAACTTGAAGACAGAGAGCATCATGGGAAGTCCATAGATCATTAAGGGTGTGTCCACAAGGGGATGGCAGCCCCCTCCTCGTTTTCTCCTTTGCTTCCCAACCATGAGGTGAGTGGCATTGCTTTAGTGAATGCTCTTGCCATGACATCATGATGCGTGTCACCTCAGGCCCAAAGCCAGAAGCCAATAGAGGGCCAAAACAAACCATACCTTTTGTAATTAAATTATATTAAGCACTTGTCATAGAAAGGAACTGACAAATTCGCATAGAATACGATGCCTCAGTGAATGAATCGGCAGATGATTCACTGAAAGTTATTAACAGGTCAAAGAGGTAATGGACTCACATACTCTGTGTTCATGGCTGAGTACTCCAACCCCTAAGATATCAATCACATTATCTGGCTGACTTAGATTATATGGTTCAGTTTATTAAGTCTCTTCTCAAGCATTCACTCTGTTATCTCTCTGCCTCTGCTACTCCACTTGGCCATGTCACAAGGTGACTAAGTCCATCTCTCTGTATGCTTTGGGGATGAACCGTACAATAAAACATACTTGGTACGTCACAGTGGCCTCAAGTGGACACTCAAAGCTACCAGCAATAATGTTAAACCACCCTGATCCAGTTCACTGCCCACTCATTTCTAGACCTCCATTTCAGACCTTCTCCGCCCTCCCAAACCTCTACTACGTCCTCTGTCTTCAGTTCCCACTCCAGATATTGTTTCCCATTAAAGCCAGAGAGTGGAAGACGCTGGAAGAGGGCAGACGCAAGCTCCCCCAACCATCATCCACCTGCCTCTCTGGATCTATGCTTACCCATTGTGTCTGCGCACATCACAGGCAACATCCGTGCTCTGTGTGGCTTGGGGACATCCCTGTACACTCATCCAGTTTCAAGTCGTCACCCTTGGGATGCAAAATCAGGTGGGTTGACTTTCTTTCATGGTGAGAAAACAAAACCCTCTTAGTCGCCCTCCTCACTTTGTTTTCCTTAACAAGGTAAGTTCTTGAAAGTGCCACGTGCCCTTATTGTGCCCATTTCTCTGTCAGCTCTCAAAGCGCTCCCATCAGATTTTTATTGCGCCTCCTGAAATGACTATTCTCAAGGTCACCATCTATACATTGCCTAATCCAGAGAGCTTGTTCTGTTTCTTCTCTCAGAGGGTGGCTTCTCTGCTTGTTGGCTAAATTGGGACACATTTAAGAGTGACTGGAGAGGCAAACTCTCAAACTATTCAAAGAGAGCCTTCCTTAGACTGAATAAACCTATTAGGGTTTTGCTTGTTTGTTGTCATTTTATCTTTTTGGTTACAAGGTTTCATGTAGCCCAGGCTGCCATTAAATTTGATATGTACCTAAGGGTGACCTTGAATTCTTAATCTTCTTGTCTGTACCTCTCTAGTGCTGGGGTAGCATGCATGCGTGTATGTGCATGTGCACGTGTGTGTGTGTGTGTTCGTGTGTTTTGTGACCATATCCAGCTAGTAGAGTTTATTTAAACAATGCAAAATAAGAATGATCGACAAACCAGGTACCTAGCAGACCTTGGCAACAACATCATCTGACAGCATTTACAAAAACTGAAGTGAAGCATTGTTGGTAGAGGGTTCTGTCCAGCCTGGTCCCAAAATAATCACATAGACTGTTTTAAGTAAAACACTGCTTGGCCAATAGCTTAAGTATATTGCTAGCTAGCTCTTATATCTTAAATTAACCCAATTCCTTTACTTTATATTTTACCATGAGGCTTGTGGCCTACTAGCAAGGTTCTAGCTGGCAGCTTGCATCATTCTCCTCTGGCGTTTACAAGGCATCTCACTGACTCCACCTACTTTCTCCCAGCATTCATTTTAGTTTTCCTGCCTAGCTCTATTCTGCCCTATCACAGACCAAAGTAGGTTCTTTATTAATTAATCAATAAAAGCAGCACATATACCTAAGGACTTCATACATCATCTAGAGATTTGCATTGGTATGGATCTTGGTTTATTGATGCATATATAAGCTCAATTTTGTTATATGTATATTTCTGCTCTTGATTAAGGCATCGTTTTTGTGTAGCTCACTTAAAAATGTAATGTATAATTATGAAATAGGTTAATAGATAATCATCTGTGCTGGTCAGGCTTGTAGTCATGTTAGTTAGGTTTTCTAGATATTCAAAGATATGTTTCAGGCTGGGCGGTGGTGGTACACATCTTTAATCCCAGCACTTGGGAGGCAGAGGCAGGTGGATCTCTGTGAGTTCGTGTCCAGCCTGTTCTACAAGAGCTAGTTCCAGGACAGGCTCCAAAGCTACAGAGAAATCCTGTCTCAAAAAACCAAAAAGAAAAAAAAAGATATATTTCATTTAGATAATCTTCAAACCTTTCAAAGACCTAAGGAATATGGCATTTAAAATATTTTAAGAACTTAGGACTTTTCATGACATGAGACACATCTGCTCTTGGCAGCATCAATTGCTACGAGAGGATGGTGGGCATCGAAGAGACTTCTTATGGAGTTTGCTAGCCATTTGGGCAAGAAGCTGCTCTTGCACGACTGCTTGACTGGACTTGCAGGGTCCACAGAAAAATGACTGCTAAAGCTGCCTAAAGAAGGCGAGACAGTTCTTGGGGTTCCTGCTTCATGAAAGAGTCTGCCAGACATTCTGCAGGCAGAAGAAAGTGACTGACAAACTGCCAGTATAGGTGTAACTGTCTTTGAAATTTCCTGCTTCATGGAAAAGTCTGCCAGATACTATGGGCTTGTAGGCTGAAGATGAATGCCTAGAAGAATGTTACAGAGGAACTTTGGGTGGCTGTCCAGGCAGTGAGATGTCTCTGTCAATTCTAAAGTTTTGGAAGATGCTTACAATGTACTTTCTGATTACTTAGGTAATATTATATCCTTCAGGAGTCTTTGATGGAGTTGAAGAATAGATAGTTATAATTTTCCTTAGTTATGATCAAAGATAAAGTAGATAAAAATATTGTAACTATGATTCTTGCTTGATACCTGTTTTGTCATATGTCATTTTACTATGTTAAAGTTAAAACCTTCCTTTTTATTTAGACAGAAAAGGGGAGATGATGTAGGAAGTCCTTCTGTATATGTGCTGCTTTTATTGATTAATTAATAAAGAACCTACTCTGGTCTGTGATAGGGCAGAATAGAGCTAGGCAGGAAAACTAAAATGAATGCTGGGAGAAAGTAGGTGGAGTCAGTGAGATGCCATGTAGCCGCCAGAGGAGAAAGATGCGAGTTGCCAGCTGGAACATTGCCAGTAGGCCACTAGCCTCATAGTAAAATATAAAATAATGGAAATGGGTTAATTTAAGGTATAAGACCTAGCTAGCAATATATTTAATCTATTGGTCAAGCAGTGTTTTAATTAATACAGTCTGTGTGATTATTTCAGGTCTGAGTGGCTGGGAACGAATGAGCTGCCTCTGACAATAAGGCATAGTTTTCATTGGCTACAGCTTAGTTAATCAATCAGTCAGTGGATTACAACTCAATTAGATAATTGGCTCTAGGGCCTCCAGCAACCAGCCAAAACATAGTCACTGTGGCTAACTTCTTTGTTAGTTTGGGCTGTTTGCCTGTCCTGTTTAGGAACCCAGTTCAAATCAATCGTCTTCTGCAAATTAGAATCAGAAAAACCAGTCACTAGGCATGAACTGGGACTATTCTTGGAAAAGCAAATCTGGTAGATTTGAAACAGCTGCTCACTGCTTTCTTGTTATTCTATTTGTGTCTCTATTTGAATAACAGTGATCAGGCCTTCCTCTCCCTTCCTGGTTGCTCCTAGTCAGTCTTTCCCTCACGTCTCATCTGCTGGGTTTGAAACAGTAAGAGCCCCTCTCCTCTTCCCAGCAGCTCAGCTCAGACTTCCACAGTGATCTCAGTCATCTTATAACTTTAAATGCTACCTCCACCCTAATGCTTCTCAAATGAAGCATTTATTATTATTTGTTATTATTATGTATGCTGGCCAACACCTCTTCTCCGGACTGGAATATCTGTGTGCCAACTCTAGGTATTAATGTGGGATATTTTTCTGTATATGTGTTGCTTTTATTGGTTAATAAAGAAGCTGTGTTGGCCTATGGCAGGGCAGAATATAGCCAGGCTGGAAGAGTTGTAGATGTAGAAGAGAGTAGGCAGAATCAACAAGATGCCATGTAGCTGCCGAAGGAGGACACGCCAGAACCATACTAGTGGACCACAGCCTCATGGCGATACACGGATTGATAGAAATAGGTTAATTTAAGATGTAAGAGTTACTTAATAAGAATCCTGAGCTAATAAGCCAAGCAGTGTTGTCATTAATATAGTTTCTCTGTGATTATTCGGGTCTGTATGGGCAGGAATGAAGGGCAGTCTCTGCCTACAAGGTATCTACACACATGTCCAGTTCCTGTGTTCAGTGCTGAGTGACTCTGACATATTTCCACTGATGACAACTCAGTTCTCCTGGTTGTTGTAGCTAAACCCAACAACGTGATCCTGACTCCTCTCTGTCCCACAGTTCTCAGTCCACATCTGCCCATTCATTAATCCTACTGGCAGCTACATCAAAATAGCTACGGGGGATCCAACTGCTTCTCACCACCTAGTACTGCTTCCACGCTGGTCGAAGTCACAGGCATCTCCTATGGCACAATTGAGACAGGTCCTTCACTGGCCCCTGGCATCTCCCCTAGTGATGCTATTGACACAGAAATGAGATGGTGTCATCATTCTGCTGATAGTCCTCTAAGGACATCCCTTCTCGGTCATGCAAGCTAAGTTCCCACTACAAACTGTCTCACCCTGTGCCTCTGACCACTCACTATCCCTAGTAATACTTGCCCCTCAATTCTTTCTACTCAAGAGTTTTTGTAGATGCTGTTCTCTGAGCTAAAGTTTTCTTCCTCCAAATGATCTTATGTGCTATTCTTCACCTTCTATTAGAAGTTTAAACCCTGTCACCTTGAACCCCAAACTTTAATACCCCATCCCTATTTTCCCTTTGCATTTACCACAAATTAAACATTTTTTCTCTCTGTTATTCTCTCCTTCCTTTCTCTCTCTCTCTCTCCTTCCCGCTTCCCCCTCCCTCCCTTCTTCCTCCCTTTCTTCCTTCCTTTCTTCTTTCTTTTCTTTTCTTTTCTTTTCTTTTCTTTTCTTTTCTTTCAGGACTGTGTTTGAACCTAGGTCAATACTAATGTTGCGCAAGCACTTGACCTCTTTGCTGGTAAAATGGCTCAGTCACAAGCTCTTACACAAGCCTGACAATCTGAGTTTGATAGCCAGAACCATGGTTGAAGAAGAGAATCGACTTTCACAAACTGTCCTATGATCTCCAAATGCACACTGAGGCCCATGTGCCCCCCCCCACAGAGATAGATAGACACACAGAGAGAGACAGATAGAGACAGTTTTATATTCATTGGAGGGGTCTATAAATTTAGTATTCACCAAACGTAGTTGAATCAGCACCTATTTCCAGGTGTTCCTCAGTCCAGTCATAACCTTCTCCAAGAGCATCAGAGGCAGCATCACTGAACCTTGGTGCTTTGAAGCCTTGGAAGCTGGGCCAGGACATCCATACTGTTTTCAAGAGCTAAGTGATTCTGGGGCAACCACAATGGAGAGCCACTGTGTTAGCCAAATCATTTTCCTGGATTCTGAGTTTGGAATAGTCTTCTGGGATTCAGGCAGCCCATTCAGGCAGCCCGTTACAGCTGTCTGCTAAGCACAATGAGAGAAATAGATCTCTATGCCAAACCAGTACATTGCAGATCCACAGAGATGGCCATCAGCGATGACAGCAAGGGGAAGGTTGGCAGGAACCGGGGCAATGGTTGGTGAGCTTGTGCCTCTGTTTGCTGGCCCTGAGTGCAGGGTTTCTGTGGGAGGAGTACAAAGGAGCCTCCATGGAAGCATCCAGCAGCCAAAGGGCTGAGAGATGGTGGCTGGGAAGAAGAACCAGTATCAGTACAGACTCGGTGAGCCAGTGGGGAGTGGGAGCCAGGCTTCTGTGGACTTCGCCAGAGAACATAGACCTCAGTGGCCACAATTCATTCAACAGAGAAGCTTTCTGTCTTCTCCCCGCTGTCCACAATGATCTCATATGGATTTCAAAAGCTTTTCTCTTCCATTAGAGTCCCGGATCTATTATGTTATAATGTGTTTGTCTGTGCTTATTAACTATTCAGGAGGCTGTGTTGTTCAAGAGCTTATGTGGATTAATTAAAAAAAAGAGCTTATGTGGGTAATGAGTAAATATTAAGTTACTTACACCATTTTAAAACACTGAAAACGGCAATACTTCCCTGAGTGATCCCAGACAGAGAAATTTCTTTGTTTTTTAGATTTTTTTTTCTTCTGGTGATCACAATAATCTCTTTGACCTCCTCTCCATATCTCATATTTGAGCAATCACAAAAGTTAATTTTTTTAAAAAAAGAATGTAATGTCCCTTTTTAGAGACACCTTCTAGAATGTTCGTTCTGAAAGTTAGATCAAGCGGATGTATTTACTTTCAGTCCCTGCTTAAAAGCAGCATTTCAAGCCCAATAATAACTCAGGATACACCTGTTAACATTAGTGCAAGTTTCAGTTTCTGAGCTTTTTGTGAGGCCCTCCTTTCAGAGTACTATTTTAGGGGTACGTGGCACTGGGAGGAGGTGGGACCTGAAAGCTGCAGTTTCTCCTGCTTGGTAGTGATTCCTCCTGCTTCAATTTTCATGGGATGCCCTGGGACACAGAAAGCTTTGTAACCAGGGGGCTTCACCAGGCACCCGACGGACTACTACTGGAAGAGCCTGCAACCCCATAAAGGCTCAAAATACACAATCAGAAGATGGTGTACCGAGATGTCTTTGTTCAGTGATGACCCCCATGTTCATGGGTGGTTTACTTGGGACACCTTCTCAAGGAAATCAGCCTCGGAGAGTAGACAGCTAGGATTGTCCAGCTGTTCATTTCATAAACAGGTGTCAAATGCCTGCGGAGAACCAGACATCATCTTCACAATCCTCACACCATGGAGCTTCCACACTGAGCAAGGTCTGCCACACACAGAAACGGTAGCAGCGGGAACCAGTGTTCTGTTAAGGAGCCTGGAAAGGATAATTTGGCACAGGTACACAGGAGTGTCACGGCCACCCTCGTCCCGCAAGGATGATGCGACCACCGGAGCTCTTCTCACTGCAGTTTATTCCAGGACTTTATTCACATTCTCTCTCTCTTCCCCTCTCTCCTCTCTCCTCTCTCCTCTCTCTCTCTCTCTCTCTCTCACCCCCCCCCCGGGCAAACTTCTCCCAGCCCTTAAGTAGGCATGGGCTACCAACCCTGGATTGCCAGGTGGGCACCGCCCATAGGTCCACGCATATGCAAGCAGCTGATAATCATTGCATGATCATAGCATAGGTCAGGCCTTAGCCATCTCAGGAGTTGATTATACATCTCCATCAGGTGTGATTCCATGCAGCTTGCTACACAGGAGTACCTTCCTTCGGAGGCCAGACAAGTCCTTCTTGGAGATAAGTCGTGAGGTGCTGTATGCCAAGGACGTGTGTACAGCTCTGGGGATGAACGAGGTCTCCAAGAGAGTGAGTGTAGACAGAAGGCCATTTGGAGGCTAAGCCCCGGGAAACTAACATGAAGAGGGAGCCCGAGGAGTAATGGAAGGGAAAGCGAATCAGAGAAGTTGAAGAGGGTGGCAGATGTGTGAGTGTCACTCATTCAGGTGGAGTGAGAGTCGATTGTGTCAACCCCGCAGAGAAGCCCAGAGGGATGAAGAGAATGGAGTGTTCACAATCAGACTGGAATGCCTTCATGCTAATCTGCTTTCTGCCACTACAATAAATACCTGAGACATATACAGAGAAAAGTATTGAGACTCACAGGCTTGGAGGTTCTGGGCAATGATGAGCCATCACCTCAGGAGCCATAGAATGAGAGGTGGGGCCCTGAGATCTGTGAAGATACACCTCCCATGATCTTACCCCCTCCCTCCTCTGAAAGTGCCACCACCAGCACCACTCCGGACCTCCAACACACAGACCCACATAGGGAACATTCAAGACTCAAACCATAGCATCTTTATTCAGATATTAGAAAGATTTCCTGTTAGGAGGGATAGCACCTAGATGCTGCAGTCACGAGGAATGAAGACAGGAAGGAGTGAAGAGAGATTCTGTTAGCCAGAAGGAACCGCAGTCTTCAGGGACATAAAGGGAGTGTCCCGGAAGAATGGCAAAAACTAGAAGGGCAGATGGAGCCACACTCAGTAGAATCAATATCAGTATAATGGGAGACGGCGTTCTGTAGACAGGAGGGAGCAATTCTGTAAAGGAAGGCACTTGCCTTCCTTCTCAACTGCAAGACTCATGTGTCAAACAACCAGCAGTCAATGCTTGAGAGGGTTCCCAGAGCTCTGCTTTATGACAATGGTTCTCAACCTTCTAATTCAGTGACCCTTTAATACAGCTCCTTATGTTGTGGTGACCATAAATTATTTTTGTTGCTACTTCATAACTAATTTTTTGTAAATGGAGACTGATTTTTTTTTGTTTCCTGGCCACCCAGGCCTGAATAATTTATACAGAAACTATATTAATTACAACACTGTTTGGCCTATTAGCTCAGGCTTCTTATTAATAACTCTTACATCTTAAATTAACCCATTTTTATTAGTCTATGTACCACTGTAAGGCTGTGGCCTACCAGTAAGGTTCTGGCATCTTTCTTCTTTTGCAGTTATATGGCATCTGCCTGACTCTACCTTCTTTCTTCCTTCATTCAGTTTAATTTTCCCCATCTTGCTCTATTCTACCCTGTTATAGGCCAAAGCAGCTTCTTTATTAATCAATGGTAATAAAACATTCACAGCATACAGAGGGAAATCCCACATCAAATATTGCTACTGCTATGAATCGTAATATAAATATCTGATATGCAGGATATCTGATATGCGACCTCCAAAGGGTTTGCCACCCACAGACTGAGAATCACTGATCTACGCAGATGAAAAAAGCACTGATATTATAAACTGTGTATGGTGATCTTCTATTGATATTTATCAGCAGCACAGCGAGAAGGGTTAAGAGGTATGAAGTATTGAGGGGCATAAAGCTTCGAGCTCAACCTCCACAGCTTACTGGACAGGATCACTGGACAGAACCATTGGGTTTTTCGCCACCAGTAAGTTTCACAGGACAAGAGGCATGATGGAGGTGCATCACAGGAAGCCTTGAACAGCAAACTGAGGGATTTCTATTTTCGGCTGTATGCCGAGGCCACTGGCCAGGGAGGGGGTGCTGGTCCAAGTTTGAGCAGCAAACTACCATAGTTAAGACCATGTGAGCAAAGGAAGCTCTTTGGTCCCCGCCTGTCGCAGGCAAGCTCAGGTCCCTTCAGGTCAGGAAAGTGGGAAGAAGTGCTTGTTTGAAACCTGCTGTCTTAGAATTCGAGGGCACAAAGGAAGAGAAGGAGTGAGCAAGAGATGCTGTCTGAAGTCCCTAAAGAATAGTTTTGGAAATTCGGTGTTCGGCAACCCACTGTTAAACATTTGCAGGAGACTCAACCTATGATGAGGACCACGGTTACAGATGCTGCCAGTTTCCCCTGTTGCTAATGCAGGAATAAAGACTTTCGGTCTAGAGAGGTTGCGACTAATAAAAGCCAGGTGATTCTCAGAAATGCTGCTGAGAAGCCCCGACTTTAAAAATCACCATCTACACTTGTTATAATGTCAATTTCTTTTTCATCGGCATAGAGCAGAGCGCTAGGAACACTCTCAAGTGTTCACGTTGGTGTTGCAATGTCCCTAATTTAACTTCAGTTTCTCAAGGCGGGGCCGGGAGCTCTGATTGCCACCTGCCATGAGATTAGCGTGTTGGCGTGAGTTACACCTCAGTCCCGGCGACGGCTCTCAGCCATGCTCAAGGACGGTTCAGTCAGAACAGCTGGCGGCATTCATTTTTGTAGCCAGTGTGAGTTAGAACGCATGTGGCAGGAAGAAGAGGCCGCTCTGACTGCCATTCTTTTTCACCCTAAGTGAGGGCAGGGCTGAATAACAGGGAGGCGCTCTTAGGAAATGGTTTCATCACAGCCCCTGAGGCCAGGCCCTCAAATCACAGTTCAGTTCTGGCTAAGAATCTGACTCATGCGAGTGGAACCCCACCCACTTTTGCCCATTTTCCTCCTTTCTGCTGACAGCAGCTCAAGGTGGTCCTGAAATCTCGGGGTCTTGGTGTGTGATTAGATCAACAGAGGCTGCCACTGCCCTTGCCTTCACTGCTTGGCCTTTTCGTTCCCAACAGGGAAACGAAGGGAAAAGGCTGCTGAGGGACTTGGGAAGGTGGAGGAGCTCCGCGAGATGGACCGGAACTGGACTGGGATAGCGCTGGAGGTGCTGCACGAAGGACCCGAGGATCTGAACCAGGTCTTCCCTGATGCTTTCAGCAGAACGCCACTAGTTGCCCCGGGAGGTCGGGCAGGCCATGAGGCGTGCCCAGGCGAACGGGGGCGTGGTTAAGGCGGGGCTCTGAGATGGGGCGTGGTTATGCAGTCGTGGGAGGAGCCGGGGCGGGAGGTGGTGCCGCGGAGGGGACCCGCGGCCCGGGCGAGAGCTCGCCAGCCCCGCCGCGATGCCCCCGCGCCCAGGACGCCTCCTTCCGCCGCTGGCCGGGCTGCCGGCCCTGGCCGCGCTCCTTCTGCTGCTAGGCTCCCGTAAGGGCGCCCGGGCCCAGGAGGTAGCGGCGGACGGCGAAGCCGACCAGGACCCGCACGCCAAGCACCTGTACACGGCCGACATGTTCACGCACGGGATCCAGAGCACCGCGCACTTCGTCATGTTCTTCGCGCCCTGGTAACTGCAGCTCCCGCAGACCGGCGGGGCCCGGACCGGGGGTCAGGGGAGGGCGCGGGGCCGCGCGGGCCATCCGGGGGGCGTGGGCCGCTACGCCCGGGCCTCGCCGCTGACGTGGCGCTAGCCGCCGGGCGGAGCGCGAGGAAGGGCGGACCCCGAGGGGGAGACCCGGAAAGGCCTCTCGGCCCCGCCACGCTGCTGGAGCCCAGACCCCCCCACCCCCACACATATACATGCTCGCGCGCGCGCGCGCACGCACACACACAAGTCCCCTGCCCAGCTCCCCAAACTTCCTGTGCTGGCCGGACGCGGTGGGAGCCCGGCGACCACGTGCCCTCGCCCGGAGGGTACTCCCTGCTGGCCCTTCAATATTGGGTTGGGTTGAAAAATCTAAGGCCCTCCCAAAATGTGACTTCCCACTCTGTGTGTCGAGGGTGGGAAGAGATCACCTAGGTTGAGGAGTTGGGGTTCCCCGACCCCTGGGAGCCCGGAGTAGTGCCAGTTCTGGAGTCCCCGCTGCACGCTGGAGTGGACAAAGCTGTCTTCTGTCACCTCCTCGTCTTTGCTTATTATGGGCCCCGGTCAGTTGGGAGGAACAGTGTGAGGTGGAACAGTTTATGTAAAAGCCCTGCACCTTCATGCTTCCATTCTCCGGCTGGGGCTTCCTGGTGCATCCCGCTGCGTTCTCCAGAGAACTGTACCTCAGGAATTGCTCTTGACATAGCAGTTCTTTCTTGCTGGGCCTAGATGCTCAGAGAAGAAAAGTTCTCTCTGGTCTAGAGCAGATAGTGTTCAGAGCGCAGGCCGCTTGAGGTGTGGGGATATGCTGACTGTTTATTGCTGAGCAAAGTACTTTCCCCCTCGCTTGCTCGGTAGGGGCCCCTTAAAGAAAGGGGGCTAAGCGGTTAAGAACAATGTATCTGTGGAATGTGACTTATTCAGTGATTGTGCCTTCCAAAGTGGTAGAAACTTTTTTTTTAACCCTGTAGTGGGTTATTTTTGCCTTTCAACTCATTTAGGGTTACATTAACTTCTAAGCGTCAGTCTGGCTCACAGCCATAATCTATTAAGAATCCGCGAATGGATACATTGTTTTCCGAGAACAGCTGACTTGAATCTGTAGCTTCCAATGAGAGAGAAAATACTGGTAGCCTCCAACAGCCAGTGGGTGTTAATAGTTACTCTGCACGAATATTCTCAGAGTAGTGACTCCAATTAAGGACACCGCAAGACTTAACTGGGGCCAATTTCAGTGGAATAAATCTGCGGGGTTTAGTTTTATAAGGATAATCGACATGCAGATAGAGTTAGGTTCTCTGCAGTGCTGGTGGAGTTTTAATTTTGGAATATTTCCAATAAATAACCAGCTAGTCTTTGTCAGTCCACGTAATAGGTATTGCATAAATTCTTTATTTTTAGTTGTATTTAGGTAGACACTGCTCCCCAAGGTGAGCCTTTAGTTGTTTGCTTCTTGCTACTCTGCTAAAAATGTCAGAGATGAGTAGGCGCCCACCGTGGCCTTTGAAAGCTAGACGCTTGTTTTGAAAGGAGATTGAGACAGGACCTCTCTGTGTGGCTACGTTGACCTTGAATTCATCATCTTTTTGTTTCAGCCTATGAAGTGCTAAGATGTCAAAATTAGACTTTTAAGAATGATTTGAGGCTCAAGAAAAAATACACTGGGTCTCGGCCCCACTTCTCAGGTTGCGTGCCTAGAATGTTAGATGCCTACGTGTGATACTGGGGGCAAGGACAGCGTGTAACGAAAACATTGACCTGTGTCTGTTTGTTCTAAGCTTGGTGGCCACAGGATTGTCCTGCTGTTGATTTTTTTGTGCCAGCATCAGAGCACGGTGCCTATAGTGGTGCCAGTTTTTGGGTCACGCTGAACCTGGGGACAGTAAGGTCAAGATTAAGGTTAGGTGCCTTTGCTGTGACTTGGCCCCAGGCCACCTTCTAAATGCAGCTGGCTGGCTCAGTAGTGCTGTAACCACAAGGACTCTGAACCAGAAATGCCAGCTCGATAGGACTGTAGATTCATTGCTGTTCCTGGGTGTAGAAGGGTGTGCCTGCTTGGTGACAGCCCCAGATGGTCAGTTTAATTTGGGGTGCAGGGAACTAAATCTTTATCCTCGTTTGTAATCTTGTATCATCATAAGAACCTTTTCAAGGATGCAGAGGATGGGTCCAATTGTAAGACGAGGCAATCAGATTCCTGCAATGTCAGAACTGCCCTTGACGGTCCTTGTGGCCACCTGAAGGCAGTCACCCTCCAGTCACCCAGCAGCATCTCGTAACTGGGCTCTGCTCCACCATGAGAACCAAGCCAGCTTTCTTTGATTAAGCCCCAGATGCCATGAGGAGAAAACAGGAATGTGGGCCAGCTGGGGAGCAAAAGTCCATGTGCCTGATTGTGTACACACTTAAGGAGTCCTTGGATCTTAGCTCCCCCACCCCCGCCTTTCTTCCTTACTGGCCTTTCTTCCCCAACCCACACCTTGCTGAACTAACTTTGCTGAATTCACAGAAGTTAAATCTTGCAATACAGTTACATTGTGTGTGGATTTTCACTCCATTCATTCTGCTGGAGTTGCCAAGCACTTTGCACACCAAGTATCTGGACAGGACTGTGCTGGCCTTCTTGGCACTTAAACCAGATACATGAAAAGAATACTGACAATCTTCCAGAAAAAGGGAATGATGCTGGTTTTAGGGTTTTATTGCTTATGTGTTTTATTTTTATTTCTGTGCATGTGTATATCTCTGTGGGTTTGTGTGCCATATGTGTGGATCCCCCGATGAGCCTGAAGAGGGTGTCAGATTCCATGGGACCAGAGCTACAGACAGTTGGGACCTGCCTGGTGTGGGTGCTGGGTCATCTGAAAGAGTAACAAGTGCTCTCTTAACTACTGAGCTCTCTCCAGCCCTGTTTTATTTGGGCCTTTATAAAACAGGGATTTGTCTTAGCATCCCAAGAAAGTCCTGCTGGGAAGACACATTAGCTTGAAGCTGACTTCTCAGGACTACCTTAAGATGTTTGTTTTGGAGGTCAGGTCTTACCACAGATTTTATTGAGGCATTATTGAGTCAATACCAATTATCGGTGCCTGTCTTACTTGTGAGTGAGCATTTTTTTAAAGGAGCCTTTCAGAAAGCAGCACAGCAAGTAGTGACGTTATAAACACACATCACTTATTTATCCGATAAATACATAAATAAGTGCCTTAACGCTGCGTGATTGCACTCATTCAGAGCTCACATGTGGTATAGCATACAGATTAGAGTGCACGACGGCAGTCAGCACTGCCCTGTAGGTCCTGTGACGAAAGATGCGAAGAGAGGCAAGTCAGGGCCTTGCTGGCATTAGAGATAGATGGTTTGAAGATGAGCGGATAACTAAACTCGTGCACTCAATACCAGATACTTGATTCGACCAATGATTGGAGGGCTGGGGATGTAGCTCAGGCACAGTGCTTGCCGAGCATGCACAAACCCCTCGATTGATCTCCAGCACCACATTAGGCTGAGTGTGGCTGTGCACACTTACAGTCCCAACACTTGGAAGGTGACGGTAAGAAAGGCAGAAGTTCAGAGTTATCCTCAGCTACATAGACTGCTCAAAGGCAGCCTTGGTTACCCAAGACCTGTCTAGATAAATTATATTTATTTTAAGGGTTCTAGCTGGAGAAGGTGCAGAGCTGATTAATCTTGAGATCTCCTTGCATTTGTGTACATTTGGTTATGTAGTAGAAGAGAGCTGTCTTTGTAAATAACTGAGCAGTTTACAGAAGGGCGATAAACTGCTTGGGAGAGCAGGAGAGACTTCCAGAAATGGAGAAAGAGAAGAGAGTGGATACAAAGTAGCCTGAAAGACAAGAAGACTTCTTGGAGGAAATGATACATAAGCTAGATCTGAAGGCAAACAGAAATCCTCCAGGTGGAGTTTAGTGAAATTCTTGATAGGGTGCATGTATGCCTTGAGTTCCAGGGGCACAGCAAGTTTCTAAGTTTCAGGAAACTGAAATAGTGCAATTGTACCCGTAGGCCAGCTGGAAGTCAAGGAGGTAGTATCTGGACATAGAGGTCAAAAAAACATGTTAGGACAGGAGTCTGCAAAATTTGATGAATGTGGAGAATGTTGTCATTGTGAGCTATCCATCTGCATTTTGAGAAAAGCAAGGGTGGGGAGTTGATGTGGAGAAGGCTGAGGTAGCAACCTGGACGCCCTGGGACCTGGCCCTCAAATGTGCTCTTCCTCTGACCTCACTGTAGGTGTGGACACTGCCAGCGACTGCAGCCAACTTGGAATGACTTGGGAGACAAGTACAACAGCATGGAGGATGCCAAGGTCTACGTGGCTAAAGTGGACTGCACGGCCAGCTCTGACGTGTGCTCCGCCCAGGGTGTGCGAGGATACCCCACGTAAGTAGGAAGGAGGAGGATGAGCGTATCTCTGTGCTGGGTTTCCATATGTGTGTCTCTTTTGTTTGTGACCAAGGAATGCCCAAGCTGAACCTGTGCTAACTTCCTTCATAGCTTTGCCCCGCTGAGTGTAAGCAGGTCCCTGCTATTAGGACAAGATTATATTGAGCACTGTTTATTGTAGATGCCTTTTGCATTTTGCATGGGGAAAGCCTTAATCTTTGTTGAGCATTTGCAGGGCAGTGGTGGGATCCAGTTGCCTGAGATCCAGCCCTGGGTGATGTTCCACTTAGTTTTACACAGCCCGTTCAGACTTCATCCCTTTTGATTTGAACTCTTACCACCACTGCAGTTCTTCTTTTTCTTCCTGGTTTAAGATCTTTACATCCTCTGCAGCTAGCATGCGGTCTCTTTCTGTTGGGGGGCGGGGTTGTGACAAGCCAGAGCGCAATAAGCGTCTCGGCAGCCACTTGTTCCCTTATTGGGCGTGGGCATAATGGGGTAAACAAATGATGCCTGGCTGCTGCACTCTGGATGAATGTCCTCCGGAAACCCGGGTGTTAGGCTGACCAGTAGACTGTGTGCTGTGGGGAGCATACAGAACCTTTAGGACATGGGGGCTGGTGGTTCACTACAATTGTGTCCTTGAAGGGGATATTGTGATCTCAGCCCTCTCTGTGTTTTCTTTTTTTTTTTTTTTTTTTTGGTTTTTTTTTTTTTTTTTTTTTTGTTTGCTTGTTTCATGTTTGTTGTGAGGAGAGGGTCTGTTAGGTTCTATGTGGGTACAGACCAAAGGCAGCGAATTCAAGTTACCTCATGGCCCCAATCATCTAAACCAAGGGAGTCAAAATACACTATTTCTCTTTCTAAGCTGATGATCCCAGCTTCTTGTTAGAAAGCAACAGAAAGTTGGCCAACAAACTGACTTCTTAAAGAAAAGAGGATGTCTTGGTCCTCTTTTGTTGCTATAATTGCATTGTGGACTGGATCATTTACACAGGAGTAAAGCTGTATTGAGTCTCCAGGTCTGGAGGGTCAAGATTGATAGGCTTCGTGTGATGAAGGCCTTCTTACTCAGCAGAGTCCCAGGGTGGCTCGAGACATCATGTAGCGTGAAAGAAAGCTTGCTTATTTGGGTCTCTTCATATAAAATCACTAATGGAGTCATGGCCTTGCAAATATGATCTTATCTAATCCAAATTGCTTCATAAAGATCCTACCTTGTCCCACTTCTTGGAATCTCACAATGGGAACTAATTTTCATGGATTTGGGTGGGGACAATCAAATTAAAGCACACTGTGGGTGAGTCTTAGGGACTCCAGCCAAGAGGTCGTGGAATTGTTTCTACTGCATCTGCTTTGGGGTGACTGAACTTTCCATCCCTGTCTCTCTCTCCTCCTGAGGGAGGACATGGACTCATGACCAGGCACCGTGTCTGGTGGAGTCTTCCAGAAATAGTCATTGTGGTGCTGATGCAGGATCTCATAGATAGCAGCCTCCCCTTTCAGGCCCTGTGGCGGGATGGGAGAGTAGTTTACCAAGGGGTTATGCCCTTCCTCCTGCAGGGGAACTCAATAACTTCGACTTTTAAGTATTCGTTACAGTTGGGGTACCAAGTCAAGTCTATGTAATACATAACTTAATTGACTAATCCATAGGATCTGGAGTTAAGTATGAAGTCTGAAGTCTCTGATCCTTAGAGGCAGCAAGGGAATGTGGAGGCCACAGTGGAATCCCTGGTCTGCCATCCATAGCTGTGCAGCACTGGCTATGTCACTTGACCTCTGAGTCTAAGGGTGACAACAGTGGAGTTCTACATTTGAGATTTAGCCTTTCCATAAAGGACTCTGGACCTTCTGGGTGTTAGCGATTGCTTACTGATAAGCACCACATTCAGACCTGTATCAAGTCAGATCTTAGAGAGAAAAAGATCCTGGTGTGTGTACCTTGTAAACAGCATTCACTCACTGCTGCGCAGTGCACAGATTTAAAGTGAACTGTGGGACTGGGTATGTAGCTCAGTTGGTAAAGCTCAAGGCCATAGACTCCATCACTGATCTGAATTAATGAACTCCTGTTTGGTTTCCTTAAGCATTCTAGAGAAGCTGTTGATAAGTAGTAGCAGGGGAAGTAAATACTCACCTGGTGAGAGTCTAGTACTTCTAGGGTGCTGGGACGATAAGAAATGGGTTGACTGTGCCCCCTTCCCCTCTATACTGCCTGCCATACAAAACATGCCACAGGGAGGCTGAAACTGGAGTCAGAGTGGGCGAGAAGGATGGGTGTAACTGGCGGGAAAGCTGTCGTAACTCTTGCTGTGACAGAGTACGCCGACTAAAGCAGATGAGAGGAAAATGTTTATTATAGCTCTGAGTGCCAGGTTCAGGCTGTCTTTGTGGGGAAATCAAGGTGGAAAGAAGTTGGAGCAGCTAGTGACATCCACAGTTGAGTAGAGGGGAAATCTCGTCACATCCACAGTGGGGAGAAGAGGAAGAATGAACGCATGCATGATGCATGATCGTGCTCAGCCAGTTACTCAGTAGTTCAAGATCCCTGGCTTACGGAATGGGGCCGCCCATAGTGAGCTTGTTTTACCACGTCAGTGTAATCAAGACAACCCCCCCCCCCCCAGACGTGCCCACTGTTTAAACTCTGACAATCCCTCACCAAGACTCCCTTCCCTAATGACTGTAGATTGTGTCGTGTTGACAAAACCAACCACTGCAGAGGCTTAACAGGGTTCTGTACTGCAACATCAGGACCCCATGGGTGCCACTGACAAATTTAAAAACACCTTGCAGTTTGTATCCTGACTTATTTAGAAAATCAAGTCCTCCCAAGTAAGTCAGGGGTGTGTGTGTGTGTGTGTGTTTAAAGAAATTGGAAATAAGCTGAGACTGTAGTGAACGTGGTCTGAGAGGGATTCCCATGTTGATCAGGGGCCTGCAGAAGTGCCCAAGGACAAACTTGTTTGTTTGCAGGGCGCAGAGGGGCAGAGTGCTGCGAAGGTGGTTGTATTGAGGCAGGCGGGTATACCTGTGAGTGCTTTTGCTTCCTTTCTGATTATGACAATATACTTTAGCCTGCTTAGACTTTAGTGTTGTTGCTGGGTGGTTTTCTTTCAGCTAGGTTTTCACTATGTTTCCAAGATGATCTGGAACTCAGTTTCTAGGCCTTGTGCGTAAGCTTCACCTGCCTCGGGCCCCAAAGTGCTGGGATGTTGAGTGTGTGCCTCTATGCCTAGCTTTCATATGTTCTTTATTGGAGGTACAGTATAGTGCCTAAATCTACTTATCAGACCTCGGCTTTTCTTTGTGTAGATGGTCCCAGATTTAATGATAGTTTGACTTGCGATCCTTCACCTTTGTGATGGGGCAGAAGCAGCCCCATGCAGCCATTCCACCCACCGCTTTCAGCACAGTAAATTACAGGAGACATTAAACACTGTTCTGGTGTCAGGTGACTTTCCCCACCTGAGGCTCCTGTGTGTGCCTGAGCACTTGTTAGGCTGGGTAGGATGTTTTTTAAGTGGTCCAGCTTGCTGTTGTTTTAACTTAGGATGTGCTTGTGAGGATGTAAACCTGCTGTAAGCTTAAGAGAATTGTCTCTGGGAGCCTGAGGACGCTGGACATCTGCTCAAATGTTCTCCATGAGGTCATTCTGTCCTTCTAGCTGCCAGATATAGTCAGTGGACTGTTCTTCCCTTCATTTCATGATGTTGGAGAGGGAGCCTAGGGTCTTGCGTGTGCTAAGCGAGCACTCCTCAGTTCTTCTCTAGACAGGGCCTTACTGTGTATCCTAGGCTTGCCTCAGACTTGCTATCCTCCTGTCTCACCCTTTGGCAAACTCCACCATGTAGTTTGGTTTCCTTGTGTAGCCATGGAACTTCATTTAAAGGGAACTTACCTGTCTGTTAATGGGCTGGATGTTTGTGTCTGGGAAAACATGCTGACATTCTAACCCCACTGTGTTGGTACTGGAGGTAGATGCTATTAAGGGGACTCCGAGAGCTCTCTTGGCTTTCCTGCCACATGAGGACACAAGGAGAAGGTGCCATTAGGGAACCAGAAAGCCACTGTAGACATTAAATGTATTTCTCTATGAATTTGGACTTAGTCTCCAGAGCTATAGGAAATGAATTTTTGTGCTTTATGGGCTGCCAGGCCAGTCTTGGTGTGTCACTGAAGCCCACACTGCCTGTGA
The DNA here is from genome assembly GCF_000317375.1 of Microtus ochrogaster. NCBI lineage: Eukaryota > Metazoa > Chordata > Mammalia > Rodentia > Cricetidae > Microtus > Microtus ochrogaster. The sequence continues at coordinate 42,778,849 of NC_022018.1, read as the reverse complement.
CACTACACTACATAATCTGAGTTGTACACATCCTATCTTAAAAATCTGTTTCTGAACATTGTGTATCACCTCACAAAACCCAAATCATTTCCGGGAGGTGTTAGAGGGCTCCTAGTCCTTGCCTGCATTTCTCCTTCTGACAGGAGCCACACGTTTAATACAGTCTTGACAACTTCTGTGAAGCTTTTTCTACAGCATGTTATGACGGGAGTGATCCAAGACCAGCATGTGTGACATTCATCCTCTGGTGATGTCTTATATCCACCATCAGAGGAACTGTTCCCTCATCTCTGCAGATTCCGCAGAGGCCAGTGAATAGAAGATTCTTGTTCCGCGGGGATGCAGGGGATGCAAGCGGAGCTCTGGGGCTGAAGTGAATGTGGGGGGAGGTAAGCAGATAGACTGCAGCAGTAGAGGGCCCTGATGGTCGGGATCCCTCAGGGACTGGGATTCCGTCTGTCACTGTGCTCTGTAAACACACCTACTGCAAAACTATTTTGTCTACGACAAGCCTAAGCGAGGACCGCAGGCAGCAGGAGCAACAAGGAGGCCAGGAAGGGTGCTACCAGGGTGAAGCCTGGCGGAAGTACTGAGGGCAGGTTTAACTCACAGCTTGCATCTGCAACTTTTCACCCCAGTTGTATTTCCCTTGAAGAACGTCGGAAATGTGTGAAAGTTTAGGAGCTTGGGACAACTCCTGTAACATCGGTTTTGATTCCCTTGAAGTCCTGTCTGAGTGGCAGATGGGTACTGGCTGCAGCCCCTGGCAGATCCGTTGCTGTTTCCCTGCATGGGTTGCTCTTAACCCAGAGCAGCTTTAAACTTGTACACTTCTGCTCTCCCTAATCTGTTGTTGTTCTTTCAGCCTGAAGTTTTTCAAGCCTGGCCAAGAAGCGGTGAAGTACCAGGGTCCTAGAGACTTTGAAACACTGGAAAACTGGATGCTGCAGACGCTGAATGAGGAGCCACCTGTAAGTGTCCCCTCCTCCCTCCCTTTACAGCCCAGAGGCCAGGCGAGGTGAAAGCTTACAATTCTTTTTGAAGTTGTAAATAGATCTCTCCCTGTGCTGCTTCTGGTTGACTGAAAGAGTCTAAATTTGCTCAGAGGAGCTCACAGCACCCGAGCATGTTCTCCTTAAGTATGAAATACTGAGTAAATGGGAATCATTGTTCTTAAATGGTGGAATTTCCACAGCATGTTCACTGGACTGTGGGGAGCTTCCTGTTGTCAGGACAGCTGTAGATTTCTGACCCACTGTTGTGAACAGGCGGTTCACCAAACTGATCCCCTGAACTATTCTTGGCTTCCTTGGGCAAGAACCTTGGGGATTAGATTCTTCCTAACAGTCTTTGGTTTCTATCTAAAGTCGTCAAGTGACTCTTGTGTACTTCACTGTGTTTCTCAATGTGTAGCCCAGGCTGGCCTTGAACTCAGTTCCCCCCCACTTCTCCATCTCCCCAGAGCTGGGATTATAGCCATGTGCCACCATACTGAACGTCTCTGCTTTTGTTTCTGATTGCTCCTTTTGTAGCTCAATAACTTTATCTTTCATTTGTCTACTTTTTCCTTTAAGTAGTTTGCCATGATTGTCTTGGAGTTTTATGAATTTTTTATATGAGTATTAGATGTTTAGTAAGCTATAATAGGTGTTTTACTCCGTGCTGAGTTGTTTCGATGGCAGCTGGGGCAAGCCAACTCACAGCCCTTGGAGGCTGTTTCAAATGGCTTTGTCATGGAGGCCGTCCATAACATTTATCTGCCTTCATGCTTTCCGGAATTATTTCATTTAAGCTACAAATATCGTTAGTGTATAGCAGCCCGCCGCATGGTGACCGTCCTTGGCAAATGGTGGTGTTGCCTCAGATTTATGGGCTTACTTTTCAGTTTTCTTTACGCCATTCAGGGCAAGGCAGGACTGCCAGGCTGGAGAGGAGCCTCTTGCCGTCTCTAGGTTCCTGTTCAGCTAAGACCTGTCTCAGAACGGACTGATAAATAATCTGAACACAGTTCTTCATAGGAAGATATTCAAACATGTACGAAAGTGCCATTTTCACTGTTTTGCCAGCCTCATCTCCCTCCTGATCCCTTTCATCCATCCAGAGCTGTCACTGGTAAATATTCAGGGCACAGGCACACACTTTTTCTGTGTAACATAGGCACTGTGTCGCTTCCACATGAGTGCAGTGAGCACCCATGCATCTGTACCAGGGACTGCCTTTGACCACCTGGAGACAGGCAAGACCAGGCCCTGTTGAATCTCCAGTGCTTTCTCCTGTCTCCAGCTCCCGGAGTTCACTTGGGCTTGCTCCTACTGTCTGTCCATAGTGTGGCTCTTTTCCTTTGCTTCTTGATCCTCAGCTTTTCAGGCTTGTACTGGCTTTACTAATACTGTAAAACTAAAAACCCTTAGTAAATGCTCAAGTGTTTTCCTTCTGTCTGTGTGTAGGCACCATCAAAACACTGTAAGTGTTATTTACTAAGGCTGATACGGAAACCTTCATTTTGCTCTAAATCATAATGATGCTACACAGTTCCTTTAAGGGTCCTTCTGTATGTGGATGGTTACATGAGGGTAGGTGGACTTGATGGCTTGTGGTGCCGTGTTGGTGGGTCTGGAAAAGTAGCCAGCGTTGCATTGTTTCCCGTCTCTGACAGCTGTCAGGGCTTCAGGAGTTCTGAGTACAACTGCAGTGGGAACAGGTTACTGAGGGCTCTGTATTGTGTCGGACTGTGCACTGACTGTGGCTGCCTGTGCTCCCAGCACTGGGTTGAGCTCCACCTCTCATTGGTGCCACTTTCAAGGGTGTGTGACCCTGCAGCTGTGTTCTTCACTCTGGATGTCCCAGCTCATCAGAAAGTCGCTGCTTCCTTTAGTGTTTCCATACCTCACATTTGAGACCACCATTACTGTGTCTATAGTATAAAGGAGCTGGCCTCATTTTAGGTAACCAGAACCCACAAGCTTGTGGGTGAATTTGCATCTTTGTCAAGCTGAAAAGCTGCAGGGGCAGGTGGGGTTTTCATGTAGATTGAAACAGTATTGTTTTCTCTATGAAAGTTTTTTTTTTTTTTCAGAGGGGTGGGTATGAATTAAGCAAGATATTTTTTTTTTTTAAACACTTGAACTACCACATTTATTCAGTCAACAAGCTTTTTTTTTTTTTTTTTTTTTTTTTTTTTCGAGACAGGGTTTCTCTGTGGTTTTGGAGCTTGTCCTGGAACTAGCTCTTGTAGACCAGGCTGGTCTCAAACTCACAGAGATTCGCCTGCCTCTGCCTCCCAAGTGCTGGGATTAAAGTCCACCACCGCCCGGCTCAGTCAACAAGATTCTTGAGTGACTTACATTCCTGGCAGTGTGAAATCCAAAACTACCTATATTTTTCTTTTTTTTTTTTTATTGATTTTATTGAGCTATACATTTTTCTCTGCTCCCCTCCCCTTCTGCTCTTTCCCATGGTCCCCATGCTCCCAATTTACTCAGGAGATCTTGTCTTTTTCTACCTCCTATGTAAATTAGATCATATGTTTCTCTTACAGTCCTCTTTGTTGTCTAGGTTCTCAGGGATTGTGAATTGTAGGCCGTTTTTTTGTTTTGTTTGTTTTTTACTTTGTCCAAAAGCCACTTATGAGTGAGTACATGTGATAATTATCTTCCTGGGTCAGGATTATCTCACTCAGTATGATTTCTAGATCCATCCATTTGCCTGCAAATTTCAAGATGTCATTTTTTTTCTGCTGTGTAGTACTCCATTGTGTAAATGTACCACATTTTCCTTATCCATTCTTAAGTCGAGGGGCATTTAGGTTGTTTCCAGGTTCTGGCTATGACAAACAATGCTGTTATGAACATAGTTGAGCACATGTGCCCTTTGGATATCAATATGGCAATTTCTCAGAAAATTAGGAAACAACCTTCCTCAAGACCCAGCAATACCACTTTTGGGTATATACCCAAACAATGCTCAATCGTACCACAAGGGCATGTGCTCAACTATGTTCATAGAAAATTTTAAAGAGAAGGTAATAGTCTCAAAAAAAAACTTTTAAAATAAACTTGGCACAAAGAGGCCCACTAATGGGATGCTGTGTCCTGTACGTGATGGCAGGTGGCAGAATGGATGTTTGTGGAGGCCTGGCTCCAATTGGGACGTACAGGCTGGGAGGGCTCAGCACAGATGCCTTGAGGGTTTTCATCTTTAGTGTAGGAGAGAGATGGCTGCATGCTAGAACCAGTCACCTAAGCTTCATGTGTAGTGTCTCTGAGCAGTAGAGGCTCTCAGACAATCACTAGGAAATATGCTTTCTTGTGGAAAAGTTTAAATACGCACATTTTTGAGGTGCTGTAAATTAGACCCAGGGCCTTGACTCAACCAGGTATCCTATCCCTGAGCCATAGTCTCAATCCCAAATAGGCAGTCTTTCTATAGTGTTCTTTTTTTTTTTAATTGCATTTGTTTATTTAATTTGTGTCTGTGAGCATGTGCTGGGGGTGGGAGTGGGGGAATTGTATTTTGATTCATTCACATATATCTAATGAAATGTCTTGGGGACGAGAGCGCCAAGTCTAGACCTGAAATTCATTAATGTTTCTAGTTTTGTTATATGTGCTTTTTCTGTATGTCCCAAAGGTAATTTTTGTACAGTGTTTTCCATATGCCTACTTTCTGACTTCAGTCTGGGACATGAGGCCAGTGTGGGTTCCCAGCATGTGGTGCCTGTTGTGGAATATTAGTTTAAGATGTGTTACATTTGTTTATGCTGTGGAACATTTGTTTAATGATGCAGAGGTGTGTTGCATTCTTTGTGTTGCATTTGTTTAACTCTGTGAAGCTCTGTTACTTTGCCTGCCTAAAACACCTGTTTGGGTTAATAAAGAGCTGAATGGCCAATAGCTAGGCAGGAGAGAGAAATAGGTGGGGATGGCAGGCAGAGAGGATAGGAGGAGAAATCTAGGCTCAAGAGAAGAAGAGGGAGGAGTGAGAAAAGGAGAAGAGGAGGAGTTGCCGGGGCCAGCCACCGAGTAAGAAGAAAGAAAGACATAAAATAAAGTTAGAAAGCCCAGAGGGAAAGCATAGTTAAAGAGAAATGGGACAATTTCAGTTAGAAAAGCTGGCTAGAAACAAGCCAAGCTAAGGCCAGGCATTCATAACCAAGAATAAGTCTCCATGTATTTATTTGGGAACTGGGTGGCTGGCCCCAAAGAATGAAAAAATGAACTACAGGTGCCTGCTCAAAAGCTCAGATTTTGGAATATTCGTGGTTGACTTTAGGGATGTTGAATTTGTAATGTAGACAATGTCATGTTCATTAACTTGACACCAGCTAGAGATAATCTAGGAAGAGAGTTTTAACTGAGAAAATACTTCCATAAGATTGGCCCGTAGGCAAGTCTGTAGGACATTTTCTTGATTAATGATTGATGTAGGAGGGCCTAGCACACTAAGTGGCATCTCTGGGCAGGTGTCCTGGGTTCTGTAAGAAAGCAGGTTGAGCAAGCCATGGGGAGCAAGCCAGTAAGCAGCAACCAACCATGGCCTCTGCTCCTGCCCTGACTTCTCTCAGTGATCCACTATGATGTGGAATTATAAACCAAATCCTTTCCTCCCCAAGTTAGTTTTGGGTCATGGTGCTTATTATAGTAATAGAAAGCAACGTAGGACATACACTTTTATTTAAATTAAAAATCGAGTTCTTGAAAACTTTAACTTGACGAGATATGAAGCAATTTAAAAACATTTAAAGATGTATTGAGAAAAAGCAGCCTTTCTAAAAGTGTTTATCATTACCAGAAGGTAAATATATTAAAGTGCTTGTGCTGTGCGGCAGCTCAGAGAGGTCTAGTGTATGTGGTCGAGGGGCAGAGAGTAAGCATTGGGTCTTCAGCCCTGCTCTTCTTTTCATTTCTTCCTAGAAAATAGTTTTACTATGCATGTTCATATGTGTGTGTGGAGGTGTGTACAGATGAGTGCAGTTGCCTTGGAGGTCAGAAGAGACTGTTGGAGCCCCCGGAGCTGGCGTTATAGGTGGCTGTGAGCTGCCAGGTGGAAGCTGGGAACCAAACTCTGGTCCTCTCAAGAACAATGCAGCTCAACTGCTGGGCCGTCTCTCCAGCCTCCTTTGTCCATTTCTTACTGCTAGAGTTGTATAGTCATTTGTTCTTGTTGGGTAACTGACTGGATGCTGGTGGAGATGGTAAGCCATCTACTTAGCCCTGCCCTGCTCAGCCTCTGGAGCAGATAAATTCTCCACTGACAGATCAGCTGCTTTCGTCTCTGGCATCTTGCTGTGTTGGGTTCTCTGGGCATCTGTATTAGTAAATAAATTTGCAGTGGCAGTTAAAATGGGGTGGCTGCTGACTTTGATCTCATCTCCTTAATGTCCCTTCTCCTCTTCACTGTCATCTTCTCTAGGCTGCCTTTGGTGCAGAGGGCCCTGAGGGATTGTAGTCTGTAACCCATGTGTATTCTGTGTCCCTGGTGTACTTTGTTCTGATGAACCCTGATTGTTAGTGTCCCCCGTCACTACTGCGTGTTCAGTGTACTCCCCACAAGCACTAGGTGGGAACACTAGCATGTGACAGGGCTAGTGTTGTGGTCTGTCCAGACCTCCTCTCCCCATTCTCACTGTTCTGGGAATTATACAAGGCAGATAGCGTCTATGAAGGTTATGGTCTGCTGTGTCTTTACTGCCTTACACGGGAACTCAACCAAGGCCTGTAACATTTGCTGTCCCCAGTCTCCTTTCTCCTTCAGCAACATCAAACTACAGTCTTTCTCTGTCTTCCACACTGTGAAGGCACTCCTCAGCTCCTTCTATATGTTCCTGTTGGTGAAAACATACCTCTTTCTTACATTGGACCATTTTACTGTTCTCCAAACCTTCATTGGGATGGCTTCTGGTCTCCACTGGCATATGCTGTGTTGTGAGGTCGCCTGGGCCTCTGTTGCCTGTGGTGCCTGGCTTGGGATCAGTGGCTCTGGGCATGGCTGTGGCTTCTGGATCTCAGCCTCATGGTCGTGGTTATGATGATGAAAAGACTTGGACCAGTGGAGGCTCCTCCCGGGTGTGATGGGAATGAGGCCGGAGTTGCTCAGGGCTCTCTCCAATTCACAAGTTTTAAGCTGTTTTTATTTTAGTATATTGTTGTGATTTCTATTTTATCATTATTATTAAATCTCCCATTTGCTTCATTTACAAATTAAACTGCCACAGGCATGCATGCTCAGGGAAAGTAGCAAATATGGGGTTTGGTTCTATTCATCGTTTCAAGCGGGCTCTTGGGATGTCACCTTTCAAGCGGGCTCTTGGGATGTCACCTACCTGCTGTGCTGGCAGAAAATCCTTTGCATTTCTGTCCCAAACCTGTCACGTGAATTGCTTTCTTAAGGTTTAGCTCACAAGGCCATCCCTTCCATGTCTCTCCTTCCTGTGACTTGTCGGGTTCTTGGTTCCTATCACTACTTTTTGTCACTCTTTAGTAGCATCTCTTTCTTGTTCTTCCTGCCCCCTGTGCAAACTGAAGGTCGCCAGGACCTGCTCCCTTGTGATTTCACCTCTAGCCGTTTTTCCACCTTTGTGTCTTTAGTGCCTACCTGTTCAGAGCCGCTCATTGGAATTTTACCCCAGAGCCTCAGTCCTATAGGGTGGGCTTGGTGCTATGCACCCGGAGCACTTGGTGGAAGTGATTTCCTGTCTCTCTAGCCTTGTTCAGCACAGCTGTGAGATAGACAGACAAGGACTGTTCTGGACAGGGACAGGTCACCTGCCTGCATCAGCTACATCCTCAAGGACAAAACCAAAGATAATTGCTTTGCTTCTTCTTGTTAGACACCAGAGCCTGAAGCGGAACCTCCCAGAGCCCCTGAACTGAAGCAGGGGTTGTATGAACTCTCGGCCAACAACTTTGAGCTGCATGTTTCTCAAGGTAAGGATGGAACTGGTGACCATGGGGCTCTGTGCTGGCTTCTCCTCTTGCCATTTGAACGCTCATAGCAACATCGAGTGGCAACTCCTGCTGTCTCTTCAGCACCAGTGGACTGTTGCTTAATAAGCCTGCTCTTAAATAGCACCCCCTCCTCCTTCATCCTTGTGGGTCTGCCTGCCAATGCTGTGAGCTCACCGGGTGCGCACAGCACCCTGAAGCTGTGAGCACACTGGGTGTGCACACAACACCCCGAAGCTGTGAGCACACCGGAGGCACACAACACCCGGGGATAAGAAAGCCCTCATTATGGTGGTTATATGTTTACTGGCTGGAGGCTGGAACAAGCACATTATTTGTTTAAACAGTGTAATAGGACTGTTCAACTATGGATCAAATTAGGTGTTCTTTATACTCCCTTTTTGGAATCAGTCTCCTAAATGTCTTCCTACACTCTCCACTGTGAATGAAGCACAAGCCTCCCTTTGTTAGTGCACGGCATGTTTCAGAAGTTGGCCCAAGCACATGTGGCTAGAAAGCAAAGCTTCCTTGCTGGCTCCATTATCAAGTGCTGCCATGGGGCGAACCCCCTGGAAGACTGGCTTGTGCACACTGTGGAAAAGAACGTAGGACTGTACCTGCCCTGAAGCCTGCTGGGAGTCAGACCGCCCCCCAACACCTGTATTACTGAAATAGTTTCATGGTGGCTTTCCTTACCACTGGAATGAGGTGTGTAATCTGTACTAGCTCTCCAGCCCTGGGACCTTGGGAGTTTCCCTACTGGGAAGTCAAACTAACTTGGGTTCTGTTAGAATGTACATCCAAATGTCATAGACAGTCTCCCCAGTCCTGCCCCGCCCAGAGCAAGTGTCTCCTGCAGGACACACTCTGCAGACCCCACATGGTATTATTGTTCCAGGGCTCACTAAGGCTCAAAAGGCAGCTATGGCTTCCTGCCCTTGCTGGCTTCCCATCAGAGCAACTTGGCTTCTAGGGATTCAGTCTCCACCCTGCTGCCCGGGGTTTGTACTCCACTTGTCTGCAGAGATTTGCCTTGAAAATAAGTCACTGATTCCGTGTTTCCTGAAATGCTTTATTGTCATAGCAAGAAGACCTCAGCCACCAGTGCTCAGGTCACCATCACACTGCCTCCTGTCCACTGGGGGCTCTCTCCTGATTTGGGGGTGCTGTCAGCCTATGTGAAGCAGAACAGACAGATAAAAGTCCCCAGTGTCCAGAAAATAATGTTGTGAGAACTTGGTTTTGTGGTTTTTTTTTAAAACCTGTTTTTTTTTTGGCAAAATATAATGTAAGTACAAAAAGCAAAAGTAGGGCTTAATGAATTTTAAGACAGTTTTCCATGACCACTGTCCAGATCAAAAAACCGCAGCCCGCTGTGCACCACCCCCTCCAGGGCTCTCTGCCATCCTCTCTCCCGTGGCACTTGCGTGGGCCCATGGCCTCGTAGCTCAGGTGTGCATTACTAAACACCAGGCTTTAGTCATCTGACTTGTCATGCTCAGCTTAATGGTTTTCTTTTTTTCCCCCAAGTTTAGGTTAGATTTTATGGATCTTAAGAGCTTTCTTTTTTCCCCTTCTTTTGGCTTTCTTTTACTTAGCCTCATTGAAGGCCGAGACTGTCTGTAAGGCCCTGCTGATCTGCATGCTCTCCAGCATGTCTTTCTGTGTTTACTGAGCACATGGTTTGCGGGTCTGCAGAACTCCCCAGTCTGGACTCTGCTGTGGATTCACACACTTCCTTGGTTTGTTTTTCCCTTACATACTTTTGGGATGCTGGAAGGCTGTATGGCTGTCTGTGACTATGATGTCTGTTTCTGTGATTGTGATTGGAGCCGCACTGATGGCCACTGTCTGGTCCCTCCCCCATCAGGTGTGTCCGTGCTGGCCTCCTCACTTGTAGTTAGGGTAGTAAAAGAGGCAGGGAAAATGCACAGTTCTTTCCCTTTTTGCCAGTTTTTGCAGTGTAAGTTGGTTCTCTGTAACCCTTCAGAAAGGACAGATTTGATTGTGAGTTAGTGTTTTGATCTCAGATATAAACATACAGGGTGGTGAGTCCCTTTTTACCAGAAGGACTTGAGATCTGTGGGCAAGAGGAACAGAGCTGTATTCTTCGATGCAGCATCTGGTCTCTTGTGACATAAACCCCAGTGCTTCTCTCCCCTCCTCTCTGCCTTGGCCTTCTCTACAGGTGACCACTTTATCAAGTTCTTCGCTCCGTGGTGTGGTCACTGCAAAGCTCTGGCTCCAACCTGGGAGCAGCTGGCTCTGGGCCTTGAACATTCAGAAACTGTCAAGATTGGCAAGGTAAGTGCAAACCCTTGTTAAACTGGAAACAGTCCGCTTTTTTGGGCTGGATTAATTAGCAGAGTGGCCCATTATTCATTCCGTGTGCAAAGTCGAAAACTTGATTTATTAATTGCAGTTAGTGTGCCACTTGACAATTCATTTCACCCTCACAGATGGCAGCCTGGTTTTGGAGTCTGCTGGCTTTTCCACAGCCTGGAGATAAATTATGGCCTTGGCCGATTTATTCTGAAGGGATGGCCAATTCTGAGTTGGCAGCCCTGGAGCTATGCAAAGATATGGGGCAGAGCCTTGTAGAATGTGCACTGGATGTCCGTGGAGCTCAGCCAGTGGCTCTCCTAAAGGGTCCTGGGTTCTGCACTCACACAGGCTCTGGGCAGAGCTTCTCATGGCGAGCCCTGCTTTGCACTACTGTCCACCGTTCATACAGAGAAGCCAGAAGTAGTGTGTAACAGCTCCTGCGTGTCCAGGTCTTCTCGAACTATCCAAAGCAGCTCCTGGACTACTGCGTGCTTTTAATCTCATTGATTTTTCTGAACTCACCAGACACTCACTCTCTATGGAAAGCCTCTAGAGAAAATCTCCCTTTTCCACTCTGCCACAGGGCTACTTTGCATACAAAAACAGAGCTATGTATCTGGTTATGAGAGTCAGAGGCAGAACCTCAGGGTGGGTTGGGTAGACCTGGTAGGCTGGCCTTGGTTGAAATGTCTCTCCTCATTTGCCACTTTGCAGAAGAGAAACAAGGCGAATCATGTGTAGTCATGAAGATGAGAATTTGCTACTTAGCATGGCCGCTGGGGTGGGGCGATGCTGAGGAAATTGTAATTCTGTGTGCAGTGTGTGGGTTTTCTGCTGTGCTTGCCATGCTGTCCGTGCCCTGTGCTGTGCTGTGATTATTTCCGTCACTGAAGAGTGTGTGGACCTAAGAGCATCCTGTGCATTCTGTCTCGCCCCAGTCTTTGTATCCTTACTTCAGATTATTTTGCGAGTTTTTATGGGAGGTGATTTACCCAGGCTGTAGCAGATGCAGGCATGAGCAGACTCAGGCTGTGAGGGGCCGTCATGGCCGGGCACTTGGAGCTACTTTAGACAGGACCCTGGAGAGTGCTTGTGCCCCTCACAGGCCCAGCTTAAAGCTTCCTGGACTTCATTTTAACACCTTAACGGCTGCTTAACATAGTTTAAAACCCTTTATTGACATGCTAAAAACCGGCTTAGTTCTGCTTGGCTAATTTTAATGCTGATACAAATTTTTAAAATGTTTGTTAAAAATATCAGGCAAGCAGAATCTTGATTTACATGTAGTAATCTGAGCCAGGCCTGATGAGACAGGTCTCTAACCCCAGCTATTCTGGAGTCTGAGGCAGGAGGGTCACAAATTCAAAGCCAGCTGTAGCAATTTACTGACTGTATCTCAAAATAAAAATATTTTAACAAGGGCAGGGCATGTAGCTCAGCAGTAGAGTGCTTTTGCCTCATATACACAGGGACCTGGGTTCAGTTCCCATCAAAATAAATGGCTCCTGTAATTCTTACTGGGACAAGTTATAGTGCTATACTTACCAGATGTTCTTATTAAACGTGAACTGCTTGCTCCCACTTCCGGGGGTACATGCACAGGGGCCCATGCACGTCACTGAACTGTGTCCCCTGTCTTGATCTAAAACGGTAGAACTACAAGGGACAGTAAGCTTCCATGGCATTGGGAACTGCCCGGGTGAGCATCTTCGTCACAGCTGCCTGGCTCATACCACGCCCTTCCCAGGTGTCAGGTGAGGCTTCCTAAACCTGCCATTTTTAGTGGAATTCGGTGGCGCACGCCTTTAATCCCAGCACTCAGGAGGCAGAGGCAGGTGGATCTCTGTGAGTTCGAGACCAGCCTGGTCTACAGAGCTAGTTCCAGGACAGGTTCCAAAGCCACAGAGAAACCCTGTCTCGAAAAACCAAAAAAAAAAAAAAAAAAAGACAGTCTTGTCACCATGTGCCATTAGCATGGGTGGTGGTGTGCACGGCTTCTAGACAAAGTCTTTCTAAAACTTGCAGCAGACTGCCACAGATGCTGTGGAATCTGGATTAAAACCTTTTTTTGTTTTTGTTTTTGTAAAGTATAAATTGTCTGATAATGCTTTTCCCCAGGCTCTGAAGACACTAACTGGGTGCTGTGTTCTTCGTTCACAGGTTGACTGCACGCAGCACTATGGGCTTTGCTCAGAAAACCAGGTTCGAGGCTATCCCACTCTGCTGTGGTTCCGAGATGGCAAGAAGGTGCGTCTTCGCCTCCTGTGTGGATGGGATAACTGTTCCACTCGCCATTGCGGCTGAGGTGCTGAGTTTACAGGGTTAGGAAATGGCCGCTGTCACCTGCTGGCGGAATGTGCACAGTGGAGTGTGATGTGTGCTTCTTAACTGATAAGACCTAGTGAACAGGAAAACTGACATTTGTCAAACTGCTCTGAGGGACTTTTGGTAGCTTGGGTTTTCATAAACCTGTGCTCTGGGATGAATACAGACCTTCCAGGCTTTGGAACAGTATTACTGCTAGCTCTCAGTGGGGTGGGATTCTGTCCTCTGCCCCTTCCATGCCTTGCCCATGGTCAGCATCTCAGAATTCTCAAGGAAATGGGATGGATGGAGAGATGGCCAGCCTCTACTTTAGACTCTGAGGATGTACAGCTTGTGTTTGCAGGGGTAGGAGGTGGGTGCTGTGGAATCTAATTTCCTGTCTGAATGGGAGCAGGCAGATCCACAAGACGGTGCCCAACTGGACCAATGGGGTGGGCGGGCATGTGACTGAGAACGCTGACAGCATCACTGTGGCCCGTGTCTTGGACAGGTGGATCAGTACAAGGGAAAGCGGGACTTGGAGTCACTGAGAGACTATGTGGAGTCACAACTGCAGGGTCCAGAGGTGGCCCCAGAGACCGTCGAGCCCTCAGAGGCCCCAGAGCTGGCTGCTGAACCCGCGGGTGACAAGGTGGGTGTCTGTCAGGATGGAGGGAGATGGTTCTGCCCTCCTTCAGAGTCTTCTCAGTGCAGAATGATTTCTTGTCTACTCTTACATACTCTGCATGGCCAAGGTCAGCAGAGGCTTCCCTTGAAAAACCTGAGCTATATGTGAGAAAATCCCTCCAGAGTTTGCCTTTTTGCCCTACTTTCTTGGGGACAGTATATGCGAGGGTTTTCTGTGAAGCCTTTCCTGCAGCCCGGGCCCCATTCTGTTTACTCCAGAACTGACTGCTGTCATTGTACTCTGACCCTGAAGCAGAGGCTCCTGGGAGATCTGCAGCAGGAAGGGCAGCACTGGGGCTTGGTCAGCAGATCACAGACTATTCCATGTGTGTTTGGGCAGCCTCTGCCCTTACTCATTCAAGGCTCCTGGGCTTTAAGATTTATTTTTATCCCTTTAATTCAGTGTGTAGATGGGAGTGTGTACGTGCAGGTGCCTGCCAGAGGCATCTGACCCTCTAGACAGGAACTACAGGCCACTCGGAGCTGCCTAGTATGGGTGCTGATAACCAACCTTGGGTCCTCTGCAAGAGCAGCTCTTAACCACTGAGCCATTTCTCCAACCCCGAAGGTTCTTGGGTTTTAGATTTTAGTTTTTTAGTTCTGCATTTATCAAGTTTCAGACATATTCTAGGTACTGCCATGGGGTGCCAGGGAAAACAAACAAAAACCCTTCCACCTGTTTCCCAGTCTGTGCAGGGCGCGGGTCTCTGGAGGATACGATGAGAGAATTATGTGAGCAGGTGGCTGTGACAAGCCTGTGTGCAGGGAGCTGGCCCAGAGAGCCTACAGCTCAACAGTTGCCAGAGGGGGGCGCTTGTGAGCCAGCTACCGTCAGGAAAGCCAGCCTTTGTGTTTAGAGCAGGGCCCACAGGCAGGCACCGAGAGGAGTTCCAGGAGTTCAGTGGGTGCCCAAGACAGGGAAGTATAGGAGGTGGAGCCCTAGCAAGTTTGAGCAGTCACCTTCAGGAAGATGAGCTGCAGCCGCTGGGGTAGGGAGATCTGTTGGCTCTGGGCTCTGAAACACGAGGAGACCCCAAAGTAGGGGTAGGAGGAGGGATGCTAAGGATCCCACCCATGTGAGGATAGTTCCTGGGGAGCAGTAAGCAAGGGAGGGAGGTGACTCCAATTTACCCAGTGGTGGCAGAGAGGGAGACTCACTGGGGCCGACGCTTGAAAACCCAGGCCATGGAAACTGGGAAAATCTGTGGTGTCAGTTGCCCCTGCCCCTTAGTGGGGCAGCAAGAGGCCCCCCCTTTAGCTTAGGGACCCGTTTCTTAGCTGTGCTCTTACTGGTCACGGGTAGCCTGAAGTGTGACCACTAAATAAGTGTTAGAGAACATGTGTGTCACGATGTCATCTCTAGCGGGGAATTACACCCCACAGGGCTGTCTTTATACACCATGGCTGTTTATAACCAAGTTTTCCATCACCAATCTGGCCTCTCAGAGAGCATGGCTGCTTACTGTGGCCCACTCAGCCTGGGAGTCTCCGCCAGTACATGGAGCTGTTAAGTCAGTGCTCCACAGTGGGACCCTCACCGGGCTGCTGAACATTAGAGAAATACAGATGAGATCTGAATAACTGTAAGACAGAAATGCTTTAAAATGCCCGTGTGCCATTCCCCAGCCTGCATATCAGAATACATAGCCTATGTAATTATAACTAGCTATCCCATCCATGTTCTCGGTTCCTGATGGCTAGAAGAAATAAATGCTTGAAGATAAGCAGGACGAGAAAAATGGCATTAGCAGTTAGTTCCTGCAGATCCATAGGCGTCTTGGGAGCTATAGGTTTAAGCCTAGAATGGACTGGTCCTCACTACAGAGCCCTAGAGGACAGGACCTGTCCTTGAAGCCCCTGGGCTGGTTATGGCTAGAACAGAGGCCTGGAGGGCTATCTCAGCCTACTGCCTACAGTCCCCAGCAGCTCTGCGATAGTGTGTCTGCCCTGCATATAACTTGCAGATGGCTCTGGCCAGATTCCATCTTTCTGCCCTGTTCTCTTTTATCAGTGTCTTTAAATTGACCTTCCTCCCTTGAAGGGCACTGTGCTGGCACTCACCGAAAAGAACTTTGAAGACACCATTGCACAGGGAATAACCTTCATCAAGTTCTATGCTCCGTGGTAAGTGACCATCTTCGATATGAGCTAGTGCATCCTGTCACACAGCGTATTTCTCAGCTGCGTGGGCAAGAGTCATTTACACAGACCATCTTGCAGGGAATGACGCCACTGTACCCTGGCTAGCAACAGTTATTTTATAGAGAAAAACATTAATCTACTTTAAAGCTCAATCTACTTAGGCACAAACAGAAATGGAAGTGAATTGGGATGGACGTATAAAAAGTTCCGGAGAGCTCGGCTTTCTCTTAAAGCCATTCAGTACGTGACCTAGTTACCTGAACCTTCCTGCCATGTGATCCTCAGGGACCAGAATAAGAGTAGATGGAGAGCAGTCTGAGACCTAGATGGCCCGGCATTGGAGGATGATAGCTTCCACAAATGGCTGGAACTCCGCTTGTCCTTTGGTGCCCTGGGCCTCTTTTCTTTAGCTATAAAATTGCACCATCCATTACTTGAAGAACCAGAGTCTGGGGAAGGGAAGAGTGTTAGATGCAAGGTCACTAGGCCACTCTTATCTGCTTGTCCACTCCGTGTACTCGGGGGCATAAGGTTAATGAGGCTATGACGCATGACTTGGGCAGCTTTTGCCCTTGAATAGAAAGGCAGCTTGGTATGGTGATTCACGCCTGAAATCCTAGTACGAGGGAGGCAAAGGCTGGAGGACTCTGAGTTCATGGCCAGCTTGGGCTGCAGAAAAGAAACAACCAAAAAGAAATGTTCCCACATGATGCCATTAGAGTTGTTAGTCTTTATCTAGACAAACCCTCAGGCTGTCCAGCTAGTGAAGGAAGAAGACCCTCCTTTGGGAGGACGGACAGAAAGAGTGCCTATCAGCACAAAAGGCAAGATTTGGCCTAACTTTGCTGTGGCCTCTTAGAAGGGGCTAAAGTATCAAGGAATCTACACCAGTGCAGTCCAGTCTAAACTGTCCACCCTGTTGTTCTACTCACCATACTGTGGAAGTGGGCTCAGAGGTTACCAAATATGGCTTAACTTCCAATTCTTTTTTAGGAAAGGAAGGGCCCCTGTGTACCCAGGGGGAGAAGGTGATGATATGGATTCTGATGCTGTTGTGAAGGTCATGCAGGAGAAACAGACTGACCTTGACCCAGATCTCAGCATAGATGCTCCTGTTCTCTTCTAGGTGTGGGCACTGTAAGAATCTGGCTCCTACCTGGGAGGAGCTCTCTAAAAAGGAATTCCCTGGCTTGGCAGATGTTACCATTGCAGAAGTGGACTGCACTGCTGAACGGAATATCTGCAGCAAGTACTCGGTGGGTACCTCTGGGGACTGTCAATTGGCAGCACGGAATGAGCTCACTCTGTCCAGGCCTCTCTAGAGAGTGGCTTGTATCTTGAGTTGTGCCATTTGAGAAATAAAGGATACTCTGAAAGGCCAGCCTTCTCTGCCACAGAGAAAGCTCTGGGCCTTGCTGGGTCTAGTGTATAGTACTGAGGTGCCAAGCCCTGAGAGAGGTGTGCTGCTGCCATCATGACCCCGCCTGCCCAGCACCTGCCTGGTGCCTTGCCCTAGCCACCCGAGGGCTTAGCGTTCAGTTATAAACAAACATCCTGAAGGATGGAGCTAAAGAAATCTATAAACCTAAACCACCCTCAGAAAAGGCCATGACTGGAGGACCAGTCTTTTTACCTGATGAGTTTCTTCTGTGCCCATCACACGATGGATGCTATGGGGTGTTTATATTCGTTCTTGTGTGGTGATGGGCATGGAACCGGCCTCATATGTACCCCAATCATCCTGTACTACTGATAATAGTCTTATCAGTATTATAAGCCTTACCTCTGTGCTCATATGTGTGAACTCCCAAGAGCTGGTGTACGATGTCTTTCTTAGTCACTGTCCACCTTATTTTTGAGATAGGATCTTTCACTAAACCTAGACCTGATTGGCTAGGCTGGCCAGTCTCAACTCTTGGACTCAGTCAGTTCCAACACTGGAATTACAGATGGGTACCCCAGAACCTGAGTTTCATATGTGTGCTGGAGATCCAAATTCAAGTCCTCATACTTACATACGTGGGTGTCACTTTACTGCCACCCAGTTTTCAAGGAACAATTTGTGTGATTTAAAGTACTTTCCCCTCTCTTCTAAAGGTACGAGGCTATCCCACATTGCTGCTTTTCCGAGGAGGTGAAAAAGTGGGTGAGCACAACGGAGGTAGAGACCTTGATTCTTTACACAGCTTTGTCCTGCGCCAGGCAAAGGATGAACTCTAGAAACCCCCGGGAAGTTGTGCATCCTGGCTTCCTGACCTTGTGCAGAGGAGTGACAGCAGCTGGACACCCGCGTTCCTACTGGGGTTAATCAGAAAGCTGCGTGTACTAAGTCTGTGTAGCGTCCCCATGTGTGCTGCTTCAGCCACCACACACTACAGATCTTGGTTGCATTTCTCTGATCATAGCTCATGGTCCCCGGGCAAATGTTTTCAGTGGCAATCCGTCCTGTAACCTTCTCTTGACAAAATTAAATTGGCTTCCCTTGCAATGAAAATATAGTTAAGGAAAACCAAATTGCTGACCCCTGTTGGCTCCTGAGGGATGTGGCAGAAATGCATCATCCAAAAGCAAGTTTTTGAACTGCCTGAATTCTGGAAAGGTGGCCTGTGGCACGTTGATGTCCCTCTGATCTGAAGGTCACAATTGACTTTATAATATGGTGTTCCATAGTTTGTGGAGATTTTAAAACAAAACAAAAATCCACAGAGTTTTAGAAATACCTTCATAGCTAAGGTTGGGCTCCTGGCTGTCAGTACTTCTCTCATTGAGAGAGGTAAGCCATGGCAGCCATGTGAATGGCACTTCTGATGTAGGTTCAAAGGATCCTCTGGTCTGCTTGGTATAGGTGGAAGGTGTCTTCTGCAGGAAGTGAGGGTGTGGGAGGGGCCACACGGTGGTCCCCACCATTCTATTTGCCTCCTGGGGCAAAAGCACCCGATGGGCTTTCTCAGGCCCAGGGAGATGCTGCAGCTTCAGTCTGGCCTTCCTAGCTACAGCTCTGATCCTCTTCCCAAGCCCTCCTCTCAGCAGCTTGCTCTCTGCTGTCCACCTTCACGGAGGCTGACCTTGTACTGTATGAGCAGGAGGATCCATCTGACCTCCAGACCAAAGACTGCTCAAGGCTGGATATCGCACTAGCTCCTTCTAATTCTTGTCATCCTGGGTGGCAGACATTGCCGCTCTCACCTGTACAAAGCTGCAGCTAGGCTCGTGCCAAGCCTCTGTCTTTGGCATTGAGTTGCTTGTCCTCAGGAGCACTTTGTGCCCAGACCCTGCCCCCACCTTCCGTGAGCAGGTGAACTCAGCACCCAGCACAGAATGAATTGTCAGGGACTAGAAACAAGACCACATCTACTTCCTGATCAGCAACGGCACCCTGCCGGCCCCTTCCAGACATCTCTTAGTAATCATGTGTGGTTCACAGCTGTCCTTGAGGCCCAGCTCACCGTGGCCTCGGCTTTGCATCATGAGTCTTGTATTAAAAGAAAACTCAAGTGGTACAATTGGTTTATACTTTCTAAATAAATTTTTTTTTTAAAGAAAAGGTCTGGTCTTTGCTTAAATGTTACAGCAAAATGGATATAAAATAGACAATAAATTATAGTTTCTATTTACAAAAAAAAGCTGTAAGTACAGTTACAGATTATAAATGTATTATTTAATCAGTTTAGTACGAAATTGCTTCCCAGTACATGATTGTGAAAAAGACATCTAAAAAATATCCTAAGATTTAATCTGATTCTTACTTTCTACAAGAGGAAACTGTGGTTTTGGTTCACAAATACCATGCTCACCTCGACAAACCC
The DNA here is from genome assembly GCF_000317375.1 of Microtus ochrogaster. NCBI lineage: Eukaryota > Metazoa > Chordata > Mammalia > Rodentia > Cricetidae > Microtus > Microtus ochrogaster. Next base: position 42,759,642 of record NC_022018.1, on the reverse strand, counting down.
GTTCTTAGAGGCAAGGCCCTTCCTCTGGGTCTCTGCTGCAGACTAGTCCTGAGCCGTGGGTGTTACCATAGGGAAAAGGCAAAGAGCAGTTGGAGAGCTGGTGTGTGGAGCCGGTGTTCCTGTGTGAATGTGCTTGTCGAGCCCGCTGAGAGCTGCAGTCACTTTCTGCTGGTCCGTGGCTTAGAGGAAGGCTGCTGCAGATGCTTCACACCCTACCACACAGTATGGCCCTTCTACTTTGGGTTCTAGTAAAGACTTTAGGGAAGAAGGGGGTGCACAAGTGCTTCAGTTTGTTTCGACTGAAATTAGTACATTTTCACACCACCACCAATGACAACAAAAACCATGTGACCGCAACAGCAGACAAAAGGCACCTCCCCAGAGCATGCTGGTGGTCAGAATGCAGGTCTAGGGTGAGCTGGCCTTGCTGGGAATGGAATCTGATAGAGCTCCCCTTCCCCCTGCATTCTGTTACCTGCAGAATCTCCCAGTGCTACTGAACCAGCTGCTCTTTCCGTCAGGTGTATTTCATAATCCTTCGAGGTTATTCTCTACTTATACTGCAAACAGCTAGATCTAAATGCTAAAACTAGTCTGGGTGGGACCGGGGGCAGTGATCTGCAGTTACCAGGCCTGTACTGAAAGCACTACAACTTCCGACGTCGTCAGCAAGGTCTTCATAAGATCCCCCTTGGGCAAAGGCACCAGCGGGAGATGCTTCCAGTGCCATCGTCCCACTTCGCTGTGCTTCGTGTGTGTATTAAGGCAGATTTAGGCAGGAGTCCAAGGCAGAGTCACTAGCAATGGGCTTCACACCTTAATGGCATCCGCAAGCTCTCACGACCATATTCCTGTATTTTTTCAAGATGACGTTGGAGTTATCGTCGAAGTAAAGAACCGAGATGGCATTCAGCTTAGTGGGTGCACAGCATGGCTTGGGCACATACTCGGGATTCATAAGGTGAACCTGTTCCAAAATAGAAATGGGAGCGGGCACTGTTAGAAATGACAACCTGGTCTGGGCTTGAGCCCGCTTACTGCCAAGTCAGGGCACTCACCAAGGTCTGTACAATGGCGTGGTTGGTGGCATTCATGTGCGCGTTGAGTGGGAAGGAACACTCTCCATCACAGTAGTTGGCAGCATAGCCTTTGGGTGCAATGATCCAGTCCTTGAGATGAAACAAAAGGAAGTGAAAGATCACCAGGTACCCCTACATCCTCTGCACTCTCAGTGACCCCCAAGAGAAGACCCTGATCATAGCGCACACAGCGTGGGAACAGGCAGAGAAGTTTGGGAACTGCCCAAGTTCACATTCAAGTGATGCTAAGGTATGAACGTGGTTGGTCTGACCCTAGGGCCTCAGTCTTATCATGGGCTCATGTGACTTTTGGCTGCTGCAAACCTGTTAGGTCTGGGATTGAGCTTGTGGCTGGCCTGATGGACAAATGCTGCCATGGAGGAATCTTTTCTACACTATGAATATGTATTGCTCTCATTGGCTAATAAAAAGCTGACGAGCTGGTACCTGGGTAGGAAGTTAGGCAGGAAAGCCAAACTGAGAATGATGGGAAGGAGGGTGGAGTCGGGAGAGAAGCCAGCCAGTGGCCTAAGAAGCAAGGCATGCTGGAGGATGGGTAAAGCCATGAGATACATGGCAATACATAGAGTAATAGAAATAGGTTAATTTAAATGTAAGAGTTAGGTAGTAACAAGCCTGAGCTATCAGCTGAGCATTTTTAATTAATATAAGCCTCTGAGTTGGTTATTTTAGATGGGGCGGTTGGACAAAAAGACTCTGTTTACTAAGTGCTCCTTGACTTAGGATGGGGGTTACATTTCAATAAAACACCAGCTGGAAATGCCCATTATACAACTAAAATAGCGAGCATCTTATCTTAGGCACAGCGCATTGTGGGGCTGGCTGAGAGCTGCCACCCGTCATGTCCAACGATGAGGAGACTCCAGCCCAGAAAGACTCAACCTCAAAACTCAGGGCACTGTATCTAGAGAACACACTGCTCCTACATCGTCATATAGCTGGAAAATGGTCAGTTGAAACATTGTAGGTCAGGATCTGTCATGTCTACTTAGACCCAAAGGGTCATCCTCAGGATCCCATTACAGCCCTGTCAAAGTAACGCCACCTACATAGAGAACAACTCCTCTCTCCCATTTCTCAGCACATTTAGCTGGACTTGGTATGAGCCAAACATCTCCCACTGGGTGAGCCAGTTTAGAGCTACTGGGGAAATTATTAATCATCAGATTTTTTTTTTTTTTTGTAATCCTGTTTCTAAGTAAAAGTTGCTTAAATGTCCAAATGCCCCTCAGGCTTTGAAAGAATAAGGAAAGAGAGAAAACCATAAAGGGGCACAAGGTTTTCCTGCCTTACTTCAGCAGCCTGAGTATTTGAGAGCTCCTGGGATTCCCGAATCAGCTCCTCCAGGAAACTGATGGCAGCAGCCATGGGTGAGGTATGAACAAGGTACCCATGGAGGCCCATCCTTATTCTGAGGACTCACCTGCCATCCCAGGTCCTGGAAGCTCACGTGGACTCACCTGCCATCCCAGGTCCTGGAAGCTCACGTAAAGCTCGTGCTTTTTGCAGGCTGTTTTTAATTCACTGCTGTTGTAGTCTGTTGGAGGAGATAAAAAAAAAAGGTACTCATTAATTCCTTCACTTAAAAACATACATAAGGGCTTTCCTCTCATACAGGCCAGGATATCTCCTTACTTTCCTTGGGACCTCGGATCTCTCTCTTTCCTGCCAGCTGGGTGCATGGGCTCAGTCTCCTGAATATTCCAAGGTGCCTAGATCCTTGTACTTTTGCAACTGTCCTGGTCAACTGTATGATCCCTGACTTCAGTACTCATCTGGAATGGCCTTAATTTATCTAGTTCTGGCTTGTCCTTCCTCCAAACTTCCTCAAAATCTTTTAGATTAGTCTTAGAATCGCTGGCCATATAAAAAGTGGAGATTTCTAAATAAATTTCCTTCAGAGATCAGGTGCAGAATAATAATAAGTATGCATGATTAGGCATGGTAGTACACACCTGTAATCCCTGTATTTAGGAACCTGGGAAATTTGAGGCAGGAGCACTCACCATGAGTTCAAAGCAAGCCTGGGCTTCAAAATGAATTCTGGTTCAGCCAGGGCTACAAAGTGATGCCCTGTCTAATATTATATATATAATCTATTTTTTTTGTCTCTATTTCCTAGCAGAGGGCATAGAAAGCCCTTGGAATTTGCTGAGAGGAGTGTCTTATGTTAACAAGACACCCACCACACCCCCACACCTATATCCTTCATTGTAGACCCCTAGAAAACTTCAAAATGGGTGCTGCTCACCAGAAAACCCTAGCACATGATAAGAAGGTTAGAGTTCTGGGCCTGCCTCACCTATGGAGATTGAGTATAATCATGTGACCAATGATTTGACTGCACAACAAAACCCCGTATTCTATGGTTCATAAATGCTATGTTGTTCAAAGATTTGTATGCTGGAAACTTGGTCCTCAGGATAAGGTATGAGGTAGAACAAAAGTGGGCCTTACAGGAGGTAATGGTGTCATGAGGCACCACCTCACAAGGTGCTACACACCTTTCTAGTGACTGGATCAGTTACCTTGACGGTAGATTCCTATAAAACAAGGACACCCCACTGATGTGGGAAGTCCTTCTGTATATATGTTGCTTTTATTGGTTAATGAATAAAGAAGCTGCTTTGGCCTGTGATAGCGCAGAGCTAGACGAGAAAACGAAACTGAATGCTGAGAGAAAGAAGGTGGAGTCAGTGAGAAGCTATGGAGCCACTAGAGGAGAAAGACATGAGCTGCTAGCTGGAACCTTGCTGGTAAGTCACAAGGCTAGTGGTAAAATATAAAATAATAGAAATGGCATGAGCCTCATGGTAAAATATGAAGTAATAGAAATGGGTTAATTTAAGATATAAGAGTTAGCTAGCAATATGCTTGAGCTATTAGCCAGACAGTACTGCAAATAATATAGTTTTTGTGTGTTTATTGCTGGACGGGCAGAACAGAAACCTCCGCCAATACCCCGTGTTTACTGTTTTCTGTATGTATCATTTTCTGTCCTTAGATCCAATGTGAAACTATCTTCTATCTTGTGACACTTCATGAGGTCTTTATCACACGTACCTGGCCAAACCTTTCAGCTTCCAAACCATGAGCTAAAATAAGCTTTTTCTCATAAAGTACCCAGTCTCAGATACTTGGTTATAGCAACACAAAAATGGACTGAGCCACCACATAGAAATCCTGGACCATGAGGTGCGGCGACATTTCCAGATGAGTGTATATTCCGAGGCTATGAGAGAGCCGTGCACCTGGAGAGGGGACAGAAACTCCAGGACCCCAGGCCCCTTGTTCTAGATCTCTGATTTGGCTATTCCTGAGTTTATAACAAAATGGTAACCATAAAGATTTATATAAATCCATAAGATCCATAAAACTGGAGAAAATGATTAAATATGAAGGAGTGGGCACAGAAGTGCCTCGACCTATAGGAAAACCAGACACAAACACGGGTGGCGTGGAGACCTCAGGATAGTTAGTATCTGATAGGGAATGGCATTCCTTCTGGGGACCTTATTTTAATGCGCTGGCTCATGTTAGAAGTGAACTAAAGGTCACCCAGTTGGTCAGCGTGTGAGAACTGGGGTGAGAACACAGGGACTCCTTCACCCCTGGATTCCCAGCTTCCGCTCTGCAGCAGGCCTAACATCATGTAACCCAAGAACTCTGTCCACTTCCCAGCTGTCCCAGCTGTCTGCGAGCACGCCTGGACTGACTCCCTCAGTGCTCAGCACAGAGAACTTTCTGGAAAGAGAAGCTATTTCTTTTAGAGCCAGACATTGACGTTTTTGTTATTAAGGACTGGGGCCAGAGAGAGGAAAAGCAGGAATTCAATCCTCCTGTTTCCTTTCCTACAGATATTCTCAGGCCAAGCTTGTGTTTCCTTATAGTTCCATGGTGAGCGCTGGCAAAGAGTGTATAAATATTTGTGAAGGTCACTGACCTTTGGAATGCTTGTTTCTGTAGCTCAGGGTTCGCTGCCCTGGCTTCCACGTGGAATGATGCTGACCCAATTTTTGGTGTGTTTTGTTTTTATAGATTGACAGGCAGCAAAAAAAAAAAAAAAAAAAATCCTCTTACACATACCACCATTGATATCTGTTTAGAAGATGGGTCTGAGGAAGACCAGGTTTAAAAAAAATAATAAGAGTATGCAGCTAAAATTTCATAAGAACATACCCACTCAAATGGGAGAAAAGAAGAGACCTCAGGTTTGTCCAAGTAGGGGCAGAGGAAGGCGAAGGTACAGTGTTAGAGGCAAAAACAAAGCAACGAAAACACAAACTTCTCTAGCCCCAAGGCCAATGATAGGGCCCATGGACACAGCGTCTGACTCACGGGCAGCCGATGCACCACTCTGTGCCACTTAAGGCCACTAGTGCTCCATCCAGACCCCAGGTCAGAACCACCAGGAACAAGTGACACACTGTACAGGGCAGGTCTGAGCACACAGGAGCCACAGGTGCTGTCTGGGGAGGATCAGAGGCAGGGACGCCTTTGCTCCAAACAGAGCCCACGTCTGTCTTTGGCCTCCAGGATGCCAGGCAACCCAGGAACATGCTGACATGAACACTTGGTACCAGCCTCAAGACACACCTTCAAGAAGGGCTGGCTGCTAGAAGCTTAACATGGCAAGCAAAGCCTGGCCCTCAGCCACCCCATATAGTTCTCGGCTCCAAGACAGGAGGGCAGGGCCAGCGAGATGGCTCAGCAGTTAAAGGCACATGATGGCCTGACTTCCCAGTTTCTTCCCTTTCTTTTCTCTCTCTCTTTCTCTCTCTCTCTCTCTCTCTCTCTCTCTCTCTCTCTCTCTCTCTTTCTCTCTCTCTCTCCCTCCCTCCCTTTTTTTCTTTCTTTCTCTTTCTCCTCCTCCTTTCAAAGAGGACATACCCACTTCTATCCTCCCCTTCTCCTCAAATGACAAGGACAAAAGCAAAACAGTAGCTCCTACAATGACACCTCTTTTCAGGGGCTTAGCTGTCCTTGTCTTATCTCTGGGCTTCTACGCCCCATCTTATCCAGCGGAATGTCTCTGGCTCCCATTAACTCCACCCGTGGAACAACATGCCATTGAGGGGGGTGCAGGAGGTGCCAGCTCCTTGTGGTTTATACTGGTACATCAGTATGAGAGCCACAGGAAGGCCCCAGTCCAGTGCAGTTCAAAGATTTCAAGGATGCACACATGCCAGTTCCTCGGTATATGACACCGATCTCCTCTTGGCTGCATGCCTTAAAACAGACACAATTCCCTTAAGCACCAAGAGTTCATGAACTGGCTGCGACTTCCTTTCAGTCTGTCACTTCCTGGACTGAGGTGTCTCCTGACTCCCTGAATCCTCTCATGGCTGGTCATCACTATAACTTACTGGGCATCTTACGCCTGCCTATTCTGCTTTATTAAGGTGGAGAATCAAAATGCTCAGGTCCAGACCACAAGGGTTTCAGATTTTAGATTTAGTCCCAGGTAGCAATAGAGCAATGACAGAACCGTGCCCCAGGATGCTCAGTTCCGAGGACTTGCTATGTCATAGGCAGAAGCAGCATCAACAAAATCTCCCATTATCTGAGAGCAGTGATAGCAAAGACTGAACTATATAGCTCAGTGGCAAAGCAGTCACCCAACATGCACAAGGTCCCGGTTTCCAAGCCCAGAGCCACCAAAAGAAAAACCCCCTCCCTAGCAAAAAGAAAAAAGCGACAGTAAAATTCCAGTGATCATCTGATAAAACAAAGACCAGTTCAAAGTCACAGCATCAGACTCATCAGACGACTTGAAGTGACATCAATGTTCCTCTCCTCCCCAGATGTGTCACGGAGGGCTCTGAAGAAGTAGCTGCCGCAGAACCAAGAATTGCCAAAGGACATCATCCTTCCAGGCCTTCCATGCATTGACCTCGCAATGGACCGAGCATGTGGCACCGCAGTCCCCCACAAGGCAGAACAGCGGAGGCCAAGAGAAATATTACAGAAGAGGAGAGATCGGCAGCCGGCAGAGACTTCGGACCTCAGTGCAAGGACCCAGGGCGCGGCTCAGAGCACACCAGACTGGCGAGACCTGGGGCTGGGAAACAATCGCCAGATTCATAAGGATCCCTCCTGGGCTACACAGAGCAACTTGGCCCAGCACCGTCAAACAGGTGTAAAAACAATAAAGACACGTCCCGAGGCCATGCAAGCCCATGAGAACAGTACAGCTCAGCCAACGTCCACCATTCCTGTGGAGAGGACAGCTGTAGGGAAGCGTAGGCACGTGGGCACCATGCAGGGAGACTTCCCTCTGACCCACTGTCCGGTGCACGTGTCTGCAGGGTCCAGCGTGAAGTCAAGTACAAATGGGAAGAGCAGGCTGGGGCGGGCAGGCTCTTGGCCCCTTCCTTGTGGTGGGCAGACCTAGCTGTCTCAAGAATCCACCGCTCGGTTGCAAAAACAGCTACTTGTCATGTTCCAGCCTGATGACAGGTGGTTTGATGAATGAGGCTGGCATCTTTACTCAGGTGCGAGATGTCCCTGGCGGGCTTCTTCTAGACAGGGCCTCTTTGGGAAGAAGGGTCAGTGCCCTGGGAGTGTACCATGGAAGAAGTGGGCAGCCAAAGAATAGGAATCTCTCCCTTCAATCTCCTGAGAGGCATTGGGGCCGGGCGGGGTGGGGGAGTGGGGGGAGTCACACTATAGATGGTCTCTTTTCTTGAAGACAAACTAGTTTGCCCCGCAAACCTCTGGCCCTTCAACAGCCTGGAAGGGAAGCCTAGAAAGACATTATGCCCATTCTCCAAGCACAGGCCAGATTTCTGAAAATCTTCCTTCTTTTCTTCCTTGGTTTCCCCTGTGGTTTGTTGCTGTTGAGTTAGTTCGTTAGTTGGCTTTAGGGTTTTAATGTATTTACTTTGAGACAGTTTTATACTATATCTGAGAATTTTTGCCTCTGGCGCTCTGTAGGCAAGGATGACATTTGATATGGGAGTGTCATATATCAATCTGTTGATTTCATTGGTTAAGCAATAAAGAAATTGCTTGGCCCTCATAGGTTAAAACATAGGTGGGTGGCGAAAACAGAACAGAATGCTGGGAGAAGGAAGCTGAGTCAGGGAGTCGCCATGATTCTCCCACCCCAGGCAGATGCAGGTTAAGATCATTCCTGGTAAGCCAGCTCGTGGGCTACATACAATATTAGAAATGGGCTAGTCCAGGTGCTAGAGTTAGCCAAGAAAAGGCTAGATATAATGGGCCAAGCGGTGTTTAAAAGAATACAGTTTCCATGTAATTATTTCAGGGCATAAGCTAGAGCTAGCCATGTGGGCGGCCGGGTGCCGGGGACGCAGCCCCGCCGCTCCTATTACAACAGATATTGAACTTCTGATCCTCCTGCCTCCACCTCCCAAGTGCTAGGAGTATGGGCATGCACTGCCACACCCAGTTAACACAGTATAGGGGTCAAACCCAGGGCTTTGTGCATGCTAGGCAGGTACTCTACCCGCTGAACTGCACCTCCAGCCCTAGAAATCCGTTCTTAGGTAGAAATCTCTCCCTCTGCACATCCACTTCCATTAATAGAAAAAAGATCCAAGAGCATAAAGGATCAGCTCTGAGGGGCTGAATTCGAGTCCATTCTCAGTTCCCTGAAGGTTCAGAGAAGACAGAGATGACAGGCCCCATCATCTCAGCGCTTTCTCGGGGGTTTTAAATATGTGAGAACAGAGGGACTTGGCATGGGCCCCTTTGCCCTGAACTACTGAAGGAACACAGCAATCTAGGAGGACTGGGTTGGAAAGTGGAGTAGGGAGGCGGAGGGGCAACAGGAACCCTTGGACCGTATTGCAAATTAGGCCACTAATTAATACCCATAATTAATTTTAACTCATGAGCTTGAAAGAAAAAGTTGAAAGGGACTTGGGGAAAAGGAACGGGATGACTTTGCTGAAGCCCGAATCAGAGACAACACGTTTTCCTAATTAAAAGCAACTGGCCTGTGTGTGAGGCGGGCAGGGTGAGTGTGTTGAGTCAATCATGGGAAATTATCATTTTCAAAAGCAATCAGCACTGCAAGGGTCGCCTCCACAGTCTGAGGTCCTAGTAACCAAACTGGCCACAGTTCCCAGATGAACCCTAGCACTGGCTGACTTCATCATCAGGCCCCGGAGAAGAATGTAGACCATTAATTCAACTCAGCCGTCTGCCTCCCAGGGGAATAAAGCAAAGCGGGCATTCCTTTTTATTTCTCCTTTCTTTGAAAGCCTCAACCCTGACTGCTTCTAGTGGTAAAGAAAGACAGGAACACCCACGCTGTGCAGTGCTCCCAAGAAACACCTTAACGAGGAGAGGAGGCAAAATGTCACGGCACGCTGGGTGGTGACTACTAAAGGGTCACCTCCAAATCGCTGGCATAAAAGAAGGCTTAGTACATCACTGCCTAAAATCTAGGGGACACTTCCTCCCAAGGAAAGGTGGGGTGCTTTGAGAAGCTGCGTTTGTTCTTCCGCAAGCTGCCGCGAAAATAAACAGAGCCTCTAGAAGTGTTTTACTTCCTTGGGATCCCAGCATGCGCTCTAAGCACCTACTTCGTACAAGTGGCTGTAAGTCATCTTTGAAGGTGATTATGTGCCGTGAGACTGCCTTTCACCAAACCCTAACGCTGTGAGGTATCCCGCACCCTCACTGACAGAGGGCTGAACTGAAGCGCAGGCCCGCTGGGCAGGTTTCTCCAAAGCCACAAGGTTGCAAGAAAGAGAAAATTCTGACAGAAAGTCTCACTGCCGATACTCAATGTCACACTTGTTTTCTGGGCAGTTCAATAACCCAGGGAATCCAAGACTCAGGAGCCCTTGCTCTAGTGTGACCAATGTTGGGGTTCAAATTCAGTACCACTTAACTGCTATGCACTTGCTTCTAGGAGCTTCCATTTCCCCCTTCCTCCCAGTGCTAGAGAAGACTTCTCAGAGTTGGAATTAACCCTCAAACACTGGGGACCGTTTCCTCTCTCTTGCCCTTTGGATTTGCTGGTCTAGAATAGAACTGAGTACCTGATGCAGGCTTGGCCAATCAGAGTTCTTCCCAGGCAGCAAGGTGATCAGGGTGGGGCACATGGTACAAGCCAGCCCAATGAGCATCAAGGCCTGCCTTCCTGCTGAACTCTTTATCTGAAGATGAGGTTGCCAAGGTCACCCTGGGACTCTGAGAAACCTTACCATACACTGACATCTTTCTGAGGATTCCACCAACAAGAAATAGAACTTTCTAGAACCATCAGTTTCCAGCAATACAACCAAACCGAAACAAAAAACCCTGAATTTCCCAGTCAAGCGAGCCAATAAAATCCACGTCAGAGGCCCTGAGAGGACGATTGCTCCAGCCGAGAGTTCTGGGGACGTCGACAGAGCATGAACGGTTTGGGGTGGTGGTTTTTGTCGTTGATTTTGTTTTGTTTTGTGTGCACTGGTATTTTGTTATGAGTGTCAGGTCCCCTGGAACCGAAGTTACAGACAGTTGTGTGCTGGCATGTGGGTGCTGGGAATTGAACCCTGGTCAACTAAGCAGTCAGTGCTCTAACCTCTAAGCCATCTCTCCAGCCCTATAGAGCATGAATGGATAACACTTCTTCATGGAAATTGAGCACTCCAAGTCTGCAAAGCACAGGCTGATGGGTGATACTCAAACCAAAGCGCACTAAAGATGGTGTATAAAATTAACATAAGTTATATGTACATAAGGTGAATAGGTGATATAAATGAACTTTGTCATCAGACATAGGTCTTACCCCTCAAGAAATCTCATTATGTATATAATGCAAGTGTCCCCAAATCTGAAGGAAAGAAACATCTGAAACCTCTCTGGCCTCAAGCAGAAGACCTGGGTTTGGTTCCCGGCATGCAAACGGTGGCTCACAAACACCTCTAACTAGTTCCAGGGGACCTGGCACATCACCTGTCCTTCATGGGCCCCAGACACACATGTGACACACACATACAGGCAACACATTTATGAATTCAATAAAACAAATCTAAAAATTAAAGTAATTGGGGTATTCCCATGATTTTTGTGGGAAGGGAATAAAAAGAGTTACAGACATCCCATCCAACAGGAAGATGCTCATCGGAACCAAGAGGCAATGTGGGTGCCTGCAACTCCAGTCTTCGGGTAATAGCGCTCTGTGCTGAGGGGCCTAGGATCCCATACAAGGTATCTGTGGCGGGGACATTACCACCGTTGCCACTGTATTTGCTGAGCAGAAGCCGTCCAACACCTGGGGCCACAGGTACTTTTGTCCTAATGGGCACCGAGCCTCTGTCCACACTCACCTGAAGCACTGGAGCCCCGGGACACGTCCTGTGACTGGGTGGAACGGTTGCGACTCTGCTGCCGACGCCGACCGGAGACTGACCGGGTGGTGCGCACGTGGACCTCGCTCACCTTGAAGAAGGCCACCATGAAGGGCTGCTTGTCGTAAGGGCCGTCTCTGCCCACCAGGCCCGCCGCGCGGGGGTTGACGTGGAGTCCTTTAATGCAAACCAAAGCCCACCCCTCTTTACTCCACAGAACCTTCGTCTCAAAGCTACACAATGAGGCGGCTCTTCCTAGGCTTCCGTGGGCTAGTAAAGCAGTAAAGAGTGGGAAACGTGGGCAAGGCCCCACACAGTCTCCCACCCTAGCTGGCTCCGTTTAGATGGAAGACTCAAAACGGCCTCCCAGGGTACAGAATCAACCAATGGAGTGCGTGCTTTCGCTTCTGGCCCTTTTATTCGTCAGTATTCATACTTCCTTTCTGGCTATATTTCTCCCCACCAATGTGAGGGAGATGAGCAACTGAAGCAGGGAGCCAGTCAGGAGGGGAAGTTTCCTCAGGGACAGTCAAGATTCTAATTATTTTCCAGGCTCTCCTTCCCCCTCTCGTTCCATCCAGTTCTATCTTTTGGTGCTGGGTAGAACCCAGGGACTCACACACATGCTAGACAAGTGCTCTCTCCCTGAGCTGTTCTTCTGGGAATTCTCCCACCTGACTCAACCTGGCTATCCTTCTCATTGTTTTCTGTAGCTGTGGTGGTGGGGTGGTGGGGAGACACGGGGAAGGGGGACAGTAGGGGACAGGGCCTGAGCCTGCTTCTAAGTCCTTGCTAGAAAAAAGGTCTTGCTTTTTGATATGGTGGTGAGGAAAGAGAAAAGCAGGTCATCCCGGCGCCAAGGGCTGGGCTCCAAACAATGGTTCCACCACAGCTGCTCCGGAGGAAATGAGTGAAAATGGCTGCGGGCAGATGCTGGCAGCATGCAAGTCACAACTCACCATCCTGAGTCACCACACTCAGCTGGAGTCCCATGTTGTGCTGTGGAGTCACCACCCACAGATTGCTGGTTGCTGTGATGTCAAATTCCAGCCAGCCTTCTTCTGAGGCCCACACCGCACGGGTGTCCAACAAAAATAGGTCAGAGTCCCTGAGAGAAAGACAGACAAACGGCACAGCGCGTCACCTGCTGTCCTGTGGCGCATTCCTACTGCGTCTTGTCATTAAAGGAGGCTGAAGTCAGATCATGTCCATTTATGTGGCCAACCATGGCTCCGCCCTAAATGACACCATATAGAACACAGATACAACTTAGTTAGGAAAGACCCGAGACATGAGCTATCAGGGCCTCCTTAAATTCACCAAGACCAAATCTTTCTGGGAATTAGGGTAAATTGCAAATGTTATTTCACTTGTCTGAAGATTTAGTTTCCTTTTATTATGGCATTGTTTTATTTATGATGCTATTAAGAGCTTAATTATGGCTAGTGAACTCTAAAAAGTAGGAGGTGGGGAACAATAGGCATAAATCAGGATCCAAACAATATATAAAATTATATAAAGATTAAATCTCGCATCAAATCTCTGCAAATATCAAGCTATGTGTATTAGATATATGTGGGTCAAAACAAATTTTGCATTTCGACTTAGCAACCATTCCCAAAATATTCCATTATATATATAAAAATTATCCCCAGTTACCAGAAACCCTTCTAGTCCCATGCAATTTACACAAAGGATGCTCAACCTTCACTGCTTTAAAATAAGCATCAAATTCTAATCGTGTATGTTTACAAAGTATTCTCTTCTAGCTTGCTTTACTTAGCTGTTACAATAATCATCACTGCCCGAGTACCGACATCTCCCTTCTCAGCTGGGAAACTGAGTCTCAGACACGAGGTTATGGTCAGGATCATGAAAGCAAACAAGCATGAGAATTTAGCTCAGCGCCGATTCAAAAAGTTTTTCATAACAATAGTTATGAAAAAAAAGTTTTTGATAACGACAGATTATCTTTTGAGATTATTTCCCAAGACATCCTGTGATAAATGAATAAAGTTCACTTCTCAACCATTGGCATTTTTTGAGGCCAGTGTAGCACCTGAGTTCAGAATCTTAGATTTCTCAGATGGGAAATAGGCTTCTCCCTTCCGAGGCAGCTTGGAGCTAGAAGGGAGAGCTATTGTCATCGTTCCCACGTGGAAACAGTAGGTAGAACGACAGGGAGTTTACTCAGCTGCTTAACAGTCTGCAGGGGCACAGGCAAGTCTGTCCTCTTTAATGTTCTCCCCCTCGCGGTGGATGGGTCACCCTCCCTGTGGACAGACGCCCCCCCCCCCGGACGGGGGCAGGGAGATGAGGGGCGTTCAGGGAAAACAGCAAGAGGGGACTGCAAGTCCAACGCTTTGAAGTGGAGATGCAGAGAGACAGAAGACCCACGCTGCAAGGTCAGAGATGACCCTCATCCAGGAACAACACAGACGGTATGAACAGCTCTGCGGGAAAGCCAGCCCCAGTCCCCAAGAAAGCGGAGGCTGTAGTAGTCATGTTAGGGGCAGACTTTGGCCCGCATTCCCCAGAACCGAGATCCAGAGAGAAGTTGAAGGTAGGAGGCGGAGTGTGCGCCTGCGTACTGAGTCCCTGGCGAGGGTCAGTTGTTGGGTGCAGAGCTCCAGTTACGCGACAACAGGCACCCAATATCTAAGGAAGCGAGACAAGGATGCAGACAAGAGCACTGTGGATATGGCCAGACTGGCGGGCAAGGATGGCACACAGAACTGGGATGGGCTTATGGTTTTCTTTCTGAAGGGCGGGGTTTGCGAGGGGAACACGAAGGTGCACGCCTGTGATCCCAGCACTGAAAATCGCTGTCTAAAATGGAGATAGAAAACAGAGAAAAAAGAGAAGGGAATAAAGAAAAGAGGAAAGCGGAAATATGGACCTGGGAGCAAGTAAAATTTGAGACAATGGGAAAACAGTTGGTGAGAAAGATTATTATTACAATGTGGAACCTGACACAAGCTGGAGTCATCTGAGAGAAGGGAGCCTCGACTAAGAAAATACCTCCACAAGGTCGGGCTGTAGGCAAGCCTGTAGGGCTTCTTCCTATTAGTGATCTGTGAGTAGCCCAGCCCATTGTGGCTGGTGGTCCTGGGCTCTGTAAGAAAGCAGACTGAGAAAGCATTGGGAAGCCAGCCAGTAAGCAGCACCCCTCCATGGCCTCTGCATCAGCTCCTGCTTCCAGATTCCTGTTTGAGTTCCTGTCCTGACTTCCTTCAATGAGGAACAGTGATGTGGAAGTGGAAGCCAAATAAACCCTTTCCTCCCCAACTTGCTTCGGTTGTGGGGTTTCATCGCAGTGGTAGAAATTCTAAGACAATGGTTTATGGTCATCAGTGGACACTGGGCAGAACAGCCTGACCACAGGAACATGCTAAAGAAGAGAGCTCTTTAACTTGGAGGCTGTCTCTCTGAGACAGAGGGTGAAGAAGGGAAGTATGAAGGCATGGAGGGAGGGAAATATGACAGAGGGAGGAAGGGAGGGAGGAAGGAAGGGAGGGAGGAAGGGGGGGAGGAGTAGAAACAAGGACAACATACCCTCTGGAATACACACACCCCAAGCTAGCCTCTGGCTAGGCCTACCACCTCCCAAAATGCCACCACCAGCTAGAGGCCAAGTGTGTGGCACACCAGCTCGAGCTGAACATTACATTATCACACCATAAAAAGAAATAACACACAGACTTAAGGTAACAGGACTAACTGGGATAAAATATACATATACACACAGGATACTGTGCTTCCACGGCACACTGTAATAGAGGTGTGTGTGTGTGTGTGTGTGTGTGTGTGTGTGTATGCATGTGTGTGTGTGGCAGGGCTTCACACACTATATAGCTCTGGCTGGCCTGTATCTCACTATGTAGACCAGTCTGGCCTTCAATTCACAGATATCAACCACCCTAATATAAGAAGCAGCGAGCAAGACACACTGTCACAAAGTAGATTGCAAGAATTGATGCCTGAGGGGCTGGAGAGATGGCTCAGAGGTTAAGAGCATTGCCTGCTCTTCCAAAGGTCCTGAGTTCAATTCCCAGCAACCACATGGTGGCTCACAACCATCTGTAATGAGGTCTGGTGCCCTCTTCTGGCCTGCAGGCATACACACAGACGGAATATTATATACATAATAAATAAATAAATAAATAAATAAATAAATAAATAAATAAATAAATAAATAAATAAAAGAATTGATGCCTGAGGTTGCCTCTCTGACCTCTACACAGATGCCCACACCCCACCGAAGCGCTAGGTTGCCCTCTGACCCCCCAGAAGATGCCACACCCAAGCAAAGCCCTAGATTTCCCTCTGATCCCCACACAGATGCCCGCACCCCAGAAAAGCCCTAGGTTGCCCTCTGACCTCCACACGGATGCCCACATCGCACCTCCTACCTCCCCACAGAAGAGGTGGAAGCTTTCATGAGTTCAGGTAACCTTGACATGAAACCCATTGATTTGGAGGGTTTGTCTACAGGATCTGGCCACAGCTCACTGACAGAGATGGCCACATATGCAAGTGTCCTTGTCAAGAAGCTCGTCTGGAATATTCCACTAGAAGGAATTCCTTGCAATAGTTCTTGGCTTGTGCACCAGGGGATCATGCTTTATGGCCTCCATTCCCATCTATAAAAAACAAAGTCTAGAAAAGTCCACAGGCTGAAAATACTGAACAAGGACTCAGAAAAAGTAGGGAATTAAAAAAAAGTGCATTTAAAGATCAGAGTTGGCTACATATAGAAACAGGGCAGCTACGGGGTTAGAATCATGAGCTGGCCTCACACACCAGGGTCATGGTGCCTGAGAGGAGCATGCTGGCAAGTTCCCAGTATGGCTAGCTGTGGTGGCACCCCCAAGACCATCCTGACTTTGCCCTGTTCCTCCCATTCAAGAGAACAGTGTGTTCAGTGCGAAGTCACCACTCACATCTACTAAGAGCTGAAGGTGCCCCCCCAAAGTCATGGGTTGTGACTTCTTCTCCAGTGCAGCAGTACTGATGTGGGTCTCTGGGGTCTGATTAAGTCACAAGGGCTCTTCCCTCATGAATGGATGGTATCCTTGTCACCAGGGAAGGTTTCTGATAGAGGTCAATCCCCCTCATCTCTATCTACTCTTTCCTTTCTAATTTCTGTCCTGGCAATGACATAAGAAACGGTCCTCACCAGCCGTGGCTCCCTAATCGGGGATTGCCCTTACTCCAGGGCTGTGAACTAAGAAGTCTCTGTTCTTTGTAAAATATCAGTCTTGGGTATTTCGTTATACTAAAACAAAGTGGAGCAAGAAACACCTATTTACACAAGTAGTGTAAGGAACATTACACAGGAATGAAACTTGAAGGCACAATCTCATAGCATCTAGGAACTGTCTGGCCCCCATCTATTCATCTTCTTCGGTGTCTTGTGGCCTTTTCAGTGTACTGACTCCTCAGTAAAGTGTGGCCTTCCTCGGGGAGACTGGGGGCTCTAGCTCAGTGTCAGAGGACTTGCCCAGCTCGTGTAAGGGTTCCCCCCTTAGCCCTGGGGGAAAAAGAGTCCCTCAAACCGAACAAGATGCATCTGATTCCTCTTAATCGCATTCTGGCAGAGCTAAAATGAGATAGCCTCAGCTAAGATACTCTGCACCCCCAAATGGAGACTCCCCATCTGACCACAGTCACCCCAAGTGGTTATTTGGACTCCTGCTCGCATAGCAGACTCAACTCACATAACAATGGCAAGGGAAAGGAAAATCCCAAAACTAAAGAAATCTTTAAGGCACCTTTTGGCAACCGTGCTCGTAATCACCACTCAGATTCCATTTTGTTTGATAATCGAGGTGTCCACGCCCAAAGACAGAGCAATGTCACTCTTCTCTGTGTCTCTAGGACGTGAATTTCCACAGGCTGTAATCAACCTGGAAACGTTTTTACCAATCGGCAAATCTAACTGAAGAGATCTACAAATTAAAATCAGCATTGGAATTAAAATCGACCAGCTGGCATTCCACTCACAAACCTGGAAGGTTCTGGCTGGTAGACACAACTGTCCCCACGGAGTTCCTCCTGTGACTCAGCTTCCAAGGTGCCCTCCAGGTTGGTAATATTCCCCTGGGTAAAACACCGTGGGCCTTTGCTTCATTCATTCCAGAGACGGGCAGGAGATGCCCGAATAGCCATCCTCCTGACTGTACCCAAGGTCACGGTGCCCTGTCAGAAACAGCTGTGTTTGCCAGAACTCATTTTATTAGGGAAAAAAATGTTCTTGATAAAGTAGAATTTATTTATTTAAAATAAGCAGATTCATAACGCATGTCTTTGCCATGTACGGGTCTGGATTTAGTGGAAAGTGAAGACACAAACAAAATTCCAACACTGGTAAACTCATTCTAACAAGGAGATTCTAATTTTTGAGCAGATTAAAGGAAAAAAAAAACAATTGAAGAACATTTGACACTTGAGCTTTTCTTAATGTAAGGTACGTATTTAAATTTTTGCAACAAGAAAGACAGAAAGGGAACTATAAATTTGAAGATAGAGTGTTACAAACCAGGATGCACTGCTATACACACACACACACACACACACACACACACACACACACACTACATACATGCATGCAGGCATACACATGGGTTTGAGCGGCAATGCTGAATAAATACATAAATTCATCATTTCAGTTGAGTGGTAGCACTTGGTTGTGCTAAGCTTTCACCTTGGTGACAACCATATTCTGAGAAGATGCTGAAATGCCAACAGAGACCCTTTCATCTTCACCCGATACAAAGCACTTTGCCATCAGAACGGGAACACAGAAAATACTAACGGTGTTGCCCCTGTGACTGTCCCAAGAACTCTTCAATATGTTAGCTCCTCACCAACACCCTAATATAGACACATGACCAGCACAGCCCAGCACAGCCCAGCACAGCCCAGCACAGCCCAGCACAGCCCAGATTTGGCAAAAGTTGAAGTAGCTTGGTCACCATGGCCACACAGCCAATAGCACCTGCTCTTCCCCATCTTCTCTGTCATCTCCAGAGAAGACTGCATCAGACTGCAGAGCTTCAGGCTCAGTAGGCCCAGGTGGGTCTCAAGCAGGCATACATTTGACAGGCTTGAGAGCGATGCAGACACTACTGGACTTGGAGAACACTCCACGAGGCAAGGCCCAGAGCATAGCCCCTGTTCATTCCGTATTCACTTCTCCCTTTGCCTGCTCCTAGACCTAAGTTCGGAGGCCACCTACACTTTCTCCTTTCAGAAACAGTGCACATCAGGCAGAAGCTGGGCCATGAGCTCGGATGTATTATGGACTGGCTATCAAGTTAGACTGCTAAGAAGACACACAGAGCGATCATGCCTAAAGTTTCAGTATTTGAGAAGATAGAGGAGGTGGGAAGGGAGTTGTGTATATCCAGGGCTTCTCAATATGTCTTCTACAGCTACTTAAACAAACCATTGATTCCATGGTCTAGAGTCTGTTCCAGCCTGCCTTTAGTGGCAAACACAAAGAGAATGCAGAATCCCTATACCTTCGGAGGAAGAATACATCTTAATCTTACCTATTTTAATTCTCTGATCCTACATTTCTCTATCTTTGTCCCATGTAGGGTAACAAAACAGTTAAAATACGGCTAATTTGGTGGAGGGGGAGAAGCTTCATAAAATAATCCTAACCACTAATGCCGTCTGCCTCTCCCCATGTATGGAGATGCATGCAATCAAAAGCAATCAGCTCCTAGTAATGAATAATACATAAGGCGCAGTGCACAGAAACCTAAGCCCATTTTCCTACCTCATTCAAGCTGACCAAGTATGTAGGCAGTTCCCAAAGACTGCTGCTCTCTCTGACCGCACACATCCCGACTGTCCTCCAGCAGGAAACACCTCTGCATTCATCTGAGTATATGCAGTATTTTTATAATTTTAAGTCTACACTGTGTTTTACGAACAGCTCATAGGATCTGGGGGTGGGGGCTGGGGACATTCTTGAGCTTGAGCTTTGGTTTTGTATTTCCTCAGGTAGAGAGCATTCTGAGTAGAAGGGACATATACTTAACCGGAGAAGCTAGCTGGTTTCATCACCCAAGCTGTAGGTCCCCCCCCCTTTTCATTGCCCCCCTTTCAGGGGGAAAAGAACAAATATTGAAAGGGTTATTGCCTGCCTGAGGCGCACACTCAGTTGTGAAAGCCAGGTAGGAAAGGGAACATGGTGTGGCTGGGCACCATGATAAATGCTTTTTCTCTCTCCAAACAGCAAAAGCAACTTCCCATCCTGATTCTCCCAAGGTTGCCCTTCTTTTCAGAAAAGAAACTGTCTCTGGTATCTGAAAAGGTTGAGTTCTATCTTCGCTGGAAACCCAAGAACATTTCGTAACAGCACCGTCTGCTCACGAGTAGAGCTGGACTAAAGAGATGCTTGTCCTGGATCCCGGATCTGGGCCAGTTCCTGGACTCCGGTCTTCTTGTAGATCTATGTTTGGTTCATAACACACGTATTCATATCTGTGGGGAGCTGGGCGATGGTGGCACACGCCTTTAATCCCAGCACTCGGGAGGCAGAGGCAGGCGGATCTCTGTGAGTTCGAGACCAGCCTGGTCTACAGAGCTAGTTCCAGGACAGGCTCCAAAGCCACAGAGAAACCCTGTCTCGAAAAACAAAAACAAATATATATATCTGTGGGAGATCTGTTTAGAGACTTTTGAACTAAAATGCTAGTAAGATGTTGGTCTCCTAAGATGATGTAGACTTCTGGTTTTGATGTGTCAAGCTAACCCCACCACCCTAAAAAAGGAAGACATGGGCAAAAACTCAAGCCTATTTGAAATCATCAGAGAGAAGAAAGCCGGGCAGCACACATGGGGTCACATTCAAGAACCCCAAGTGGGGCAGGGTGGCGAGGCAAGATGTTTGCTGCCATTTTCATTTCAGAACACTTGTGAATTCCTACAACCAATAAACCAAAGCAGAAAGCAGGAGCTTGGCATGCTATCACCAGCTAAAGATAAAAATGAGAGTTCAAATGTTAATAATGATGAAGATGATGATGGGTTGAAGGGAGAGAGGACATGAAGGAGGAAGGTCGCTAAGGAAACAGCCTTCTAGAAGAGAACATGTCAACGTGATCTCAGAGGTTTGGATTCAGTTTTCTTCCTCAAGTGCTGGCTGCCATGAACACCAATATTTTCATTTGAGATATTTGCCAAATATGAAGCTGTGTATACATGGGACAGGAAGCTGAGAAAACAGCAGAGAGAAGCTGTTTGGAAGCTTCAGAGCAAAGGAGGATTTTTGGCAGTTTCACAATGCTGGGAGTTTAAAGAGAGAGAGAGAGAGGGAGGGAGGGAGGGAGGGAGAGAGAGAGAGAGAGAGAGAGAGAGAGAGAGAGAGAGAGAGAGAGAGAGAGAGAGAGAGAGAGAGAGTGAGTTCCAAGCCCACCAAGGATGAGGGCCTCTGGGAAGGATCCTGGTCTCAGCTGAAACCCCCAGGGAGCTAAACTGCAAGAGGAGGGGAACCAGAAACAGATGAGCCCTGGGGAACCCAAAGCCCAGCTTCCTCCGGGACAAAAGGGCAAAATGATTGGCTTGCACTGCCTCGGACTTCCAGAAGAATGTTGAATTCAGTCTGCAAGAAAGCAACAGTGTCTATAACTGTTTTTATTAGATTATACACAAAATTGAATAAACAAAAAAGTTGTCAGGCATGTCAGGAAATAAAATCAAATGGAAAAAAACCAATCAAGGGACTAAAAAGATGATGGCAATAGACCCAGAGGTGACCCAGATACTAGATCAAGATGCAGTTTCTGAATCCAAGCTGTATAACAGCAACAAATCACCAACTGAACTTATTCCAGGGTCTGAAACTGCCTTAATATTTGAAAACCACTTAATGTATGCACACTAAAAAGGAGAAAAAACACATACTCCTATCAAATCAGAATATATATACATATATATGTGTGTGTGTGTGTATATATATATATACACACACACATACACAAAATGTTATATCAATTCGGAAGTTTAGAGGATAATTTCTTTAGTCTATTTAGTTTGAACATCTATAGAAATATTCATAACAATCATTCCTAATAGTATGATAGCAAATCTCTCACTCGCCCCCACCAAGGTTAGTGAATAAGTAGATGTCAGAAGAATTGCATTAGACTTCCTAGCCAGCAAAATTTAAAAAAAGGCAGCAGCAAAAAAAAAAAAATGAATTTTAAAGAAAGAAATTACATAGGTATTTACAGTTGATAGGGTTATACTCATAGACATTTCAAAAGTATAAACAAAAAAAATGATTAGTGTCAACAGAAAACTCCAAGTTTTTCTGGATACAAGATCAACACACAAAAATCAATTGCAGTTCTACATGGGAGCACAAACCACACACACTACATCATATTACACTACCGTTTACAATAGCATGTAAACATTCAATGCCAGAATGGAAGAGATGACTCCATGGTTTGCTGCGAAACCATGGGGGACCAGAGTTGGGTCCATGAGAACCCCAGTACTCATGTAACACGCTGAGCATGGTCACACATCTCTCTGCAACCCCGGATCTGTGTACGATAAAGATGGGATAACTGGAGCTTGCCTGATGTTAGCTTTGCCAGAAATTGTGAGCTCTGGGTTCTGGGAGAGACCCTGCCTCAAAGGAATAAGGTAGAGAAAGAGGAGGACACCTGACACCCTCCTCTGGCCTCTCCTCAACCCTCTCCATCCACATACTCACATAGCAAACATGTATGCATTCTCCCTCTCCCCTACCTCCCCCTCATATACACATCTTAATGCTATTTTTACCAGGAAAAAAATGTATTTTAAGTTCACTAATTCTTACTTTAAATGTCTTCCCAAGAAACCAGTTTGACAAGAACATGGTAAAGAAAGGGGATCATACCCAAAGAGAATAAGCCATCCCTGCCAAACAATACAATTGTGAGATAGGGAGAACGTGGAGGGCCAGAACCAGCAGAGGTGAGGTGACTAACTCAAGCATGGACCGGCTAGCCACACCTCGGAAAAGAAATTCTTTCTCAGAATTTCTGACTGGCTCTCACAAGAATCTCTTGGACTTCCAGGAATGAAAAATTTACTGAGTAAGAACTGCAGACAAAAAGTAGCAGAAAGGCCTCAAAATTGCCTAATTTACCTAACTATCTACTATAGTTTAAGCACAATATACCTTTCACAGAGTCAAGTGTGAAGAGCTGATCCCCAGCTGATGCTGGTGTTTTGGGAGATTGTGGAACCTTTAAGAGATGAGGCCTGATTGCAGAAGTAGGTCTCTGGGATGGGCTTATGGGGCCCTGGTGTGCCCCTCAATACCATAGTCGCTCTCTGCTTCCTCATGAATGAAAATGTAACAGTCTGTGCCCCAATTCCTTCCACAGATAAAGCCACCATGCCTCCCTGGTCATGAACCTATGGACTAAAAGAAAATCCCATCTTCCCCAAGCTACTCTTTCCTGGCTAAATTTGGTCACCATGAAAAGTCTAACACAGATGTGATAGAAGTCCTGTGTGTGTGTGTGTGTGTGTGTGTGTGTGTGTGTGTGTGTGTGTGTGTACCAATGTCCTACCATCCTACTACTCTACGTGGGTATGGGAGGGCAAGGGGAACTCAGAGCGG
Organism: Microtus ochrogaster; assembly: GCF_000317375.1. Taxonomy (NCBI): domain Eukaryota; kingdom Metazoa; phylum Chordata; class Mammalia; order Rodentia; family Cricetidae; genus Microtus; species Microtus ochrogaster. The sequence goes on along the minus strand of NC_022018.1, from coordinate 42,736,588 downwards.
CCTGAAAGTGCACTCCAAGTATGAAGACAGGTACTGTGCACATCCCACAGAAGATTGTAATGAAGAAGTAAACGAACAGGATGATCTGTGGGAGAGTGCGGATGGTGGCACACAAATTTATTCCATTCTTCTCTTTCTCTCTCACTTCCTCTACAAAACATGTGGATGGGCAGAGATGGGTCAAGAGAACAATTGAAGAATGGAAAGGCCGTCTGTATGAAGGCCTGAATTCTAACAGACATGCTCTACCACCAATGGGAACAGACCGGAGCATCCTTGTGACACCTGCATCTGAGCTCCAAAGATGGAGGATGGGGCATGCTGACCTCTTCTGGGCATTTCTTGCTTGTCTGAGCTTAGAAATAACCTCCAAGTCATCAGGTGACTTTTAGGAAACACAACAAACCATATTTTCAGCATTAGTTAGCCTCGGCAAAACTCAAATATGCCATGCTTTCTTCTCTTAAAGGTGACCTTTTCCTCTCCTATTTGATGGAGCAGGGGAAACCTAACAATAGGATATGAAAGGCAGACCTTTTCCCAACTGCTAGTTCTATATAAAGAGCAAATTTACATCAGTATTACTGTAAGGATGTATTTGCTTGAAGTAGCAAATCTTGCTCTCGCTTTAAATATATTTTCTATTAATTCTTTGAGAATTTCATACATGAATATTTTGGTGATTTGAATAAGTATGGCCTTCATAGGCTCATATATTTGAATGCTTAATCCCCAGTTTGGTGAACTCTTTGAGACAGATTAGAAGGACGAGAAGGTGTGGAGCATTGGAGGAAGTGTGTCACTGGGGATGGAGTGGGCTTTGAGGTTTCAAAAGCCCTCGCCAGGCCCAATATCTCTCTGTCTGCTGCCTGTGGATCAGGGGGTAGCTCTTAGCCCCATGCCTGCCTCCTACTATGCTTCCACCATGGTGGAAACGGATTAACCCTCTGAACCTATAAGCAAAGCCCCAATTGAATGCTTTCTAAGAATTGCCTTGGTCATGGTGTCTCTTCATAGCTAGAGAACAGTAACACACATTCCATAAACTCATCTTAAAACATAAACATTCACAAACCCCTGATTTTTAATTTTTATTGTCATTTTGTGACACACAGGCATGTGCCTGTGTGCATGATGCATGTGTGAACCATGACATGTGTGTGCATGGTGCATGTGTGAACCATGACATGTGTGTGCATGATGCGTGTGTGCACCACGACATGTGTGCACGATGCATGTGTTCACCACGACATGTGTGCACTATGCATGTGTTCACCACGACATGTGTGCATGATGCATGCGTGCGCATGATGCATGTGTGCACCATGACATGCGTGCGCATGATGCATGTGTGCACCATGACATGCGTGTGCATGATGCATGTGTGCACCATGACATGCGTGTGCATGATGCATGTGTGCACCATGACATGCGTGTGCATGATGCATGTGTGCACCATGACATGTGTGTGCATGATGCATGTGTGCACCACAACATGTGTGTGCATGATGCATGTGTGCACCACATGTGTGTGCGTGATGCATGTGTGAACCATGACATGTGTGTGCATGATGCATGTGTGCACCACAACATGTGTGCACAATGCATGTGTTCACCATGACATGTGTGCATGATGCATGTGTGCACCACAACATGTGTGTGCATGATGCATGTGTGCACCACAACATGTGTGTGCATGATGCATGTGTGCACCATGACATGTGTGTGCATGATGCAGGTGTGCACCACGGCATGTGTATAGTGATGAGAAGACGACTTTGTGGAGTTGCTTCTCTGTCTACCTTCATGGGGATTGAATCCAGGTCACCAGGCGTGAATGTCAAGCACCTTTACCTACTGAACCATCTTGCTAGCCCACCACAGAGCAAATTTTAAAAAGAAGTAATAGACATAGGGTATCCCAATACCTCGGGCTTGGTTGCTCTCACTGTAACCTAAGGGTTGCTTCGGGTCTTTCCTTGACTTATATATGCTCCATCTCAATACGCGTTCTCAGGCTTTGGGTCAAGTACCCTGTTTCTGGAATAAGTACCCTGTTTCTGGATTAAGCACCCTGTCCTTAAGAAGTCACTTGCTAGTGGTGTTGTAAACTTAACTGATCCAGTTACTTACAGAAACACATTTCTACAGCCAGTACTTGCCTTCTCAGGGGCTCTTCTCACCTCCCAATCAGCTCTTTATGTCAGGAGATGCAAGAAGGCATTTCTTCTGCCTTTAGCTGAAGTTCTGAGTTAGCATTTAAAAACCCAACTCCCCTCCCTCGAGGAGGCCAACTAACTACTTTGTAGCACAAACATTTGTTACATTAAGTGAACACAGCAAATGCTACAAATTGCACTTCAGTGCAGATTAGATAAAAAAAAAGTTTCCTTTCTGTTGAGAAAAGCCTGTTCAGCCAAGACACCCCAAGATGGTACAGATGGGGAGGTCAAACCAGCAGAAGGAGCCCTGCAGCTAAGTCTGGAGGCCTCTGGAAGAACATTTGGAAGCAGCAGGAGGCCTGGGCTCCTGGCCCACAGATAAGAACACCTCCCCCACCCAACCTGGAGGCCTTCAACAGCCTGAAAGTCTCCCAGCTTCCCTAGTCTTCTCCTAGGCACACAAATTAAACACACCTAACTGCCAAGCGCTCCCGTCCTATGAGACAAATCAACCCGAGAGTCATCCAAGGTTGGGACCATTCTAGTTTCTGCTTTCCAGACGCACTGCTAGCCCAAGGAAGGATGTCGCCATCCTCCTGAGCACGTGGCAGCTGCTCCTTTTTGCCCAGAGTTCAGGATACATCTCACAAAGCTCCTGCTAGCACTTTCTTTGAAATAAAAACTCTTTTGAAAGATTTTGCAGTCACTATACTGCTAGCCTAGTGTTTTTGTTAGGACTCTTCTTGTGAGAGAGGGAAAATCCTGCATTTCAAACAAACTTGATCCCAACAAGTACCTTCAGGCTGTTCTCACTAGAGAAGTGAAATGGAATATCCAGTTGGGCAGATTGAAAAGCCAACAGCTAAGACAGGGCCAAGGAGCCACTGAATGCTGGTTCTCTCCAGTGCATCAAAAGATGAGTATCTAGCAAGGAGAGACTTTGTTTCCCCAAAGAAGATGGCTCTTGTGAAGCTACCAGATTTATGTATTTATGAGGAAAAAGCAAACACCAAAATCTTCCTTGTTTTGAAATCCTGGTCCATCGTCTCCATACCCCAATGCCTTACTCTTTCTTTGACCATCCCAGCTAAGACGTGACCTACAGCTTTAGTGTATCTATCCAGCACCAGTGCCTGGCATCTGCTGGTCCTTCTATTGTTAGGTCTCAAACCTGGAACAAAGGGGTAACTGAGAGGCCTATTAACATATCAAAGGGGACGCTGGCCAACAGGTTCTTCCAGCATTCCTCAGTCCCTAACAGTCTTCCTTGGCTGACAGGGTACTGTTCCTGTTCCTTACCCCTAATTCTCCAGCTCAGGGACTAAGCTGGTTTCACTTCCTCCAGCTCCTCTGGCCCCTATATAACTCAGCCATGTTGGCTACACCAGTGTCTTGGCCCAGGTTGCCACTCATGGTCTGTGGCTCCTCTCTTGCCTCCCCCACCCCCAACTCCTTTTCTCTCACATGGCCTGGCTCAGTCTAACCATGAGTCTAACCATGTTCACCCTGGACTTTTCCAGATGCTGCTGCCTCTGGCTTTGCCCTCCCTAACCTTCACCTCAATCCACACCTAGGAGCAGTCATGTCTTCCTTTTGTTTCTTTTTTTTTTTTTTCTTCAGTCATCCAGTGTTGAAACCCAGGAATGACACAAATGAATCCCCGTCCCAGGAACGCATCCGTTCTGAACCAAGCTGCTGATGTATGTATGTACGGAGCATTTATTTGTTTCTCCTGGCTTTTGCCGTCCACCAAATCTGACTCCAAATTCTAGATTCCAGTACTTAAGCTGCGGCCTCCCTCCACCTGCTACTCCTCAGCTACTTTGTTAAGTATGTCTCCCAGCCCTTAGGGCCTTCTAAGTCTCCCTGCCAAGGCACCCACCTGGGGACTCTCAGCTCTGGACCGCAACACCCATCTGGCTATCTATGGGGACATCTTTACTAGATGCTCACCCATCCCTTTCCCCCAAAACCTCAGTCTCTCACCTCCTCCTAGGAGCTACAGCCCCGGCTGCAGTCCAGCCTGGGGCCACCTGAGACCTTTTCTGTTGTTTTTTAAAGATATAAGGATGGGAGAGGAAGGCCAGCTTCACGAGGGACAGCAGTCCCACAAGGGATAGCGGCAGTTAACTTGAGGCCTTGGTGGGTCCCAGGCCTCGATGAGTCCCCTGAGGCCTTGGTGGGTCACCTTCACAGGTGGAAGACTTCATGCAGAGAGAGTTTGTGTATAGAGCTTATTTAGTGAGTTATGGAGGGAGAAGAGGAGAAGGGGGAAGAAGAGGGGGGGCGCGAGCATGGGGAGAGATAGAGGAGGGGGGGCAGAGAGATCGCAAGTCATCTCTTCAGGAAAGAGACAAAAGAGAGACAGAAGAGACAGAGCCCAGGCTAGAGGAGGTGGGATTTCCAAGCGGAAGGGGAGGGAGTTAGAAGTGGGTGGGGCTTGTCTCTTAAAGGGACAGGGCACCCAGGTGACAAGCCAGCAAATTATAGCATTTTCCTTGTCTCCTCCCCTAGGAGCCTCCTGCAGTCCCACAGCTTCTGCTCTTTGCTCCCTCCTAAAGTTTCCTTTCCCTACTCATGGCTGCCAGCTCTGTCTTCCCCCTTAAGCCCTCTTCGGTCTCTCTCCTCCCTCAGGTGGAGTTCTGAGAGCCTGTTCTCTGTCTCTCAGCTCCCTCCTACACTCTTTCTCAAGTCCCCTTGGGAGCTTATAGAGATTCTTCCCAGCAGTGCTCCCAGGGAACGGACCCGAGAGGGCCTGAGCGCCAGACACTGGTGTGCCTCCAAAGCTACAGCAGCCCTTCCCAGGGCTAGCTCCCCCACCCCCACCACAGATCTGTACATCCAGAAGAAACCAGGGTCAATCTGGAATCTCTGGAACCTACTGGAAAGTCGACAGTCTTTCAAGGCAAATTAGATTTGGTTTCAGAAGCCAAAGGAGACTGTGGGCGTGCTATAATCCCAGGACTCAGGAGGCAGAGGCCGGAAGACTGCCAGTTTGAGGGCAACCTGAGCTACGCCCCCGCAACCCTGCTTCAGAAAAAGGCCAAACTGAAGTGTCTTTGGGTCTGTAAATTTGGGGTCTCCTCCCTTCTTTCGTGCTTATCTTTGCATTTACTTTTCCAGTTGCTCTAGGCATTATCCGGGGCTTAAGCTGCACCCCGTGTCATGTGACTCTCCACTTCCTGTATTCTGTTCTCACCTAGTGCTGTGCCAGACAAATCCCCGTCTGCTCAACACACTTCAGACCTATTGGTTTCCTTTCTGGGACTACAGGTTTGAATTAAAGCCTTACTACCGCGTCCTCCGCCTGTCCATGCTCCGTCAGTTGCTGGCCAAGTTGTTCTTCATTGCTAGGCAACACCATGAATATACTTTATTGCAGATTTTTTTTCCCCTATAAAGCAGTCACTTGAACTCATTTTTAGCAAAGCATAGTAACGTAGACATACTGAAAAAGTAATCTATCATTCCCTGTATCTAAATGGTAGTGTTTGAATACGCTAATTCCAAGTAAACATGTATGTATACTATATACACAAATACATATTTGCAGTCACCTGACTTGCACTCACTTGTAAGCATTATTCTATAATTTAAATGTGTGCATTAATTTTAGCCACCCACAATCATCAAAACTGAGGATCAAACAATAGAAGGAAACAGTTTATCCCAATAAATCAATTAGCTGGTCATCAAGGATGTTTACTAAGTATTATTGACTTGCTTGGGGGAAAGACCCCTATTTAAAAAAATCTACTCAGGGGCTGGAGAGGTGGCTCAGAGATTAAGAGCACTGGCTGTTCTTCCAGAGGTCCTGAGTTCAATTCCCAGCAACCACATGGTGGCTCACAACCATCTGTAATGAGATCTGGTGCCCTCTACTGGCCCTATATTTAGGGATATATGTACGTAGAATACTGTATACATAATAAGTAAATAAATCTTTATAAAAAAAAATCTACTTAGCAACAAAACACCCTGCCAGGTAAACACTACCCTTCAGCACACCAGCCCTTCATGTTCAATAGCCCCTTGACCGCCAGACCACCTTCCAAAGACACCTGGGGTCACATGAGGAGAGAGGGTGAGAAGCAGGGAGCAGCCCCACCTTTGGGCTTCCTTGAGCCTTCATACCTGTGCTGGTGCTCCTGTAAGACTTGGTAAATGCTGATAAGAAAAGTTTGGTTTTTAAAACTCCCCACAACACAGTCCTTGTAGACGCGGAACTCTGCAGCCGTCACCGCCTCACCCTCGGGAATCTGGGATAAGTTGAACTTGAACTCTTTGTGGTGTCGCTGGCGTGGGGAGAACTCCTTGTCGCACTCCACTATAGGGTTAAACAAGAGAGAGTGATACACTGGTGTTACTTGACCTGGTGCCACGGGCTCATCTCACGACCGCTCCCCAGTTTCACTTCACAGATTACCAGTGACCAGCGGTGGGTTCACGAGACCAAGGGGCTGAAGGGAACGCTGGCTGAACTGCCAGGCAGGTTGAGATTGAAATCCTCCCTTCTGCCCGAGATGAAGCAAAATCTTTGTACCGCGTTCAGTTTGAATACAGGAGTTTCAAGAGTCGAACAAAGGATTGGCATGAGGTCAAGTTACTTAAAGACTCTTGGTTGCGGGTTCCCTCATCAGCACCAAAGAATACGGCTGTGCAGAAAGGCGTGAAAATGAATGAAATATTGAAGAAGAACTTGCCACCCACTACACCTGCCTAAGAGTTGTTGGTCCCCAAAACAATACGGGTTAGCAGCCGATGCAATTGGTTGCCCACCAGAACAAGATGCTGAGGCCTTGGTGGTGGATATGCCATGCACTCTCCCTGCAGAACATGAGAATCAAGAGAGAACTGAGATAAAGGCCCCCTTCCTGCCTGGGAGGTCTCCTAGTGCTGGACGGTGCTCTGTGGTTAGGGGACCAGAGTCTGAACCATCCTCCTCAGCGGTGGGCCCTGACTGCCCGCTACCATCTATACCTAGAGAAGAAGTGCCCACTGGTGGGGGAGTGGCATAGCTCTTATGACAGTAGCCAGTCGCTTCCTGCAGTCCATGCCACAGGACGGCACTCACATCTGGTGCTGTAAAGCTGACCAAAAACCCATGACTGGGGAGGTCATGGGTCCTAGTGGAAGGCTATTGCTCTTTCATAAATAAATATGATATGCCTGTCAAATTACCTTCTAAATATTCACCCTTATTCCCCTAGGTCAGTGCTGATGTCAGCTTCGGGAAAGGAGGCTTCAGTTTGTCATGGACAGTGGGAACTACAGAGACTCAGGTCTGCTCCAAGGTTGGTGAATAAGTGACTACTGAGTGCCCAACGTAAGTGGGACATCTGTGTCCGTCACCAGATCCAAGGCTTGGGGAGCACTGAAGAGAAGGCAGAGCCCAAGGGTGGGGAGAATGGTTTAGAACGCTGTCTCCTGGCATGGCACGTGGGCTGCACGCATGAACTCATGGCAGTGTGACAGCCTGCCAATGGCCCACGTAAGACTTGGCCTGGTCATGGGAGATGTAGAGACTTATAAACTGCCCCCCACACACAACACCCTGACGATCTACATGCTATTGGCAGTTGCTGGAGGAGGGGGAGACATTATCTTCTGTGGTGTAGCCATTGGTGAGGTGCCTCTGCTCCTATAAACAACCTGCTACTATGTTTGACGGTTCACTGGGTGACAAGAGACAGGAAAGCAGAGCTGCTGGAAAGCAAAAGAGGGACACGAAGATAGTGAGGGGTTATGATCAGAGTATAGGAGAGGTCATCAGGAAATCCATCATTACGGATAATTAATCATTACGGATAATTAATATTTGCCTATGACTTCCTGACCCTTCTAGCCTTTTCCTCCATGTTGCTTTTCCCTCCCCAGTTTTGTTCATGTGTCACCATCTGTAGATGACATGAAAAGGGGCACCCTGAGCTAAACTCGGGAGCTAGGCCATGCATGGAGGACAGGCAGTGCCTCTCCCCTCTTGCCGCTACAGAGGTCTCCACATTGTGCTTGCCGTTCTATGACAATATTTGTAGGACATTAATTTGCTGTTTGACAACTCCACACATGTAAATAATACACTCTTACTCCTACCCCACCCTCTCATCTCCCTTCCACCCATGTCAACACGTCTAAATCCCTTTTCATGTCTTTTTGTCTAGGGATCTACTGAGTTTAACCGGGGCCACCTGTTAGACTGTCCAGAACTATCCTAGCCACTGGAGCCGAGTGTCAGTGGACTTTTGTTGAGGAGTCTAGGGTAAAGTCTCATCGAAGATGTTCAGACAGCAGAAGAGGGTGTGAGATTCTCTGAAACTATGGTACAGTCATCTACACAGGCAAAACACGTAGACATTTAAAAAATAATTTTAAAAGATTTAAGTAAATAAAAATCTCTTGGCGGGAAGATTTGAAAATGACACCGACCAGCTCTACAAGAGACTTCAAGGAGTGACAGGTGGTTGTAAGCCACCACGTGAATGCTGGAAATTGACCCTGGATCCTCTGCAAGAGCAGCCAGAGGCCTTAACAGCTTCATCTCCCCTTTTCAGTCCTTTAGGAAAAAGCGCTGGCTTCAGGAAGAGTCAAACGAGGTCTGAGCAGAGAGTAGATGATGCTGTGTCCCCAGTGCGATGGCAGCTTTGCTAGTCAGTGACTGAGGATGAAAAGCAAGATTGTTGAAGAGTTCACACAAGGACGGCCACACAGAAGGCGGATCACCTTTCCTTAAAGCTGATCTGCCTCCTAAATTTGATACATTATCATTGTCGGTTAAAGAGGAATTAAATCTGATTTCTCAAAGAGATTTTCTTGAAAAAGAAAAGCCACATATCCTTTCTATAGGACCATTTAGATACTAATTTAATATAGCTAAATGGAAATGAGTTTCTTAAAGATTCCTTAGAGAGCACGCACAAAAATTCTCCAAAGAATCCCTTCCATCTCTTACTATGAATAGAAAAGAATTGCATACATAAAATGAAATACGAGAAAGTAAGACATTTCCATTTGCAAGAAGTAGCAGGACCAACTGTGTGCAATGAATGGGAAGTGTGGCAATCAGTCCTTGCTGAGGACCACCACATCCAACAAGCCACCTCCAGCTGTATTTGTCACCTGCTCTTGCCTGTACACTCTGGCACTGGTGAAGCTGAAGCTATGCCTACCTACGCTGCTGCAGGCCCTGAGCTTCCTCACATGCCTGTGGGGGGGGGGGGGAGACAGCTGCTGTGTAAGATGTCTCATAGCCTGAAACCTCCCTGCTAGGAGGAAGTCCAGACCAGGGCAGAAGGACATGGAAGTGTGAGAGGGGAAGAGAGGAGTAGAAATAACGGAGGGGGGGGGGAGGACAACTGTCCAACCATATCACGTTAATTATTTTTAGTTTTGAGGTTTCTTTAGAGATGTATTTGTTTAGAGAGAGAGAGAGGGGGAGGGAGTGTGTGTGTGCGAAAACATGTGCAAAATGTGTATGCAGTACCAGAGGTAGCCAGAAGAGGGAACCCTATCTCCTGGGACTGAAGTTAAAGGTGGCTGTGAGCCATCTAATGTGCGTGCTAGGTATTGAAGATGGGTCCTCTACAAGAGCAGCAAATGATTTCGGTGCTGACCCATCTCTTTAGCTAAAGCTTTTTGTTTTGGGTTTTTTGTTGTTTTGTCGTGTTTTGTTTTGTTTTGTTTTTGAGACAGGAGTTCTCTGTGTGGCTTTGGAGCCTGTCCTGGTACTAGCTCTGTAGACTAGGTTAGGCTTGAACACACAGAGATCTGCCTGCCTCTGCCTCCCAAATGCTGGAATTAAAGGCACGCACCACCGCCACCTGGCAGTTTTTTGTGTTTTGAAACAAGATCTCATGCAGCTCAAGACGATCTCAAACCTGCCATGTAGACTAGGCTGGCCTTGAATGACTGATCCATCTGCCTCCACCAGGACTGGGGTTGTAGGCATGAAACCATGCCCCATTGAGGAAGCCATGTTAGACATCTAGTTCATCGGGGCTTTGGAACAGTCCAAGCACAGCCACCAGCTGACATGAGAAACCCAGTGACTTCAAAGGACTGAAAAGTCACACTGCACTGCTGTTTCTAGCCACTACATTCCTGGAGATTTGTGTGACAGGCAACTGATATAAGAAAAGGAAAATGAACAGAAGAGGCTAAGAAAGGAAGGAGGAAGGGGCATAGGATTATGCTAGGAAGGGAGCAATTGCATCTAATTCTTAAGGCAGAAGACTGCCCAACACCGGGAGACAATGTGCGGGGCTGAGGAAGAATCCTGATAGAGGCAAGGAAGGTTCATCTTTAATCAGGAGGCATTGACCACAGGACCCCAAATTTAAGGACAGCATGGAGAGAGACGGCTCAGCTGACAAGTGCTTGCCGGGCAAGCTGGGGGACTTGAGTCTGGTCCCCAGGACCCACACATTAGGTGGGGTGGTGTGCATCTATGCAATCCTGGCATGAGTGGGAATGGGATGGATTCCTGAGGCCTGCAGGCGAGACTGCTGAGCCAAATAAGTAAGTGCCGGGGACAGCCAGAGACCCAGCCCAAAAAAAAAAAAAAAAAAAAAAAAAGGTGGGAAACAGTGGAGGAGAACACCTAGAGTTGATCTCTGGTCTCCATATAAATCCACCCACACATGCAGACATCCACACACAGTGTAAGCTACATGCTTAGCTCACAAAGGAAGAGGAAAAAAAGGGTAAAGAATCTGGCAAATTCTCAAAGACTATAAAAAGATGCTAGACACGAGAAAGCATTACTTTGTTACAGTGTGAATTACAACCCCTGGCCTTCCAGGGACATTTTCCCTTCTAAGACAACGCGGAACATCTTTTTACCCTCTTTGGAGGAAAGTCAGTCTCTGCAGCCCTGAGAGCCTCTGCATCTCTCACGCACCGCTGGGTGAGAGATGTCCACCTTCCTCTCTTCCTCCCCGGATGCAGAGCCATCATCACTGAAGTTGCTTTCTCACACCACAGGGTGAGGGGCCGATGGCTCACAGCGACATACGACACAAATACACTTAGGTTACATGCCTCTAGGTGCACCCGAAGACCATATAATGGTACAGTTTGAATGTCTGGTGTCCTCTTGGGCTCACGTGTTTTAAGACACAGTCTCCAGCTGACAGCACTGTTTTAGAAGGATGCGCAGCCTTTAGGAGGTGGAGCCTCAATGGAGGAAGTGGGTCCCCGGGGTTGGACTTTATAAAGTTTCTTAGCCTGGTCCTACTTCTGGTCTAATTCCTGCTTCCTGACTGTGGATGTGAAGTCACTAGTAGCTTCAGGTTCTGGCTGCCACCCTGCCACCAAGCCCATCGCGCATTCCTGCTGCCGTGATGTCTCTGCCACCATGAACTGTATCCTGTCTTAATCCTTGAGCCAAAATAAACCCTTTCTTAAGTTGCAGCGTGAAATCTCAGCTTCCCTTTCTTTTTTTCCCCCTTATTTAATGCTGACTGTACGGTCGAGCATCAGTTGAGTGGGGATAACATTTCCCGAGATCAGGTGAGACCACTCTTCAGTATAGCCAGACATCGGGTAATGGACGCAATAAATGCTGTGACATCCACAGGCGGTTATTTGAGAATCCAGCCCTCTGCGTTCAGAACGGGCCCTTGCTGAGTCCCTAGATAGTGCCAATTAATACCTCCTGCAATTTAGCTTTGTCTTTCAGGATAGAATACTGTGCCCAGAAGGGGGCTTGTGGAGTCACATTCTCCTCTTCTCCAGTAAAATGCTGCTGCTTTCTCCCGGGCAGTACTTCCAAGAATTTTTACTTCAAGGACCAGTTAAAGCCCTTTTTAAGCAGTAATAACCTTGTACGAGGTCACCTACTCTCTCTGTGTGTCTTTTGTAAGGTCGGTGAAAAAAAAAACAAAACAAAACAAAACAAGGCACTGTGCTCTCTCGCCTTCATTTTAACCCTCAAACAGAGAGAATGAGACTGAAAACCGGAACTCCACCCTTTAAACGGAACAAATTTGGTCCCCAGGACTCACTTTAATCTCTCTGTTTGCCTCAGATTCTACCTGCTTAGATTCCAGACCGACCCCGGATCATCATTACCCTAAGGACAGAAATGACAGATTTAATGACGGTGCAGCTCGGGGAGACAGGCACGGAAGCAGGGCAAGAAACACCACCTTAGGCCTAGAACTTGACCAGTGCCACTGCACTCCTGCCTGGTCCCCACCTCTGCCCCATAGAGCCTCTTACATGAACCGTGTACCTATCATGCCTTGCCTCCTAAAAGATGAACACTTCTATTACATATATGTGAATCACTGTGATTCATAGGGTTTTGTGTTTTTCTTTCATAGGGTTTTGTGTTTTTCTTTTTCCCTTGACGTTTTTCTTTTCCGCTTAGAGGCTGGGTGGAAACTGAGCAGGCACTTAGGAACACAGGACAGGCATGTTCCCAGGGAGAGGGCAGATGGTTCCGGCAGATGTCCAGCTGCTTGTCAGCTGAGAAACAGGGCTGCAGATCCCCAGGTGGCCATAGCTATTCTGCAGGTCCTGCTGAGTGTCCCATCTCTCTTCTTCACCTTTACTTTGGGTGGATCTATTAAAAACATGGAGATTACTTACAAGAGCTGGCACAGATGTGGAGAAAGTGGACCTCTTGTGTGTCACAGATGGTACGGCTGCTGTACAGAAAGTATGATAATTCAGTATGCTCATTGTGGACTTTCCATGGGACCAGTCACTGTCTCGCGGGATATGTCACAGCCATGTCATAGAAGTGGTGTTCCTAACAGTCCAAAGCCAAAAAAGCAAGGCAAGTGTCCTTTGATGAACAAAACAGGGTGTGAACCCACAATAAAATATTCTTTAGCTTTCCAAGGGAAGGATGTTCTCACAGACACCACAGTATAGATGAAATCTTAAGGCATTGTGCTACGTGAAATAAGCCAGACACAAATGGATACATAGTGTATAGTTACATTTATATGATAGCCTAGTTCAAAGAGAGAGAAAGTAGAAGGCAGTTACCAGGAGTGGAGAGAAGGGAAATTGGAAGTTAGCGGTCAGTGAATAGAATTGTAGTTTGGAAGATGAAAATGTTCTGGAGATGACTACAGAGCAATAGGAATATACTTGAGACCATAGAACTGCACACCCAAAGGCTGTGGAATATTCCTTTACACTGTGTAAATATATGTCTCTGCGACTGGTTTAATAAAGAATCTGGTTGGCCAATAGCTGGACAGGATAACGTTAGGCTGGAGAACCAGATTAAGGACACTGGGAAGAAGGGCAGAGTGAGAGGAGTCGCCAGCTGGATGAAAAGGAAACAGGACATACAGGAGAGGGAAAAGTCATGAGCCTCGGGGCAGCACATAGATGATTAGAAATGGGTTAATTTAAGTTGTAAGAGCTAGTTAGTAGTAAGCCTGAGCTACCAACAGAGCATTTATAATTAATAGTAAGTCTCCTGTGGTTATTTGACAGCAACTGCTGAGACACAGAAAAACTCTGTCCACAAAAGGCTTTTAGATGTAATAAGCATCAGAAGATGGCTTATTCCTTAAGAGTGCTTGCTGCTCTTGCAGAGGACCTGGGTTTGATTCCTGGCTCTCCCAAGGTGGTTCACAAGTACCTGTAATTCCAGTTCTGGAGGAACTGATGCCATCTTCTGGCCTCTGCAGATATCAAGCATGCATATGGTACATGCATACATACATACATACATACATACATACATATATACATATATACACACACATACATACATACATACATACATACATACATGCACTCAAACACTTAAACACACAAAAATAAAATTGGACACATCTTTAAAAATGACAAATTTAGGCTACTCATATGTTTAACCACAATAAAAATAGCCTACTAAAAATAAACACTATGTCTATCACATGATCAGATCAGACCCAGCTAAATTAAAACATTCTTCACTCTCTCTTAGGATAACCAATCTGTCAAATTTTCTCAGACATTTCAAAAAATGATCTTTCTCTATTTGGCTTAATGGAATTGGGCTCTCGGTTGAGTTCTTCCTTTCCAATTCATTGTTTTGTCTCTTGATTCATTTTTAAAAGCTCGTTAGTCAGACATACGAAAAATTCCATTAACCTAATTTAAAAAAAAAAATAGAGCTAGCAACATGAATGACAACATGAGAACCACGCCCTTTCAAACAGTGCGGATGAGTCTCCTTTTCAGTGCTGCTTTAGAAGCTAGGTCAGGGATGTACAAAGGACAGTGGAGTTAGAGACATGCTCCACATTGCTGGGTCTAATGCAGAGCCCAGGCTGGCCTCAAGCTCAGGCTAGGGATCCCCTGCCTCCACCCCCTGAGTGCTGGGATCCTAAGTGCAGTCCACCATACCCAGCTTTGTTTGGAATTTCTGCAGTGTGTTCAAGAGAGGCCTGGATACCCTCTCCCATGGAGTATGCTCTTGGATTTTGCCAGGGACGATCGCTCTCTTCCTAATAATCGGTCTATGTCTCAGAGGTCTAGCGGCTTATCTACAGACCATCTCATTCTGATCATATTTTTTTAATATTTATTTATTTATTATGTATACAATATTCTGTGCAGACCTCTTTACAGATGGTTGTGAGCCACCATGTGGTTGCTGGGAATTGAACTCAGGACCTTTGGAAGAGCAGGCAATGCTCTTAACCACTGAGCCATCTCTCCAGCCCCCTCTGATCATATTTTTGAGGGAAGGTTTGTGTGTGCGTGCCTGATTGTGTATGTGTGTAGGTACCTGTGTGCATGCGTGTGAAGGCCAGAGGGCAATCTTGGGTGTCACACCTCAGGAGTGCCTTGGGTTTTTTGTTTTGTTTGCTTGTTTTTAGTTATGGTCTTTCAACAAGACCTGGTACTCACTGATAAGCCCACTGTCTTAAAAAAAAAAAAAAAAAGAAAAGAAAAGAATTTCAGAACTGTTATTCATTCCCAATTTCCCCTTCTTCATTGGGCCTAATTAAGTGTTATTTTTCTTCTCACTGTTGCTTAATTGGATTATTAAAAGGTAGTTCAATATGGATATTTTTCTAAAAGGCATCTATGTCTGAATTATATCTATTTAAGTTGTCTGTCTAGAGAGGGGCTGGGAAGGAATCCCAGGTGGTATTGCGCTTGCTATGCAAGTCCAAGAACCTGAACTTGCTCCTCAGCTCCACACACGAGGCCCTGTGCTAGATGCGTCTCTCATCCCCTTGTTACTATTCTCACAGTCTTGGCCTGGTCTCTGCTAGGCACGGAAACATGTGTCTACAGATCTCAGGGCAAGGGCAATAGAGGCAGATGCATTTCTGGGGCTCACTGACCAACCAGCCTATGGGCATTAGAAAGATCCAGGCCAGCGGCAGGCCAATCTCATAAAACAAAGAACGACTCCCAAGGTTGTACTCCAGCCCCCACAGATCTACCCGTCCCCACACCCTCACACCACCTTGCTGCCCCCCCCACATATGCACCTATACATGTAAAAATGGTTTAGAAAAATATAAAGATAACACCTATTTCAACTGAAAAACTCAGAGAGAAAAGGAAATGAGAATGAAGGGAAAGAAGAAAAAAATTGTTTATTTAATGTACAGTCACACACAGTACTCCATCACTAACTGGATTGGGTTCCTGGGAACCGAACACGGGGCCTCGTGCATACAAGGTAAGAATTCTGACTGACTGAGTCATATACCAAGTCATTACTAAAAAGAAAAAAAACCCAACCATTCTCACTCCCAAATGTAGGTATTAATGTCATTTAGGTCAGGAACATTCTCGGTGGCTTCATATTTGCATCTCACTAGGGAAATAGCAGATCTCAGCTGGCATCAGGGAGCACATTTGGCACTTACCAAATGCAGATCAGGAAGTCTCGGGGCACCACCGATACCAAGTGACTACATTTTTTTGCCCACTTACAAGGACTAGATAAAGCAACCAGGCCACATTTAGTACAATTCAATATGTATAGTGTGCACTTTTGTATTCTACAAGTGATTAAAAAAAAATCACATATTTGCTCAAAGCTGAACAATCTAAGAAGAAAAGCAGATTCTCTCCCAGCCCCCTCACTTCCACAGCAGAGCAAGGCTGGGCAGCCAGCGCATCCTCTGTGAGGGAGGCGGTTAAGCCTGGACTCAGAGCTCAGGGAGCAAGCTCAGGTCTTGCAGAGTGCTTCTCTTACCTCTCCCTGGGGTTACCCAGCAGCTCATGCACCAGTGGATCCCCATTTCCCATCACTTCTCAAAACATCTATCAGCGTTACACCTCTGCTTCATCCTCTGTATTGTCTCCTCGGAAGCGACAGCTAGACACATGGCAGACTCTGACATTTCTCATCTCTTAGTTCCTTTTTTTTCTTTTTTTAAAATCTTGTTGGTGAAGTAAATTATTTCTTTAGGTCTATTTACAAACTCATCAATACTTCCTTGTGTTGTTTAATATAATACATTATTTTTCATTTCTAATAACTCCAGTTGTCATTATTGTTGGGCTTGTCCAGTCCTTTTCAATTGTCCTGTGGTGCTATCTTCTCTTTCCATGCTGTTCCCATGGTTTCAGTCTAACCCGGGTTTAGTCTCCAAATTCCCCAGGACAGTTGACCTCCTCTCTGATGCTCTCGACTTTGGTAGTGTGCCTCCTTGTGTGTTTGGGGATTTGGGGTTTTCAAGTTTTGGGTTAGAAATTTTCTGTGAATATTTAAATTGATGTTTCTGTTGTTCTTCACAAAATGCAGTTTTCCATTAGGAACCACTTTATTGCCCAGGAGTCCCAGAATGCTGTGTGACCCTCAGCAATAGCTCCAGGCTTTGTTTTGAGCCTAAGCTGGTCTCAGGCTTTGCAGCAGTGCCGGACTTTGCTCTTGTGGAAACCTGGGCTTTCTGTGTATTTGCTCCTGGGAACCAAGCCTGGTCCTCCTGCCAGTGAGGACCTGAGCCCTTGCTTTTCTTTATCTCGGATCTGATAGCATGTCAGCAGGGGGCCCACAGACTGCCCGAAAAACTTCCACATTTTGAAGTCTTATCTTTTGTGTTTGGAAAACAACCTTTGGGATGCATCCCTCTCAAATCTCAAGGATGTTGCAAAAACAGCTTAATGTCTGAAGTGTTTACAAAGCTGTACCACAGCTGTGATTATCTTGTCTGTCTTTAGAACAGTCCCTGAATGTAGACAAAGCAAATGCTAGCTACCACTGTCATAAAATCAACAGGAATCTAAGGTCAAAGGCCACTAACATTTACTATTTCAACTGTTTTTTTTTTATGCTCATCCCTCCAGTGTCTCCCCATCCCTCCCCACTGTCTCCCCATCCCTCCCCACTGTCTCTCATCTCTCATCCCTCCCCACTGTCCTCCATCCCTCCCCACTGTCTCCCCATCC